>NC_059224.1:12413281-12716437 GCF_020615455.1 Coregonus clupeaformis | reverse complement strand
ACAGTATAAAAACACTTTAGGCTAAAGGCCAACGGTTTCTTATTAGACCCGTCCTTTTAAAATCAAACTCAGAGAGGGTTTTGTGTAATTGGTTGTAAAAACGAAAGGAAAGTGTCCACTTGGCCTATGCAGGTCTCATTTATCAGATAAAAGAGGAGCAAATAATATTTTCAGCTGCATTTTGTATTTATTTCGGAGAGGGAAATTGACCTTTTTACATTATTTTTCTAGACTATAGAATCTCAATGTATGCCTACAATGGGGACCAATGTGTTATTGGTATCGATTTCACAGCATTATTCCTGCGTGGACATCACGCTATGTTGATATATTAATATATTGTATAATTAACAATAATTTATATGCAAATAGATTTAATCAATATCAGCATTATTATCATCAAAATGAATAGGCCTATACTTTCAAATGGGAAATGCTAATTGCAATGCAATTCAATCAAACATATCAGGGCCCGGTTTGCCAAAAGGCTAAATTCATCTTTAGAACCGTGTGAGCATCGTTAAATCTCCTATCTCTTTCCTAAAACCATCGTTACTAAAGTTGCTCTTGAAAACGCTCGTTATTTAACAACTGCTCAGACCACTCGTAAAGCAGCTAAGTACGTCGTAAGATGCTTTTTTGCCCTTCCGCATAACTTTATACACAGAAGATCTCGCTAAACACAAAATCAATATGTTTATCTGTCTTTCTGTGAACACCTATAACTTCAGAACGACTGTGACAGTGACTACAAATACAAAGTTGCCAATTTCTTTGCCTAACCAGCGAAGGATATAAAGACGCTTAAAATGAAAACCGAGATAACTGTATTAAAAGATAAATACAGTATAGGCTACATAGACCTATATACTTGAATGATATTGAAATCAATTTCATGTTAATTCAATTGAGTTTTAGTTAGCTATTTGTAGCCTAAGCCTACTGTCTGTAATCTTTGCTTATATTTCATGTGTAATGATGTGCCAAATCATTATTTAGGGCATTATCATAGGGTAAGCATTAGAATAAGTGCTTTAATATTTGTAGGCATAGAAGCTGATCCGTCATCAGTATTGTGGAATAATTATAATGTTAAGGTAAGATTGGAAAGGGAGAACGCTGATCCAAGAGCAGTGCTGCCTTTCTTTCGATCCTATCAGTATCGACACAGGCCTCAACGACGCACTTAGCGAACGTACTCTCTGCGTGGTGTTTTGGGAAACGCATGTTACATCTTCCGCCGTTGTAGGAAAGATGCATCGTTAAAACACTTGTAAGCCTAAATTACAAAGCAATCGGGAAACCGGGCCAAGATGTATTGCACATCCAGGACTGCGTTTGCAGGCAGCCCAATTCTGGACCTCGTTTCCCAGTTGCGATGTGACATAAGCATTACCATGATCGTTGCAGTTGCATCGTTATGTACGAGCAAACTTTTAAAATGTTTCCCAAACAAGCATGTAGAGAGAACCTTCGCTAAGTGAGTCGTTAGACCATGTGTCGATACTAATAGGATCGACAGAAAAGCAACGCTTCTCTCAGGATCAGCATTCCCCACTCAAATTTTACCTTAACATTATAATTATTCCACAGTACTGACGACGGATCAGCTCCTAGAGAGATATTACCACCAATGGCTGAAAATATTGTCTAATTATGCTTAGACAAATAATAATGCACTAAATCACAGGTTGGGCACATCATTGCGCACATCTTGTCACACAGCATGAAAAATATTGAGGCAAAAATTACAGATATGATTGAAATATATAGCCGAGGGCCAAGTAGCCTATTTATATTGTAATGCAGTCATCTTGGTTTTCATTTGATGCATCGTTTTATCTTTCACTTGTTCTTAACAATTGCAATACTTTGGCAACGTTGTATTTGTAGTCAACTTCGTTCTGAAGTTATCGGCGGTCGGTTAGACAGATAGAATCAAGATGTTTAGAATAGGTAGCCAATGTTTAGCGGAGATCTTCTGTGAATAAAGTGACGCGGAGAGCAAAAAACACACAACGATGCACTTTGGCTGTGTTACGACTTGTCTGAATCACTTGTAGATGTGCGAAGGTTCGTTCTTAAGAGCAACGTTACTAACGAAGGCTTTGGGAAACAGATCGGCTAGGCTACTAAAAATACATCTGTAAGGTTCTCCCATCTCCACAAAGGAACTCCGGAGCTCTGTCAGAGTGACCAAGGCCCTTCTCCCCCGATTGCTCAGTTTGGTCGGGCGGACAGCTCTAGGAAGAGTCTTGGTGGTTCTAAACTTCTCCCATTTATGAATGACGGCGGCCACTGTGTTCTTGGGGAACTTCAATGCTGCAGACATTTTTTGGTACCCTTCCCCAGATCTGTGCCTCGACACAATCCTGTCTCGGAGCTCTATGGACAATTCCTTCGACCTCATGGCTTGGTTTTTGCTCTGACATGCACTGTCAACTGTGGGACCTTATATAGACAGTTGTGTGCCTTTCCAAATCATGTCCAATCAATTGAATTTACCACAGGTGGACTCCAATCAAGCTGAAGAAACTTCTCAACGATGATCAATGGAAACAGGATGCACCTGAGCTCAATTTCGAGTCTCATAGCAAAGGGTCTGAATACTTATGTAAATAAGGCATTTCTGTTTTAAATTTTTAATACATTTGCAAAAATGTCTAAAAACCTGTTTTTGCTTTGTCAACCGTTTTTTAATCCATTTTAGAATAAGGCTGTAACATAACAAAATGTGGAAAAAGTCAAGGGGTCTGAATACTTTCCGAATGCACTGTATATACAAAGGTATGTGGACACCCCTTCAAATGAGTGGATTCGGACTTCAGCCACACCCGTTGCTGGCAGGTGTATAAAATCGAGCACACAGCCATGCAATCTCCATAGACAAACATTGGCAGTTGAATGGCCCATACTGAAGAGATCAGTGACTTTCAACGTGGCATCCGTCACATCTTTCCAACAAGTCAGTCTGCCCCGGACAACTGTAAGTGCTGTTATTGTGAAGTAGAAAAGTCTAGGAGCAACAGCGGCTCAGCCGCAAAGTGGTAGGCCACACAAGCTCACAGAACGGGACCGGCGAGTGCTGATGTGCGTAGCGTGTAAAAATCGTCTGTCCTCAGAGCCTCCTGAGTGGCGCAGCGGTCTAACGCACATTGCAGTGCTTGAGGCGTCACTACAGACCCGGGTTCGATCCCGGGCTGTGTCGCAGCTGGCCGCGACCGGGAGACCCTTGAGGCGGCACACAATTGGCCCAGCGTCGTCATGGTTTTGGGGAGGGTTTGGCCGGCCGGGATGTCCTTGTCCCTTCACGCTCTAGCGACTCCTGTGGCGGGCCAGGCGCATGCATGCTGACACAGTCGCCAGTTGTACAGTGTTTCCTCCGACACATTGGTGCGGCTGGCTTCCGGGTTAAGCGAGCAGTGTGTCAAGAAGCAATGCGGCTTGGCAGGGTCGTGTTTCGGAGGACGCATGGGAGTTACAGCGATGGGACAAGACTGTAACTACCATTTGGATATCATGAAAAAGGGGTAAAAAATAAAGTGTCTGTCCTCAGCTGCAACACTCACTACTGAGTTCCAAACTGCCTCTGGAAGCAACGTCAGCACAACAACTGTTTGTTGAAATGGGTTTCCATGGCCGAGCAGCCGCACACAAGCCTAAGACCACCATGCACAATGCCAAGCATCGGCTGGAGTGGTTTAATTTAAAGCTCGCTGCAATTGGTCTCTGGAGCAGTGGAAACATGTTCTCTGGAGTGATTAATCATGCTTCACCATCTGGAAGTCCGACAAACTAATCTGGGTTTGGCGGATGCCAGGAGAAAGCTACCTGCCTGAATGTGTATTTTCATGGTTCGGGCTAGGCCCCTTAGTTCCAGCAAAGGGAAATCTTAACGCTACAGCATACAATTACATTCTAGACGATTCTGTGCTTCTAGTTTTGTGGCAACAGTTTGGGAAAGGCCCTTTCCTGTTTCAGCATGACAATGCCCCCGTGCACAAAGCAAGGTCCATACAGAAATGGTTTGTCGAGATCGGTGTGGAAGAACTTGACTGGCCTGCACAGAGCCCTGACCTCAACCCCATCGAACACCTTTGGGATGAATTGGAACGCAGACTGCGAGCCAGGCCTAATCGCCCAACATCAGTGCCCGACCTCACTAATGCTCTTGTGGCTGAATGGAAGCAAGTCCCTGCAGCAATGTTCCAACATCTAGTGGAAAGCCTTCCCAGAAGACTGGAGGCTGTTATAGCAGCAAAGGGAGGACCAACTCCATATTAATGCCCATGATTTTGGAATTAGATGTTCGATGAGCAGGTGTCCACATACTTTTGGTAATGTTGTGTATAATGAAAAAGAATCTAAATAATTGTCAATGCTATAATTTATCATTATCATCATTAATATTCTAGAATGATTATTCTAATAGAATTATAAATATCATTTTTGTCGTTACCACGCTATGTTCAATTTGGCTATTAGGCCTACAATATCCAAAATATGACCCAATGAAAGAATATCAACAGTTGTAACAATAAATGTCACAAATAACATAATTTGATTTCTTTGATGTTTCGAAAGCATGTAGCTAAAATAGCATGTCACTTGAGCGGAGCAGGCCAGAGGGACCTATTTGTGCAAGATTCCATTCCTAGGCTTTCGGTTTTAATTAAGCGGCACTCCTCACGAAGGGACATATGGGTCCGGCAGACGCTTCATTAATCCCTTCATCGCATTTGTGGATGTTAAACAATAAAGGGCCTTGAGCTCGGAGTTTTAAAACCCAGCCTTGGCCCTGGTCACTGCTGCGAATTGCGGACCAGGGCCCGGTTTCTCAAAAGCATCTTAAGGCTAAGTTCATTGTTAAAACCTTCGTAGGAATATCGTTAAATCTCCTAGCTGTTTCTGAAAACCGTCTTTATTAACATTGCACTTGAAAACGCTCGTAATCTAACTCATGCCTCAGACCACTCGTAGAACAGCTAAGTGGGTCTTAAGATGCTTTTTTGACCTCCCTCGTCACTTTATACACAGAAGATCTCCGCTAAACATAGAATCACATCCGTCTCTCTGTGACCGCTGATAACTTTAGAACAAAGTTGACTACAAATACAAAGTTGCCAATGTCTTTGCAATTGATACAAACAAGCGACGTATAAAAAGAGACTTCAAATGAAAACAGAGACGACTGCATTAAAATATAAACAGTAGGCTGTTCAATCAATTCATTTCTATTTTGATACTTCTAGGCTACTGTCTGTAATTTGTCTCAATATATTTAATGATGTATAGCCTAACATGTGCGCAATGATGTGCTAAATCGGTGATTTAGTGTTTTTTTATTGGGTAAGCATTAGAATAAGTCGCCTCAAAATGTGCAGCCATAGGTGGTAATATGAGCTGAACCGTCCTTCTGTATTGTGAAATAATTATAATGTTAAGGTAAGATTTGAATGGAGAAAGCTGATCCGAGAGCAGCGCTCCCTTTCTTTCGATCCTACCAGTAGCTAAACATGTTCCAATGACTCACTTAGCGACCATTCTCTTTGCGTGGTGTTTTGGGAAATGCATGTTACATCTTCAGCCGTTGTAGGAAAGATGCATCTTAAAACACTCATAATAATAAATTCCATCACTATCGGGAAACCGGGCCCAGCTCTGGGCTGGCCGAAAGGCCCTCGAGGCAAAATAGGGCTTTCTCAAGCACACCATACAGGCTCTTTGCTGCGCGCCCAGGGAATGCTAAGCATTGCCTTTAGCGAAAATAGGCTATGATCCAACACTGGCAAAAGCGCCTCAAGCCCCAAACATGTGTAGAGAATTACCAGGAAATGTCAATATGACTCAGTCAACTTTTATGAGTTTTGTGACTTTGAGCATTTGTTCATGGTTTTCAAAATATAGATGTGAAAAAGTTCTTACATTATTCGATCTTCTGCTGCAGTGATATATTCATCCAGTAAATATAATTGTAGGCTAGGCCTACTATGGTTTAGGAATATCAGCATTGGGAAAAGTAGCCTAGTTTCTCCCCTGTGAGCTATCAATATTATATCAATGAACTCTTCAGCATTTAGTTTGTATGTAGGTTATTGGTAGACAAAAGCATTGTTATTTAAAATGGCCCACCCTTGAAATCTAAAAAAGCCAACAAATAATTGTTTTGCTATAATTTGGTACTCATCCAGCTATTTCTTATGCTCAACTTGCACAACCAGGGTTGGAATATTTTGAATTAATGTCAATATCATCACCTCCCCCATAAGCCATAATACTGTAGCATCTTTTGTCATTTGAAATTGACCAGTTCCCAGCAAATGCAGGTGTCTACAAGAACACCGTTAAAAATATACAAGTGTTCTTTTATAAAGAATAGAACCTCTTTATAAAATAAACCAACGGCCATGTTGTTTGTGAGAACTAAACTAAAGACTACTGTGTATTGTTATGCAAAAGCATGCTGTCCTACATTCCCAGGGATACAGGCAGTGACAGCAGTGTCTCTATCACATATCAACACATCAACACATACATAATTCATCTACATCACCAAACATGGAATCTCATTTCACTTGATGAAACAATAGTTTTTCTGTGTTGTATAAAGGACATAGTTTCTGACGGTTGGGGAATATGGTAAATGGTTAATAACCATGGTATACACACACTGACCCCCCCTCCCACACACACACACGCACACACACAGACATACTCGCACATGCACACACACACGGACACGCACACACGCACACACACACAAACCCCATATGCGAGTCAAACCATTTAATGTTTAGTGTGATTTCATCCGATGGATTACATGATTTTATGAGATTAAATGCACACTTTAATGTGGTGTTTTAATGGGACAGAGTGTGTCCTGATGTATTAATAAGACAAAGTGCTTAGGCAACATGAGGACCAAAACAGCAATTGTACAAAACAAAGAAGAATGCTTGGTTAGGTTGGTTATCATCGATGGTGAAGGAAATGCCTTCTACATACATTTACATTTACGTCATTTAGCATAACACATCCATCAAGTAAGTATCTTTGTACATATGCGTGACATAAAACAAGATACCATAGATTATATATAGTATAAGAGACAGATTTATTGTCATATTATGGTGTGACATGACTGGAACTACATTTCCATGGCCCCATAACAATATTCAACCAACAGAAAGGCTATACACAAAACCCACCCATAGTTTGGGTTGATTGGCACTACAGGAGTGTTATTTAGTCCCGTTTTCTCCCCTTGACTGTGGCTTGGTTCTTATCCATTACTATGAATGGAATATTGCTGCCCATTCTATAAAGGTTCCAACGTGGACCTCCTCAGCGCACTTCCAACAATAGCAGCGCACACCAAGGACACCAACTGTTAGCATCTCTGGATAGGAGTGCCTGCTAACTAAAATGTCAATATTTAAATATGTACCATGTTGGGTGTAAGAATTAAAAACACCTCTAGTACTATCATGTCAAACTGATGCTTGTTGTTTTCAGTAAGCCTTTGCGTTTGTCTGTGGTGATTTTGTTTACACTTTTTACATGAGAAAAAATAATACTCTTAGTCCATTGATTTTCTTGGACATATAATATGCTGTATACTCAACTATATGGCATGTCTTTCAATTCTTAGAAAACTATGGTTTATATCCTATTCTGTACATACATCTCCCCAATAATGAATCATTTTATATACATATAAGTAAATAGTGTATAAGTATAGAGAATTAATACTGTAAATTGGAATGACTTTAGTTTAGGATTTGGTCTGTGGGGCTTTTTGAACCATATGGATGAGGTTACAAATGTAAGCCAAATATATCAACATTGTCTTCTTTATTCCGGAGATAAAAGACACAAAGCTGAAAGCTGATTACAGGTTTTTAACGTTCGGACATATGTAAAAAATAAATATAAATAAAATACAATTTGAGTATCAGAATGGCTTTCGGGTGATGTTAATGCCCAGTTATTGTTCCTCATGCAGCTTCCATTTAGCTTGGAGATGTCACAGTTCCCTCAGCCAGAACCCAAAAGCAGACCAGGACAAGGAGAGTTGAACGAAAGTGAGGGTTTATTCGGATACAAACAAAAGGTGCAGTATAATCCAGGGACAGAGCGGGCGGCGTGGTTGAGTAGTTGGGGGTGCAGTACTGGGTCCAGTGATGGCTCGGCAGCCGCCGACCATCAGGCAGAGGTGGGGTGAAGGTTCCGGACGTGTGACTGCAGGTGGAACAAAAACGGAGGTAAGAACACAAAAACTCAACAAAGTACAAAATAACAAAACTCACGCTAGAACGCTCTAACTGATACACAGAACACCTACTGTTCATGGCTAACGATCCGGCAGGAACTGGATGTTGGGCCAGAGCCTAAGAAAGGTGCTGATTAGGCCCAGGTGTGCAGATTGCTAATGGGAAGCAGGTGCGGAAACCAGAGCGCTCCCCGGAGCGTTCCCGAACCCTCGGGAAACTGGAGATTACGACCAGGACCCGACTCAGACAGCCGGGATCGTTACAGTACCCCCCTCCGGCCAGACGCCACCGGGCGGACTCCCCGGAGCGCCAGGATGGAGGCGGTAAAAGTCCCTGATGAGATCCGCATCTAGGACCTGTCGCCGCGGAATCCAACTCCTCTCTTCAGGACCATACCCCTCCCAGTCCACGAGATACTGGAAACCCCGGCCCCGCCGTCTGGAATCCATAATGCGACGCACCGTGTAGGCAGGACCACCTCCGATCATCCGAGGAGGAGGAGGAGGAGGCGGAGGAGGCAACAGAGGACTGAGGAAGACAGGCTTGAGGCAGGAGACATGAAAGGTGGGATGGACTCTGAGCGTCCTCGGTAGTTTGAGTCGCACTGCCACTGGATTGATCACCTTCTCCACCACAAACGGACCAATAAACTTCGGTAACAACTTCCTAGACTCAGTCCGTAACGGAAGATCCCGTGTGGCCAACCAAACCCTATCTCCGATGGTATAGGTGGGAGCGGGGATCCGGCGACGATTCGCCTGGAGCTGATACCGGTCCGAACCTCTAAGGAGTGCCTTTCTGGCCCGATGCCAGGTCCGGTGGCAACGCCGAATATGGGCCTGAACAGAAGGCACTGAGAGCTCCTTCTCCTGAGAAGGGAACAGGGGAGGTTGGTAGCCATACAGGCACTGGAAGGGAGACATCCCAGTGGCAGATGTAGGGGAGAGTATTGTGGGCATACTCAACCCAAGGCAACTGAGAGGCCCAGGAGGTGGGGTTGGAAGAGACCAGACAGCGTAGCGTGGATTCCATCTTCTGGTTGGCTCTCTCCGCCTGACCATTGGATTGGGGGTGAAAACCAGATGTGAGACTGACTGTAGCTCCAATGGCCAAACAGAAGGACTTCCAGACAGCAGAGGTAAACTGAGGGCCACGGTCGGAAACGATATCACTGGGCAAACCGTGGACCCTGAAAACCTCCCTAACCAGGATCTCGGACGTCTCCGAGGCAGAGGGAAGCTTGGCAATAGGCACAAAGTGGGCGAACTTGCTGAATCTGTCCACGATAGTCAGAACGACCGTGTTCCCCTCAGAAGCGGGCAACCCCGTGACGAAGTCCAGGGCCAGATGCGACCATGGACGCCGGGGAATAGGAAGGGGGTGAAGTAGTCCAGAGCTGGGCCGATTGGTACTCTTATTCTGCGCACACACTGGACAGGCAGCAACAAAACCCCGAGTATCCTCGGCCATGGCAGGCCACCAAAAACGTCTGCGAAGAAACGCCATAGTCCGAGCCACGCCGGGGTGACAAGCCATCTTGCTGGCGTGGGACCATTTGAGGACAGCAGGACGAACCGACTCAGGCACAAACAACCGACCGGGTGGACCGTTACCGGGACCGGGCTGAGTCCGAAGGGCCGCCAGCACCTCCTCCTCAATCTTCCACATCACTGCTCCCACGACGCAGTTCCGGGGGAGAATAGTCTCGGTCTTGGACCCACTCTCCTCCGTCTTGGAGAACATCCGGGACAAAGGCGTCCGCCTTGCCGTTCTTAGATCCAGGTCGGAACGTCAGGGCAAACTTGAATCGTCCGAAAAACAACGCCCACCTGGCCTGGCCGGGAGTTGAGACGTTTAGCCGATTGCACGTAAGCAAGATTCTTGTGGTCAGTCCAGACAATAAACGGTTGCTCCGCCCCCTCCAACCAGTGGCGCCACTCCTCCAAGGCAAGTTTCACCACGAGAAGCTCCCGGTTACCCACATCGTAATTCCTCTCTGCAGGCGAAAGGCGACGAGAGTAGTAGGCGCAGGGATGGAGTTTACTGTCCGTGGAGCATCGCTGCGACAGGATGGCGCCAACTCCCACATCAGACGCGTCCACTTCAACGGCGAACTGACGGGCCGTGTCCGGTTGAGAGAGAATCGGTGCGTTGGTGAATCGCCTCTTCAAATCCAGAAACGCTCGATCCGCCTCCGGATTCCACTTGAAGGTCCTGATACTGGAAGTCAAGGCAGTTAACGGAGCGGCCACACGGCTGTAATCCCGGATGAATCTGCGGTAGAAATTCGCAAACCCCAAAAATCTCTGGAGTTGCAATCTCGTACCGGGCTGGACCCATTCCAGAACCGCTCTAACCTTCTCCTGATCCATCCTAATCTCACCCCTGGAGATGATGTACCCGAGAAAGGATGTAGTGTGGGCGTGAAACTCGCACTTCTCGGCCTTCACGAACAGGCGATTCTCCAACAATCGCTGCAGAACCTGCCGGACATGCTGGACGTGGTCGGAAGGTTCCTTCGAGAAGATCAGAATGTCATCCAGGTAAACAAACACGAAGAGACCGATCATATCTCTCAGGACGTCGTTCACCATACTCTGGAATACCGCTGGAGCATTGGTCAGTCCAAACGGCATCACCTGATACTCGAAGTGACCCATCGGTGTATTGAAACCCGTCAACCACTCGTCCCCCTCTCTGATCCGGACCAGGTGATACGCATTGCGTAGGTCTAGCTTGGTGAACACCGTAGCACCCTGTAAGGAGTCGAAGGCAGAACTCATCAAGGGCAGGGGATACTTGTTCTTGACCGTGATGTCATTCAACCCCCGATAATCAATACACGGTCGAAGAGAGCCATCCTTCTTTCCCACAAAGAAGAATCCTGCCCCCAGGGGTGATGACGAGGGACGAACGAGACCAGCAGCTAGGGACTCCTTGATGTAGGTCTCCAACGCCTCACGTTCAGGTCGGGAGATACTGTATAACCTTCCCTTGGGGTAGACAGCTCCAGGAACCAGGTTGATGGCACAATCATATGGTCGGTGGGGAGGAAGTGACAGAGCCTTCTGCTTACTGAAAACTTCCCCCAAATCGTGATATGTCTCGGGAACCAGGGACAAATCTGGGGGTTTAGCCTCAATCACCTGACTGGGAACCGAATGGGGGCAGGCAGTCTTGAGACAGTTAGCATGACAATCAAGGCTCCAACTCGTTACCTTGCCCGTCGCCCAATCGAACGTGGGATTGTGTTCCTTCAGCCAGGGGGTATCCAAGGACCAGAGGAACATGGGAAGACGGCAGAATGAAAAAATGAAATCATCTCCGAATGATTCCCCGACAACCGCATCTTAACCGGTTCAGTCCTCATCGTGATACGTGCCAGACTACTGCCGTTCAGAGTGGTCGCTTCAATGGCTTCCGGCAATTGCTCCTTGGAAAGCCCCAGCTGTTCCACCAACTCGGCATCAAGAAAGCTTCCATCGGCACCTGAATCGATAAAAGCGTTAAGCGCTAAGCTCTGATTCCTGTTCACAAGGGTAGCCGGGAAGCGGGGTCTGACAGAGGTACTGAGAGGTTGAAACTGGCTCGCTAAAAGTCCTCCCAACTTTAGCGAGCCGGGCAGTTTGACGACCGCCGGGAACAAGTGGAGATGTAATGTCCCGAGCGACCACAGTAGAGGCAGCAGTTGGTCTTACGTCTATGTTGACGCTCCTCCTTGGTTAACCCGTGCCGCCCCCACTTGCATGGGTTCAGAATCGGGAGAGAGGTCCTCTCCACTAATCCTTAGTGGTGGAGAATGATCGACGTGTTCTGGTCCACCACCCGATCCGACTGGGAACTGAGAAGCTGATCGATTGGACGGACCCCATTGCTTCTCCCTCCTTCGCTCTCGGACTCGATTATCCACCCGAATAGACAAGGCTACCAAGCTGTCCAGGTCACTAGGCTCCGGATAGGAGATCAACTCATCCTTGAGCTGCTCCGACAGGCCCTGGTAAAAGGCCGCTTGCAAAGACTCCTCGTTCCAACCACTCTCCACAGCCAACGTCTTGAACTCGATCACGAAGTCGGCCACGCTGCGAGTTCCTTGGTGAAGAGAAAACAGACGCCTAGCTGCGTCCCTCCCTCGGACGGAATGGTCGAAGAGCTTCCTCATCTCGGCCGTGAACCCCTGGTATGAAGCCATGCAGGGATCCTGTCGTTCCCAAACGGCTGAAGCCCACTCCAGCGCTCGACCACGCAGCAACTCAATCAAAAAGGCTATCCTAGCCTTGTCAGTGGCATAAGAGTAGGGCTGTAGATCGAACACTAATCCACACTGCATAAGGAAGGAACGGCATCTTCCCAGCTCCCCCTCATACTTATCCGGCGTCGGAACCTTGGGCTCACGGAGGGACACAACTTCAGAAGCGGCAGGCGAGATGGGTGAAACCGGTAGTGAGTCCTCCACCGGACACTGGCGTTGGTTCTGGACCTCCATCAGGCCGGTAGAAAGGTTCCGAACTGACAACGCGATCTCCTGTAGTACCGTGCTATGATGGCCCAACATCTTCTCCTGCTGGGTAATGGCATGGCGAACGGAGTCCAGGTCCGCTGGGTTCATAATCGGCCGGATCGTTCTGTCACAGTTCCCTCAGCCAGAACCCAAAAGCAGACCAGGACAAGGAGAGTTGAACGAAAGTGAGGGTTTATTCGGATACAAACAAAAGGTGCAGTATAATCCAGGGACAGAGCGGGCGGCGTGGTTGAGTAGTTGGGGGTGCAGTACTGGGTCCAGTGATGGCTCGGCAGCCGCCGACCATCAGGCAGAGGTGGGGTGAAGGTTCCGGACGTGTGACTGCAGGTGGAACAAAAACGGAGGTAAGAACACAAAAACTCAACAAAGTACAAAATAACAAAACTCACGCTAGAACGCTCTAACTGATACACAGAACACCTACTGTTCATGGCTAACGATCCGGCAGGAACTGGATGTTGGGCCAGAGCCTAAGAAAGGTGCTGATTAGGCCCAGGTGTGCAGATTGCTAATGGGAAGCAGGTGCGGAAACCAGAGCGCTCCCCGGAGCGTTCCCGAACCCTCGGGAAACTGGAGATTACGACCAGGACCCGACTCAGACAGCCGGGATCGTTACAGGAGACCTTTCAACCTGGATTATACAGACAGACTACAGTACAACCAGCCAACAAAACACTCCAGGCTTTATACCAATGCACCATTAGTTTGAAAAAATACAAATCTCCTTAAGAGCAAAATGGAGATGCTCTGATAACAGATTATATGCATCTAATGGCACAATTTGCAAGAGTTTATAAGCTTGTTGTGAGGCTAAAAGCATTTGGAACGGAATCTGAAAAGGCTGATAGACTGGTGGTGTGTTGTCAGGCACACTGTCCCTAGAAGGGTGGATCATCTCTCTATGGTCCCAGGGACATATGATGGAGCCTCATTGGCCACCGCTCAGGTGTTTGAGTCTGATGATGTCACTGAATATCCAACAGGCTCTCACCTGACTCAGTTAAGAGTGGGCTGTGTTTTTAAAGGCACCCTATTCAAAGCTGTGTCTCAAAAGGCACCTTATTGAAAGTAGTGCACTATATAAGAAAAAGGTGCCATTTGGGGTGCAGACACAGAGAAAGAGACAGCAAGAGATGGAAAGAGGGAGAGAACAGAAAACAGTTTATTTGTTCACACAGCAGTTTCTGTGCTCACACAACTACAATGAGTCCTGAAGGACAAAGACAAAAGTCTGAAGTCTCTTTACTTGAACTAGTGTTTGTTATCATTCTGGGTAGAACTTAGGGTAGATCAGTGTCTAGGGGAAACAAACTCTGTTTTAATCATTCTCCAGAGTTAGGGTTAGGGTTAGAGGTCAGAGGTCAGGGGGCCATCCCAGCTGTCAGCTGCCAGTCGTCTCCTGCCATCACCTAACTACGGTAAGACTGGATCAGGCAGAGTAGGGACATGGGGTATCATCCACACTAGCACTGTAATGTCCCCCATCAACTAGATGTGGTCCAATCAACCTCTGTTTTACATGGCATCCATCTCTATGAGGGACAACTGGGAACATCTCACCCTGAGTCCACAAAGGGACACAAAGGAACGCCTAATTTCAAACCTAGCTGCTCACAATAATGACCTGTACATCATCTCTCAGCTGATTCTAGACTCTAGAACAATGATTCTAAATTCTAGAACACCCTACCAGAACACTATTCATGGATTGTACGTTTTGTCACAATATTGTTTTGAACATTCGTTTTGGACTGATGCCCGACTGAGCATTCTACTCAATGCATTGTCATTGAGCGCTGATTAAGATTTCATCAAAAGTGCATTACAGTGGCTTGGAAATACAATGCCATTTCAAAAGGAGGCAAATAATTAGTAGGAAAACCTTTTGTCATCATTTTGGTGTCGCCAAATTGACTTTAGATGCAGTATAACGTTAGCTAGCTAGTTAAGATTGAGGGGAGACCACCAGATTTAGCTAGATAACGTTATTATTGCTAGCTATTTTTGACGAACTTTGCTAGATAATGACAACATTGCCATCTGTCTAAAGTAGGAATTTGACGACATGCTAATGATGGCAAAGTTATTTCCTACTAAATAGTTGCCGACTTTAGCAATATACTCGTATTTTCAGGACACTATAGTGAAATTTAGAAGAAACAGTCATTAGCCTCCGTCCAGAATGACTGGGCTTATCATGGCTTTTGCGCACCACAATGGCGCCGCCGACAGACGGCAGCTTGAGAACGTTTAAAACAATGGCAAGACGCGACCGAGTGACGGAGGTGCAACCTATGAATAGCCTGCATCAATCAAGGACACTGACCAGTCTGAATGATATAGGCTGTATGAAGACATCGGACCAGTCTGGATGATATAGGCTGTATGAAGACATCTGACCAGTCTGGATGATATAGGCTGTTTGAAGACACCTGACCAGTCTGAATGATATAGGCTGCATGAAGACACCTGACCAGTCTGGATGATATAGGCTGTATGAAGACACCTGACCAGTCTGGATGATATAGGCTGTATGAAGACACCTGACCAGTCTGGATGATATAGGCTGTATGAAGACACCTGACCAGTCTGGATGATATAGGCTGTATGAAGACACCTGACCAGTCTGGATGATATAGGCTGTATGAAGACATCGGACCAGTCTGGATGATATAGGCTGTATGAAGACACCTGACCAGTCTGGATGATATAGGCTGTATGAAGGACCAGATGGCGAGGTAGTAGAGGAGGATGCTAGTTAGTAGAGGAGGATGCCCCTCCTCCCTCCCTCCCTCCCCCACCCTGTCCTGAGTCCCGGACCTGGACCACCTGTTTAGGCCAGCAGATAGGCCCTGGAAGCGTGCATGGCTGTGTGGATACACGCAAGGAGAGATGGGAGGGGGGGTGGGGTATATCAATTCTGGCACGTGCGAGTCTTTGGAATAGTGTGTATATCTGTTTGTGTGTGTGTGTGTGTGTGTTTGTTTGAATGTGTGTTTTTTGTGTGTCCAGTCCCTCTCTCAAGGCTCGGACACCAAGTGGAGCATTTGTGTGTGTGTGCGTGTATGTGTTTGTGTGTGTGTATATGTGTTTGTGTGTATGTGGGTTTGTGTGTGCGTATGTGTGTTTGTGTGTGTGTATGTATGTGTGTTTGTGTGTGCGTATGTGTTTGTGTGTGTGTATGTGTGTGTGTGTGTGTGTGTGTGTTTGGTGTGTGGTGTGTGTGTGTGTTAGGCGAGGCAGGAGGAGTGTGCCTTCTCTGCACCCCCACAGACGCCACACGCCTGGCCACCTGCTCGTGGATTAGGGAGCATGCGGATTACACACGTCACAATGGAGACACACTAACACAAATACACCACACACCACACACCACCCGTACAACAAAGGACACACAGCATCGCCTGTCAACATGACCCCACAACAACTATAGCTTTTGGCATTTTCATTAGTTTTAAATAGGGAGACATTTCATTGGTCTATTGTATTGAACTGGAGAGAGGATTCACAAGTCCATAGCATATACTGCCAATGTTTGACATTCGATACTGTATGTATGTGTTGACCCAATGTCTTTGTGTAAGGATAGTTGTGGACTGTATTCAATATTATGATAAGGTGTAAATATTTACAGTTCATAGTAACCATGGGAGATGTGGTTAACAAGAGTGTGAAGGTTTTCTATGTATTGTGTTTTTGTGTTTGTATATTCCTGTGTTTCCACGTGTTTATCCTATATGATCTGGTGTGTTATCTGGGAAAGAGTGGGATTGTGTTTGTGGGATTGTGTTTGTGGGAGTGTGTTTGTTTTTCAGGGAGCGTGTTTTCCACGCAGGGAGGGAGGAGAGGACACACTTTGACCCACTACAGCCCCACTGGCCTAGTTTAACCAACAATAACACTGTGACGTCACCATCCTAGATCCAACAGGCTGGCGCAACCCGGGAAAAGAGGGTCAAGTGAAGAAATAAACACAACAACAATAATACAAAAGACAACAACATACAGTAAGCAACAATGACCATTCAAAACAACAACAACAACACCTTTGACTTGCCATGTACTGTATGTCCTTCCATACAGAGCACTTGTTATGGACAATAAGTAGTCGTAGCAAGCCTACTGTGTTTTGTTTTGTTTTGTTCAGTGAAGACCATCTCTTCCAGGGCTATAGGAGAAGTCATGTTTCTCTCTATACTCAGCCAGGGGGCAGAATAATCATGTCTAAACCAATTTAGGATGGAACGAAATGCTAGTGCCTGGAAATACAATCTAAAGCTTGGTACGGATAGTCCTCCTACATCTTTCCCTCTTTGCAGGTAGGTTCATTGTATCAGGGCTACCTTGCCATATATAGTGCATTTGGAAAGTATTTAGACCCCTTCACTTTTTCCATATTTTGCTACGTTACAGCCTTATTCTAAAATGGATACAATTAATGTTTTTCCTCATCAATCTACACACAATACCCCATAATGACAAAGCGAAAACAGGTTTTTAGAAAGGTTTGCAAATGTATTCAAAATAAAAACAGAAATACCTTATTTACATAAGTATTCAGACCCTTTGCTATGATACTCAAAATTTAGCTCAGGTGCATCCTGTTTCCATTGATCATCCTTGAGTTATTTCTACAACTTGATTGGAGAAATATCTAGGCTCTTCCTAGAGCTGGCCGACCGGCCAAACTGAGCAATCGTGGGAGAAGGGCCTTGGTCAGGGAGGTGACCAAGAACCCAATGGTCACTGACAGAGCTCCAGAGTTCCTCTGTGGAGATGGGAGAACCTTCCAGAAGGACAGCCATCTCTGCAGCACTCCACCAATCAGGCCTTTATGGTAGACTGGCCAGACGGAAGCCACTCCTAAGTAAAAGCCTCACGACAGCCCGCTTGGAGTTTGCCAAAAGGCACCTAAAAGACTCTCAGACCATGAGAAACAAGATTCTCTGGTCTGATGAAACCAAGATTGAACTCTTTGGCCTGAATGCCAAGTGTCACATCTGGAGGAAACCTGACACCATCCCTATGGTGAAGGATGGCAGTGGCATCATCATGCTGTGGGGATGTTTTTCAGCGGCAGGACCAGTCAGGATCGAGGGAAAGATGAACGGAGCAAAGTACAGAGAGATCCTTGATGAAAACCTGCCCCAGAGCGCTCAGGACCTCAGACTGAGGCGAAGGTTCACCTTCCAACAGGACAATGACCCTAAGCACACAGCCAAGACAATGCAGGAGTGGCTTCAGGACAAGTCTCTGAATGTCTTTGAGTGGCCCAGCCAGAGCCCAGACTTGAACCCGATCGAACATCTTTGGAGAGACCTGAAAATAGCTGTGCAGAGACGCTCCCCATCCAACCTGACAGAGCTTGAGAGGATCTGCAGAGAAGAATGGGAGAAACTCCCCAAATACAAGTGTGCCAAGCTTGTAGCGTCATACCCAAGAAGACACAAGGCTGTAATCACTGCCAAAGGTGCATGACTCAACGATTGGGATTCCATACGTAAAGATGGAGTCCTCCATCGGGGTCTTGAGAGGCAGTAAGGCAGATTTGGTTAGATTTATTTGATAACTTGAGATAGAGCTGAATTTGTCTATGATCTTCAGAGCTTTTGGGAGGGATTGAGATACATTGTCTAGATAAAGTATGATATCGTCGGCGTATTATGAGATGACGTGATCCGTAGAATTGAGATATATTGGTGTAATTGGGCCTGGGCCAGGGGCTTCATAGACAATAACAATAGCAGAGGTGAGATGGGATGGGATCACCTTGCCTGCTTCTTCTAGTTATTCTGAACGGAACAGAGCAGGTATTGCCTATTATTACTATGGCTGAGGGATTGGTATATAGTATTTCAATCATATTAATGAAATTGGAGCCAAGTCCCATATGTTCCAAAACTGACCAAAGATATGACCATTCCAGTCTATCAAAGTGTTTTCTGCATCGAGAGATAGAACTGCCCAGGGAGCTTTAGTTTCTGATGAAGCATGTAAGATATGTAACAGACGACAGAGATCATCTGAAGATAATCGTTTTTTAACAAACCTGCTTTGGTCCAGATGTTCCAATTTGGGTAAGTAAGTTTCGAGACTGGATGACAGAATTTGAGAAAATAGTTTATTATCTGTGTTTATCAACGATAGAGGGTGATAGTGAGAGCACTGGGTGGTGTCCTTACCATTTTTTATAAAAGCGAAATTAGTGCTGTATTTACATCCTTTGTGAACGGCTGTGTTAATCATTCCAAGTAACAGTGGACCTAATTGGTTACAACATTTTAAAGAGACCTCAGGAGGAATACTGTCAAAACTAGGTGATGTTATCCAATGCCCTTTTGAGTTCATGGAGAGAGATGTGGGCTCCCAGCAAGCCGGCTTCTGCAGTTGAAAGAAGAGGAGTTCTTATATCTTTTAAAAATGACTCAATCTGTCTTGGTGTGGATTTACAATCAGTGGTGTACAATTGTTTATAGAAACGGGAGAATCTTTGGTTGATTACTTTTGGATCTGATAGTAATTCACCTGATTCAGATTCAATAGTTGCAACATCCGATAATTGATCATTACTGCAAAGCTTGTTAGCCAGTCTACGACTGGGTCGACTGCCATGGAAGTAATGGTTGAGTCTAACTCAATGGATGGCAAATTCTGCTCTCTGTCTTATCAATAGATATAGTTCTGTCTTGACTTTGGAAAGAGTAGTCGCTACCTAGTCTGAAAAAGTGTTTGTTGAGAACGCTCTAACGTCGTTAACAACTGTAAGGGAGATTTTATGTTTGTGTATCAAAATCAATGCTACTTCTTGAAACCAATTAGATGGGTTCATGTAGGTGACTGACTGATCGTGTATGGAGGAATCCTCACTATCACTGATCCTTAACTTGGCAGTACGCCCAGAATATTGCTATGGGAACAACCAAGGTATCTCAGTTTCAAGGTCTCAACATGGAGAGAGAGAGAGCCTCGTGAGGTATTGGTTAGTCATGTGCGAGCCACCAGTAATGATGAATTAATTATGCTAAATCTTGTCTGTGTATAGCCGTATATAAGGCAACTGCTGAGACTGCCCCAGCGGAGCTCCTGACAGACATTCACTATGGTGCATTAAGTTTGTTGGAACCTCTCCAGCTAGCTGACAAATAAAGAATGATTCCTTTAAGATTGACTTCAGGTGTCCCTGGTGTTGAATTTCCACCACAATCTGGTGTCACAAACATGTGTGGAGCATCCCAGTGAAGGTCTGCGAGGGAACACTGGTGGCGCATTCCGTGCGAAGGTGTGCAAGGGAAATTCCCGTCTGACCAAAGACGACGTGGACCCGCCCAGACCAGACTTTTACTGTGAGCTGCCCGGGGGAAGATACCTGATCCGCGAACCTCTGAGGGACACGTCTACTGAATTTCAGTAAGTCAATTTAAATTAATTTGTAAAAAAATAAAATAAAAATGATAAAACCAATTAAATTGAACATAAAGATGTAGAAGAAGGGTACCACTAGTCTTAGAAGAAGGCTAGAACTAGTCTTAGGAGAAGGCTAGAGTGAGGGCAGGAGAGGCCCCACTGACAATTGTCTGTAGGCATTTATATGAGAAGTGTCTACGTGGTCTGAGGACCAATGATAATAGCACAAGGTGTTATTTTAGGCATTGATGAGAAGTGTCTATGTGATCGGGGAACCACTGGGAATAGCATAAGGTGCACAAGGTGCTATTCTATATGTATGGGACGCTGCAAGACTATAGAGTCTATAGAGACTGCAGCATTTATGACTACATACAGTGAGGGAAAAAAGTATTTGATCCCCTGCTGATTTTGTACATTTGCTCACTGACAAAGAAATTATCAGTCTATAATTTTAATGGTAGGTTTATTTGAACAGTGAGAGACAGAATAACAACAAAAAAATCCAGAAAAACGCATGTCAAAAATGTTGATTGATTTGCATTTTAATGAGGGAAATAAGTATTTAACCCCCTCTCAATCAGAAAGATTTCTGGCTCCCAGGTGTCTTTTATACAGGTAACGAACTGAGATTAGGAGCACACTCTTAAAGGGAGTGTTCCCAATCTCAGCTTGTTACCTGTATAAAAGACACCTGTCCACAGAAGCAATCAATCAATAAGATTCCAAACTCTCCACCATGGCCAAGACCAAAGAGCTCTCCAAGGATGTCAGGGACAGAACTACACGGGAGGATCTTGTCAATGATCTCAAGGCAGCTGGGACCATAGTCACCAAGAAAACAATTGGTAACACACTACGCCGTGAAGGACTGAAATCCTGCAGCGCCCGCAAGGTCCCCCTGCTCAAGAAAGCACATATACAGGGCCGTCTGAAGTTTGCCAATGAACATCTGAATGATTCAGAGGAGAACTGGGTGAAAGTGTTGTGGTCAGATGAGACCAAAATTGAGCTCTTTGGCATCAACTCAACTCGCCGTGTTTGGAGGAGGAGGAATGCTGCCTATGACCCCAAGAACACCATCCCCACCGTCAAACATGGAGGTGGAAACATTATGCTTTGGGGGTGTTTCTGCTAAGGGGACAGGACAACTTCACCGCATCAAAGGGGACGATGGACGGGGCCATGTACCGTCAAATCTTGGGTGAGAACCTCCTTCCCTCAGCCAGGGCATTGAAAATGGGTCATGGATGGGTATTCCAGCATGACAATGACCCAAAACACATGGCCAAGGCAACAAAGGAGTGGCTCAAGAAGAAGCACATTAAGGTGCTGGAGTGGCCTAGCCAGTCTCCAGACCTTAATCCCATAGACAATCTGTGGAGGGAGCTGAAGGTTCGAGTTGCCAAACGTCAGCCTCGAAACCTTAATGACTTGGAGAAGATCTGCAAAGATGAGTGGGACAAAATTCCTCCTGAGATGTGTGCAAATCTGGTGGCCAACTACAAGAAATGTCTGACCTCTGTGATTGCCAACAAGGGTTTTGCCACCAAGTACTAAGTCATGTTTTGCAGAGGGGTCAAATACTTATTTCCCTCATTAAAATGCAAATCAATTTATAACATTTCTGACATGCGTTTTTCTGGATTTTTTTGTTGTTATTCTGTCTCTCACTGTTCAAATAAACCTACCATTAAAATTATAGACTGGTCAGTGGGCAAATGTACAAAATCAGCAGGGGATCAAATACTTTTTTCCCTCACTGTAAACTACTGAGACTATAGAAACAGAGAGACTATAGAGACGTGAGACAATAGATACTGTAGAGAGTATAGATACTGTAGACTATGGACTACATAGACTACTGAGACTATAGACACTGAGAGACTATAGATACGCAAGACTATAGATACTGTAGAGAGTATAGATACTGTAGAGACTATGGCGACTATGGAGACTATAGAAAGTATTCTCCCCCCTTGGCATTTTTCCTATTTTGTTGCCTTACAACCTGGAATTAAAATTGATTTATTGGGGGTTTGTATCATTTGATTTACACAACATGCCTACCACTTTGAAGATGCAAAATATTTTTAATTGTGAAACAAACAACAAATAAGACAAAAAAACTGAAAACCTGAGCGTGCATAACTATTCAAAGTCAATACTTTGTAGAGCCTCCTTTTGCAGCAATTACAGCTGCAAGTCTCTTGGGGTATGTCTCTATAAGCTTGGCACATCTAGCCACTGGGACTTTTGCCCATTCTTCAAGGCAAAACTGCTCCAGCTCCTTCAAGTTGGATGGGTTCTGCTGGTGTACAGCAATCTTTAAGTCATACCACAGATTCTCAATTGGATTGAGGTCTGGGCTTTGACTAGGCCATTCCAAGACATTTAAATGTTTCCCCTTAATCCACTTGAGTGTTGCTTTAGCAGTATGCTTAGGGTCATTGTCCTGCTGGAAGGTGAACCTCCGTCCCAGTCTCAAATCTCTGGAAGACTGAAACAGGTTTCCATCAAGAATTTTCCTGTATTTAGCGCCATCCTTCAATTCTGACCAGTTTCCCAGTCCCTGCCGATGAAAAACATCCCCACAGCATGATGCTGCCACCAGCATGCTTCACTGTGGGGATGGTGTTCTCGGGGGTGATGAAAGGTGTTGTGTTTGCGCCAGACATAGCGTTTTCCTTGATGGCCAAAAAGCTCAATTTTAGTCTCATCTGACCAGAGTACCTTCTTCCATATGTTTGGGGAGTCTCCCACATGCCTTTTGGCGAACACCAAATGTGTTTGCTTATTATTTTTTTTAAGCAATGGCTTTTTTCTGGCCACACTCCGTAAAGCCCAGCTCTGTGGATTGTACGGCTTAAAGTGGTCCTATGGACAGATACTCCAATCTCTGCTGTGGAGCTTTGCAGCTCTTTGGTCTCTTTATGCCTCTCTGATTAATGCCCTCCTTGCCTGGTCTGTGAGTTTTGGTGGGCGGCCCTCTCTTGGCAGGTTTGTTGTGGCGCCATATTCTTTCCATTTTTTAATAATGGATTTAATGGTGGTCCGTGGGATGTTAAAAGATTCTGATATTTTTTTATAACCCAACCCTGATCTGTACTTTTCCACAACTTTGTCCCTGACATGTTTGGAGAGCTCCTTGGTCTTCATGGTGTCGCTTGATTGGTGGTGCCCCTTGCTTAGTGGTGTTGCAGACTCTGGGCCTTTCAGAACAGGTGTATATATACTGAAATCATGTGACAGATCATGTGACACTTAGATTGCACACAGGTGGACTTTATTTAACAAATTATGTGACTTCTGAAGGTAATTGGTTGTACCAGGTCTTATTTAGGGGCTTCATAGCAAAGGGGGTGAATACATATGCACGAACCACTTTTCCGTTATTTATTTTGTAGAATGTTTTGAAATAAGTTATTTTTTTCATTTCACTTCAACAATTTCGACTATTTTGTATACTGTATGTCCATCACATGAAATCCAAATAATTATCCATTTAAATTACAGGTTGTAATGACACAAAATAGGAAAAACGGCAAGGGGGATGAATAATTTTGCAAGGCACTGTACATATGTGTGCATAGGAGGTAACAACGAGTAATAAGGGCGATTACTGAGTGTGTTTGGGAATAGTACTAAGCAAATGTGGATGAGAGTATTGTGTGCTTGACTAATTAACTGAACAGGGGTTTAGCCCCGGTGTGAGAGTTGTGTGAGTTGTGTGAGTGTGGGATGACATGTTAAACTGGATTTTTTCTAAAGAGTTCAACAAAGGGTTTAAGTACGGGAAAGGGAAATAGTAAGAGTATGATGGGGGATCCGTGCTGGGAACCAAAAGGGCTGTGTAGTGTAATGGCAAAAAAATGTGGTAGGGGGGTACTGAACCAAACAGAAGACTGGACAAAATGGACAGATGGACATTTCCCTGTTGATGGGACACTGAGCACAGAAAGATTGGAGTCTGTGAGAGACCAACCTGAGAGTAAAGAAAGAAAACACAAGAAAGTTAAAGTGAAGTGGGACGATTTCAGAAAGTGGGAGAGAGAAGCAGAAAAGGCAAAAGATAAAGCTGTAAGAGGACTGATGGTAAAGCAAGTGGAACCGGAGAAGAAAGAGGAAGATTAAAAAAAGCCTTGGCTGGCCTTTCTCTGAGGGGAACCGTTTCATGGGGCCCCCCTTGTATCTGCCACTGCCAAATCCTCCACCAGCAGACAGAGATGGTGGCCTCCCAACCCCTCCTAACCCAGTTGGGGTTGGGCCTGTGCCAGGTGGAGCCGTGGGATTAGGAGCTGTTGGAGGAGCTGCAGGTGCTGGAGCTGAAGACAGAAAGCTAACAGCAAAAACAGAGCGAATGAGCAGAGAGGAACAGAGGAGAGGGAGAGTGAAGAAGAGGAGCTAGAAGAGCTCAGAAAAGAACTGGAGAAACGTAAGAGAAAAGAAGAAAGTAGAGAAACAAGAGGCAAATTAAGGAGTGCACGCAGGAAGAAGAAAGTAGCCAAGATGAAGATAAAAGGAGCAGCAACGAAGGAAAAAGCAGAAAAGACTATACAGAGATAGTTCAACCGCTGCAGGATTGTATTTATGGGAGAAAGATGGATGCAATTGAAGTTGTGGTCTGGACGTATGAGGCAGAGATGGCATTGGTAAAATTTAAACAAACATTCATGTCTACCCCTTGCTTGGGTTTGCCAGACCATAATAAACCCTTCCATCTCTATGTTTCAGAGACGAGTGGGTTTATGTCAGCAGTTTTGACACAGTATCATGGTGTGGGATATAGACCTGTTGGTTATTATTCTAAACGATTAGATAGTGTGATCAGGGGAATGGTTTCCTGTTTGAGATCCGTAGCGGCTACTACTGAAGCTGTTTTGGCATGTTCTGATATTGTGTCTATGTTTCCCCTAACCGTCCATGTGCCCCATGCTTTGCACACAATTATTACAAGAACGGCTCATTTGACGCCTGCGAGACTGCTAGATTATCAGAACATTCTGTTGACGATGTCTCATGTTACTCTGAAACGATGTACAATTCTTAACCCCTCAACTCTTCTCCCTACAGCAGATGCCGGTGAAGATCATGACTGTGATTTAGCTATTGAAATTGACTGTAGCCCTAGATTGGACTTGAGAGACACCCCGTTAGACAATCGATACTTTTAGTTGTTTGTAGATGGGTCTGCCCAGAGAAATGAAAAAGAGGATAAATTAGTTGGTTATGCTGTTGTGACTGTTTTGGAAACTGTGGAGAGTGCTCGACTCCCTTCACACTTATCAGACCAGGAGGCAGAACTTTTTGGCTTGACTAGAGCTTTTGGGAAAGGACAGCTCTGTTAACATTTACACTGATAGCAGATATGCGTTCGGTGCTGTGCATGATTTTGGAACATTTTGGAAGAATAGAGGGTTTTTGACTTTGTCTGGAAAACAGATTCTACACAGTAAACTTGTTTAGTCTCTCTTACAGGGTGTCCAGCTACCCTCCTCTGTTACTATAATCAAGTGTCAAACACATTCTTCCTCTAACTACAACATTTCTCTGGAGAACGCTAAAGCTGACCGTGCAGCTAAATTGGCTGCTTCCTCTTCTTCTCCTACAGATGGCAGCAGATCCAGGTTTTACTGTGTTTGCAGAAGATTTCTGCAAGAAATGTTTGATTTGCATGACTAATAATATTGGACGCGGCATTTCAGTATCCCCTGTGTCCCATCCAAGGCCTGAAGGACCTTTTGAGCACTTAATGATGGACTTCATTGAGTTGACCCCTTGTGAGGGGAACAATAATTGTTTGGTGATTGTTGACATGTTTTCTAAATAGATTGAAGCTTTCCCTTGCAGGAGAGCCACAGCGGTTGCTGTGCCGAAAGCACTCGTGAGAGAGATCATACCCAGGTGGGGTCTGCCATCAAAAATCTCTTCTGACAATGGTCGACATTTTGTGAATGAGATTGTCCAGTCCCTGTCAGAGGCTTTGCAGATTGATTTGAGAACACATTGTGCCTATCATCCCCAATCTGTGGGTGCGGTTGAAAGGGCGAATCAAACTCTGAAAATGTAATTAGTCAAATTGATTGG
Source organism: Coregonus clupeaformis (assembly GCF_020615455.1). Taxonomy (NCBI): domain Eukaryota; kingdom Metazoa; phylum Chordata; class Actinopteri; order Salmoniformes; family Salmonidae; genus Coregonus; species Coregonus clupeaformis. The sequence goes on along the minus strand of NC_059224.1, from coordinate 12,690,154 downwards.
TGAAACAAGCCTGACATGGTTGAAAGTGCTTCCATTGGCACTGATGAGTATAAGAGGCAGATCCCATACAGTCACGGGTCTCTCTCCACACGAGGTGCTGACTGGCCCTCCCATGCGAATGACGAATACACCCTTCGCCCAGAACAGGTTGTCCCTGCAAGGAATGGAGGAAGACATAGTTCAGTATTGTGTCACCCTTAACAGTGTTCTTAAGACTCTCTTTCCTCGAGTGAAGGCATCTTTACCGAACTTGGCAGGTGGAGCTGAGCACTGTTTGAGCCCAGGTGATCTCGTGGTGGTCAAAGACTTCAGGAGAAAAAGTTGGAAGGACCTCTGTTGGAGAGGGCCGTACCAAGTTCTTCTGACCACCTCCACTGCAGTGAAGGTTGCTGAGAGAGACACCTGGATCCACGTGTCGCACTGCTGATGCGTTCCTGATCCAGGAGAAGATGAGGCCTCGCCAGTTCCGGTGGTGCAGTGTGGCCCTCCTCTGCATTAGCACAGGAGTGCTAATAAGAACAGTAGGTTGTCCTCTTGCTGGAAACCTGACAGAGGGTGAGCTAAGTCCCGAGCCAAAGGGGCCAACACCGGTCCGGAGTAGTGGCCCAGACGTAGATGGTGATCGTAGAAGGAGTCCTGAGCCAAAGGGACCAACGCAGGCCCAGAGTAGTGGCTCAGAAGTAGATGATCATCGGAGAAGGAGAGCCCTGCTGGGCCTTCATTACCATGAGGACAATCTGTTCATCTCTAGAGCAGAAATGGTTGCTAATCTTACATCTGGACAAAAATAGTTTTGGGTTTGTGGGTTGGGGCCAGTTAAGGTAGGAGTTCCCATAGGCCTAAATCTGACTATACAAATGGACTTACCATTCCTAGTAGAGATGCCACGTAACCCTGACCCGATGACGTTTTCTGCATTATACAACCACATAGGCCCACCGTCGTTTGCTAGGCCAGATAATACTTTACTCCCACCCATATCAGTAGCAGGAGTGATGACAGCCCCTTGGTGTATTAGAGGAGAAGGAGGTAATCATTTGGGTGAACTAGAATGTATTTGTACAATGTATTACAATGGGTCCAATTCCTGTAAATTAACTGTTAACAATGCCGACACTGGATGAGCTTCCTTATCGCCCTGTAGATAAGGACGATGAGTGAGAATTGAAGGTTGTTTTCAGTTGACAAGTTTAGAAGCCCCTAGTGGATTTATTAAACAACAGTTTTATGTTTTGACTAGTCTCGGGGACAGTTGGTGCAGAACAGATGTCACTGCAACCCGATTGTGGTAAGAACTATGTAAACAATGGCTAAACATTGAGAGATTTAGTCAGCTCTGAGTCTACAGACCCCTTGTGTATGTGTGTGTATTTTATATTGTAAAACCCAGAATGAAGGGTTTGAAAGGATGAAGTGTCTGGTTATATATGTTGGTTTCGCTTACTTTAATAGAAATATTTTGATAGAACCTCTGATAGAAGCTATAATCTAATGCTTACATTAACATTTTAAGATAATTATCACAGAGTGATAAGAGGAGGGAATGTAAGAGAAATTGTATGTTTGTGTATCAAAATCAATGCTACTTCTTGTAACCAATTAGATGGGTTCATGCAGGTGACTGACTGATCGTGTATGGAGGAATCCTCACTATCACTGATCCTCAACTTGGCAGTACGCCCAGAATATTGCTATGGGAACAACCAAGGTATCTCAGTTTCAAGGTCTCAACTTGGAGAGAGAGAGAGCCTCGTGAGGTATTGGTCAGTCACATGTGCAAGCCACCGGTAATGATGAATTCATTAAGCTAAATCATGCAAATATAACTTGTCTGTGTATAGCCGTATATAAGGCAACTGCTGAGACTGCCCCAGCGGAGCTCATGACAGACATTCACTATGGTGCATTAAGTTTGTTGAAACCTCTCCAGCTAGCTGACAAATAAAGACTGATTCATTTAAGATTGACTTCAGGTGTCCCTGGTGTTGAATTTCCACCACACAACTTTTCCAATTCTGATATCTTCTTTAACTGTTATTTATTCAGCAAAGATGTAAATGCAGTTGCATTGTTTTTAATAAAACCTTTAATGGCGCTCCATAAAATCTGAGGATCATCGACTGAATTTTTGTTAATCATTATGAATTCATTCAATTCAGTTTAAAATTGTTCACAGAATGTAGGATTTTGTAGTAAGGTTACATTAAAGCGCCATCTTGTGGCTCTTTTAGGAGGTTCTAAAAGTTGTATCTGGCAGTAATAAGCATGATGATCAGATATGCTCATATGTCAAATTAATATTTTCTTGATTATTAAATAAAATAGAGGAGTAGATAATAGCAGGAAATCGATTCGGGAGAATGTCTTGTGCCTGTTTGAATAGAAAGTGTCCTCTTTTGCTTTAGGGTTATGAGCTCACCAGGCATCAATGAGGTTGTAATCAGAGAGTATATGTTGGAGAGCCTTGGTTGCCTGTGGATTGTAGTTGGTCTTATTAGATTTGTCCCGCAGAATGGCATTCATGTCTGTCCCAATAACCACATGGAATTCAGTTAATTCTAACAACATGCTGTTCAGAAAATCAAAAACGTAGGGTCATATGAATTTGGAGCATACAGTGGCTTGCGAAAGTATTCACACCCTTTGCATTTTTCCTATTTTGTTGCCTTACAACCTAGAATTAAAATGTATTTTTGGGGGGTTTGTATAATTTGATTTACACAACATGCCTACCACTTTGAAGATGCAAAACTGCTCCAGCTCCTTTAAGTTGGATGGGTTCCACTGGTGTACAGCAATATTTAAGTCATACCACAGATTCTCAATTGGATGTGTTGCTTTAGCAGTATGCTTAAAGTTATTGTCCTGCTGGAAGGTGAACCTCCGTCCCAGTCTCAAATATCTGGAAGACTGAAACAGTTTCCATCAATAATTTCCCTGTATTTAGCGCCATCCATCATTCCTTCAGTTCTGAACAGTTTCCCAGTCCCTGCCAATGGAAAACATCCCCACAGCATGATGCTGCCACCACCATGCTTCACTGTGGGGATGGTGTTCTCGGGGTGATGAGAGGTGTTGGGTTTGCGCCAGACATAGCGTTTTCCTTGATGGCCAAAAAGCTCAATATTAGTCTCATCTGACCAGAGTACCTTCTTCCATATGTTTGGGGAGTCTCCCACATGCCTTTTGGCGAACACCAAACGTGTTTGCTTATTTTTTTCTTTAAGCAACAGCTTTTTCTGGCCACTCTTCCGTAAAGCCCAGCTCTGTGGAGTGTACGGCTTAAAGTGGTCCTATGGACAGATACTCCAATCTCCGCTGTGGAGCTTTGCAGCTCCTTCAGGGTTATCTTTGGTCTCTTTGTTGCCTCTCGGATTAATGCCCTCCTTTGGTGGGCGGCCCTCTCCTGTCAGGTTTGTTGTGGTGCCATATTCTTTCCATGTTTTAATAATGGATTTAATGGTGCTCCGTGGGATGTTCAAAGTTTCTGATATTTTTTTATAACCCAACCATTATATGTACTTCTCCACAACTTTGTCCCTGACCTGTTTGGAGAGCTCCTTGGTCTTCATGGTGCCGCTTGCTTGGTGGTGCCCCTTGCTTAGTGGTGTTGCAGACTCTGGGGCCTTTCAGAACAGGTGTATATATACTGAGATCATGTGACAGATCATGTGACACTTAGATTGCACACAGGTGGACTTTATTTAACAAATTATGTAACTTCTGAAGGTAATTGGTTGCACCAGATCTTATTTAGGGGCTTCATAGCAAAGAGGGTGAATGCATATGCACGCACCACTTTTCCGTTATTTATTTTGTATAATTTTTAAACAAGTTATGTTTTTCATTTCACTTCACCAATTTGGACTATTTTGTGTATGTCCATTACATGAAATCCAAATAATTGTCCATTTAAATTACAGGTTGTAATGCAACAAAATAGGAAAAACGCCAAGTGGGGTGAATAATTTTGAAAGGCACTGTACACATGAATAAAGGAAATTTAATTTAATTTAAGGAAAGTGATTCTGCCTTCTTGGTCTTCACCTTTACCCAAGATGGTAATTTTGAATTTCTTATGTATCATTATCAAGACAGTTGGAACATTTAATAGGTGAGTTTAGGTCTTTCACATTCCAAGAGAGAATAGCTAGCATTGTTTAAAAAAAGTAATGTATTATTATTAATGATGTAATTGTTATCTTTAGTGTTAATACGCCCATGGATGTAAAACAAAAAGCAGGACCCACATGGAAACCCACCCATTGGTTGTTCCCCACCCAGAACCCCCCACCAGTAGGTTTCCTCAAGGATAAAAGCCCCCATTGCTGTGTCATAGATAATAAAACAAAAACACTATAGTAAATACTACAGTACACTACAGTCTGCAAAAACACTATAGTAATTACTGTAGTATATACTACTGTTTTTTATATACTATAGAAAACTGTAAATACGGGCCGCCCTCAGGTGGTGAGGGTAGGTAACAACACATCCGCCACACTGATCCTCAACATGGGGTCCCCTCAGGGGTGCGTGCTCAGTCCCCTTCTGTACTCCCTGTTCACTCATGACTGCATGGCCAGGCATGAATCCAAAACCATCATTACGTTTGCCGATGACACAACAGTGGTAAGCCTGATCACTGACAACGACGAGACAGCCTATAGGGAGGAGGTCAGAGACCTGGCCATGTGGTGCCAGGACAACAACCTCTCCCTCAACGTGATCAAGACAAAGGAGATGACTGTGGACTACAAGAAAAAGAAGAGGACCGAGCACGCTCCCATTCTCATCGACGGGGCTGTAGTGGAGCAGGTTGAGAGCACATCACCAACAAACTAACATGGTCCAAGCACACCAAGACAGTCGTGAAGAGGGCACAACAAAACCTATTCCCCCTAAGGAGACTAAAAAGATTTGGCATGGGTCCTCAGATCCTCAAAAGGTTATACAGCTACACCATCGAGAGCATCTTGACTGGTTACATAACTACCTGGTATGGCAACTGCTCTGCTTCCGACCGCAAGGCACTACAGAGGGTAGTGCATACGGTCCAGTACATCACTGGGGCCAAGCTTCCTGCCATCCAGGACCTCTATACCAGGCGGTGTCAGAGGAAGGCCCTACAAATTGTCAAAGACTCCAGCCACCCTAGTCATAGACTGTTCTCTCTGCTACCGCACGGCAAGTGGTACCGGAGCGCCAAGTCTAGGTCCAAGAGGCTTCTAAACAGCTTCTACCCCCAAGCCTCCTGAACATCTAATAAAATGGCTACCCAGACTATTTGCATACTCTCAGTTTCTTATCTATGCATAATAACTCTACCTACATGTACAGTTGAAGTCGGAAGTTTACATACACTTAGGTTGCAGTCATTAAAACTCGTTTTTCAACCACTCCACAAATTTCTTGTTAACAAACTATAGTTTTGGCAAGTCGGTTAGGACATCTACTTTGTGCATGACACAAGTAATTTTTCCAACAATTGTTTACAGACAGATTATTTCACTTATATTTCACTGTATCACAATTCCAGTGGGTCAGAAGTTTACATACACTAAGTTGACTGTGCCTTTAAACAGCTTGGAAAATTCCAGAAAATGATGTCATGGCTTTAGAAACTTCTGATAGGCTAATTGACATAATTTGAGTCAATTGGACGTGTACCTGTGGATGTATTTCAAGGCCTACCTTCAAACTCAGTGCCTCTTTGCTTGACATCATGGGAAAATCAAAAGAACAGCCAAGACCTCAGAAAAAAAATTGTAGACCTCCACAAGTCTGGTTCATCCTTGGGAGAAATGTCCAAACACCTGAAGGTACCAAGTTCATCTGTACAAACAATAGTACGCAGGTATAAACACCATGGGACCACGCAGACGTCATCCCGTATAGGAAGGAGACGCGTTCTGTCTCCTAGAGATGGATGTACTTTGGTGCGAAAAGTGCAAATCAATCCCAGAACAACAGCAAAGGACCTTGTGAAGATTCTGGAGGAAACGTGTACAAAAGTATCTATATCCACAGTAAAACAAGTCCTATATCGACATAACCTGAAAGGCCGCTCAGCAAGGAAGAAGCCACTGCTCCAAAACCGCCATAAAAAAGCCAGACTACGGTTTGCAACTGCACATGGGGACAAAGATCGTACTTTTTGGAGAAATGTCCTCTGGTCTGATGAAACAAAAATAGAACTGTTTGGCCATAATGACCATCGTTATGTTTGGAGGAAAAAGGGCTTGCAAGCCGAAGAACACCATCCCAACCATGAAGTACGGGGGTGGCAGCATCATGCTGTGGGGGTGCTTTGCTGCAGGAGGGACTGGTGCACTTCACAAAATAGATGGCATCATGAGGAAGGAAACTTCTGTGGATATATTGAAGCAACATCTCTAGACATCAGTCAGGAAGTTAAAGCTTGGTCGCAAATGGGTCTTCCAAATGAACAATAATTCCAAGCATACTTCCAAAGTTGTGGCAAAATGGCTTAAGGACAACAAAGTCAAGGTATTCGAGTGGCCATCACAAAGCCCTGACCTCAATCCTATAGAAAATGTTTGGGCAGAACAGAAAAAGCGTGTGCGAGCAAGGAGGCCTACAAACCTGACTCAGTTACACCAGCTCTGTCAGGAGGAATGGGCCAAAATTCACCCAACTTATTGTGGGAAGCTTGTGGAAGGCTACCCGAAACGTTTGAACCAAGTTAAACAATTTAAAGGCAATGCTACCAAATACTAATTGAGTGTATGTAAACTTCTGACCCACTGGGAATGTGATGAAAGAAATAATAGCTGAAATAATTCTCTCTACTATTATTCTTATTTTACTAGGATTAAATGTTAGGAATTGTGAAAAACTGAGTTGAAATGTATTTGGCTAAGGTGTATGTAAACGTCCGACTTCAACTGTACATATTACCTCAATTACCTCGACTATCCAGTGCCCCTGCACATTGACTCGGTACCGATACTCCCTGTATATAGCCTCGCTAATGTTATTTTTACTTCTGCTCTTTAATTATTTGTTACTTTTATTTCATATTATTTTATACAGTGGGGAAAAAAAGTATTTAGTCAGCCACCAATTGTGCAAGTTCTCCCACTTAAAAAGATGAGAGAGGCCTGTAATTTTCATCATAGGTACACGTCAACTATGACAGACAAAATGAGAAAAAAAATCCAGAAAATCACATTGTAGGATTTTTAATGAACTAATTTGCAAATTATGGTGGAAAATAAGTATTTGGTCAATAACAAAAGTTTCTCAATACTTTGTTATATACCCTTTGTTGGCAATGACACAGGTCAAACGTTTTCTGTAAGTCTTCAGAAGGTTTTCACACACTGTTGCTGGTATTTTGGCCCATTCCTCCATGCAGATCTCCTCTAGAGCAGTGATATTTTGGGGCTGTCGCTGGGCAACACAGACTTTCAACTCCCTCCAAAGATTTTCTATGGGGTTGAGATCTGGAGACTGGCTAGGCCACTCCAGGACCTTGAAATGCTTCTTACGAAGCCACTCCTTCGTTGCCCGGGCGGTGTGTTTGGGATCATTGTCATGCTGAAAGACCCAGTCACATTTAATCTTCAATGCCCTTGCTGATGGAAGGAGGTTTTCACTCAAAATCTCACGATACATGGCCCCATTCATTCTTTCCTTTACACGGATCAGTCGTCCTGGTCCCTTTGCAGAAAAACAGCCCCAAAGAATGATGTTTCCACCCCCATGCTTCACAGTAGGTATGGTGTTCTTTGGATGCAATTCAGCATTCTTTGTCCTCCAAACACGACGAGTTGAGTTTTTACCAAAAAGTTTCATCTGACCATATGACATTTTCCCAATCCTCTTCTGGATCATCCAAATGCACCTAGCGAACTTCAGACGGGCCTGGACATGTACTGGCTTAAGCAGGGGGACACGTCTGGCACTGCAGGATTTGAGTCCCTGGCGGCGTAGTGTGTTACTGATGGTAGGCTTTGTTACTTTGGTCCCAGCTCTCTGCAGGTCATTCACTAGGTCCCCCCGTGTGGTTCTGGGATTTTTGCTCACCGTTCTTGTGATCATTTTGACCCCACGGGGTGAGATCTTGCGTGGAGCCCCAGATCGAGGGAGATTATCAGTGGTCTTGTATGTCTTCCATTTCCTAATAATTGCTCCCACAGTTGATTTCTTCAAACCAAGCTGCTTACCTATTACAGATTCAGTCTTCCCAGCCTGGTGCAGGTCTACAATTTTGTTTCTGGTGTCCTTTGACAGCTCTTTGGTCTTGGCCATAGTGGAGTTTGGAGTGTGACTGTTTGAGGTTGTGGACAGGTGTCTTTTATACTGATAACAAGTTCAAACAGGTGCCATTAATACAGGTAACAAGTGGAGGACAGAGGAGCCTCTTAAAGAAGAAGTTACAGGTCTGTGAGAGCCAGAAATCTTGCTTGTTTGTTATTGACCAAATACTTATTTTCCACCATAATTTGCAAATAAATTCATTAAAAATCCTACAATGTGATTTTCTGGATTATTTTTTCTCAATATGTCTGTCATAGTTGACGTGTACCTATGATGAAAATTACAGGCCTCTCTCATCTTTTTAAGTGGGAGAACATGCACAATTGGTGGCTGACTAAATACTTTTTTTCCCCACTGTATTCTATTTTCTTGTGATTTTTTTTGGTATTCTTTCTTAAAACTGCATTGTTGGTTAAGGGCTTGTAAGTAAGCATTTCACTGTAAGGTCTACACCTGCTGTATTCGGCGCATGTGACAAATACAATAAAAAAAAAAAATAATAATATTTGTCCACAAAACTACAGTGAATACTACAGTAAAGTCTGCAATATTATTTAACCATAGTATCCTATAGTATTTTTTCATATGGGCAGGAGGGAGGAGAGGAAATGTGGAAACAAATGCACTTGTATGAAAAGAGACTCCCCACTCACGTGTCATTATGCAAATGACGTTTACATGGGTGGAGTCCCAAATTAGTAAAAATATATTTGGCTAGTTGTGCTAGACATTTTATGGATAAAAGGATAAGTAGCATATTGTTTTATGCATGCTTTTCTCCTCCGAGTAAAAAACTGCTGCTTCAAAGGGGGTGTGGCAGATATCAAAACTCTTCGGCGGGGGGAGGCTATCGAGGAGGCGAGGACATTCCTCCGTTCGCCTACTAACTAATTGACACCTCCTTGACCACTCGATCACTTATCGGTTTCCGGGTATCGGACGAGAGAAGACAGAGGACGAATGAGTCGAGGAGAGGACGGTATTTTGCCTAAATGAGAATCTCCCATAGTGTCCCTCATGCTCCACTACCATGTAATGACAAGGGTCATCCCAAGTCCCCAAGCCCATCCAGGGTCTCCTCCAAGGGCCTCTCTGTGGATATGAGAGGTCTTGAGACCAGAAATGACAGGAAGGAAGTGAACCAGGGCGGCTCTTCACTCGGTAGACAGACACCATCTGTTAATATGTTAGTGGTGGAGGTGGAAGATAGCTATTCCTTTAGCTCCAGGGTCAGATGTTGTGTATTCAGTTAATGGTTAAATATGGTTGAGATCAAGGTAGAGAAACTGATCCTAGAGCAGCACTTATTACACGGAAGTTAATATTTTGTCCTCATACTGAACACTGAACACTGAACCCACCATTATGGTCCATCACAGTGCCACCAAGAGGTTTGAGGATGTAGTGCACGGACAGTACAGTACATTAGTTTAGTTTATAGATTTTCTTAGAAATCAGGGAAGGGCATTCTTTAGATTAGTGATGTCACACATTTCTACCATACCAATTAGACGAGGAATCTCACTCAGTAGTAATTATTTCTCCCCCTTTTTTGGGACTTGTTGCGTGGGGTTGGGGTCGGCGAGAGTAAAGTTTGGGGGAGTGGTGGGAGGGTGTGAGAGAGGGGAGATTGGGGGAATGGGGGTAACTCTATTGTCCCCTGGCCACCCCTACCCACCTCCTCCTTCGGGGTTTGTTTTGTTAATGATATGGTATGACCTCTGTTAATTGGTGGCACACTGACACAATGTTGTCCTCCAGGAGGGCCTAACTATATCAGTCTCTCACGTCGCTGTGGAGGAAATTCCAAAATTATTCTACAGCAACGTGAGAGACTGATCAACAACTATAGGAAGCGTTTGGTTGGAGTCATTGCAGCTAAAGGTGGCACAACCAGTTATTGCACTGCAATCCGATTGGTCGATACAGCCAGGCATGTAAGGGGGCAATTAACTTTCTCTACTTTTGCATATTTTTTATACTGAATGTTATCAGATCTTCAACCAAAATCTAATATTAGATAAAGGGAACCTAAGTGAACAAATAACAAAACAATTGCATACTTATTTCATAAACAAAGTTATGCAACACCCAATACTTTTTCAAAGCACCGTATGTCATCTAATGTGGCACAAAATTACCCTCCTGAGGTGTTGAAAGGAGTTCCACCTTGACCAGGAGAAACGTCCACTCTGGCAACCCGGAACATTCTCCTAATCTGGCAACAAGGAACATTTCCCCTGCAGCCCATCTCCCTCTGAAAGCAGGAAGAAATATTATTGTTAGAAACGGCCGTGGCCGTCCATGACGATGTGTCTGTTTACACTCCATTACTCAAATGGGTCTAGGTTGTGTGTGTACGAGAGACGGGAGAGAGAGAGAGAGAGAGAGACACGGGGGGAGAGAGAAAGAGAGGGAGAGATAGAGAGGGAGAGATAGAGAGGGAGAGATAGAGTGCAGTGAATGCAGTGTGTGTGTGTCTGCAAGGAAAGGTGCCACCCATGACTTCAGAAAGGAAGTCATGCTGTGGTTATCGCCTATCAGAAAGTTTGTGTGTGTGTATGTGTGTGCGTGTGCACACATTAATTGAGTAGCCTTTTCACACAAATTCAATAGAGGTGATCCACATAACATGTGAGATATGATCATAATGCATTTGAAGCAAGACTGCAAATGTTCCAGCCAGGTCACACATGATACAAGTCAGTATTCGACGTCCATCCACGTCTGAGGACTTCGGGAGATTACATGGAAACTGGCCACCAGGGGCAACAGTGAGCGCTGTTACCTTCAAGTAGGTTTTAGTTTTGCTAGGTCGTTGTGGACGGGAATGGCGGATGGGATCTGCCTCTGATTCCAAAGGTTGCTAGTTTGAATCCAGTGATATAATGTTTTTTTGAGATTTTAAGCCTATCCCAAACCTTAACCCTTACCTTAACCATTTGGAGTTAATGCCTAACCTTAAGATTTCTGAGTTAATGCCTAAACTTAACCTTAAACACTTTGACGTTTTGCAAAAACTTCGAAATTGGATGAACATGGATGAACGTCTAATTCTGATGTGAGACTGTGAGAGCTAGTTGAATGTTCGGGTGCATCAGAGTCTATAGTGTTGTTGGAGGGTGAGCACTGAGCAGTCTCTACTGTCATTATAGAAGTAAGGCAGGAGGAGAAAGAAGAGGAGGCGGGAGGAAGAGAGGAACAGGGACAAAAGAGATGGAAGGAGAGGTAAGAGGTGATTTGGCTTCATCCTCGTTTGAAGGTTTCAAAGTCCTGCCCTTGAGTTGTGGCACAACCTCACAGTAGGCCAAAGACTTGTATAGGTACCAGTCTTCCTGCTACATGTGAGGGTTTTCTCAACTAAACAGATGGACCTATGGTGTTACAAATACGCCATGCTTGAAGGTGAGCACCACTGGGACCCAAGACAGGTAAGAGGATTTTAGAGGATTTCATTCACTTGTTCATTCACACACACATATACTTACAGAGTCAAGCACACACACACACACACACACACACACACACACACACACACACACACACACACACACACACACACACACCTCTTCCTTTTCACACTTGGCGGGTGGCAAGTAAAGTCATATTTGCAGCTCCCTCTCTTCCTGCCCCTCTCAATTCTCCCTTCTTTCCCCCGCTCCCCGCTCCCTCCTTCCCCTGCTCCCTCCTTCCCCTGCTCCCTCCTTCCCCTGCTCCCTCCTTCCCCCGCTCCCTCCTTCCCCCGCTCCCTCCTCTCCAGCCTCTATCACATCGGCCAGGGTCTACTTAGAGCAGTGCGCCACCACAGAGAATAGGTAGGGAATGGGTATTATGACAGCGGGGAGAGAAAGAGAGGGAGAGAGAGAAAAGAAAGGCAGACAGGGTATTATGAGAGAGAGGGATGAGAGCAGTGAAGGCATTTGGAGTCTTTATTCTCGGTTCTAAGCCGCGGGTTCTGCTCTGCAATCCAATTGGTCGATACAGCCAGGCATGTAAATGAAATGCAAAGCAGAGTGAGGCTGACTTTTCCTTCGCCAATTTGTGGCCCCCTTTTCCTTTCTCTTCGTTTCTGTGTATCACTCTTTCTCTCTGTTTCTCCCTCTATCTGTCTCCCCCTCCGCTGTTCTATTTGTCATTTTTCTCACCCTCCGTATCGTTCTGTGGCTCCCTCAACCTCTTGTCACTCTCTCCCTCCATTACTTGCTCTCTAACGCTCTCTTCCTCTCTCTCTCTCTCTCTCTCTCTGAGGAAATATAATAATTTGCCTTTTCAGTGGGAGCTGAACTGTGCACTTCTCTAATGTTCTGCTCTGAGGGTTTTAATCCACAGAGGCTTTTTGAGTTCCTGGGAGACTCCAGTGGTGATTAAGCACATGCACTAGATTTATCTCCCTCTCTCTCTCCCCCCCGACCCCCCCCTCTCTCTCTTTCTCTTTTTGTGTGTGTGTGTGCTTGTGTGTGTGTAAATATGAGCCCTTTGTTTCGATTGTACTTTTACTTCTGTGTATGTGGCAGTGAAGTCAAGCTGCTCTGCCAGGCCAGTTTTTGTTCATCTGTCTGTCTGCATGATTACCTGTCCAAGCATCCCAAACTGTGTTTGGCTATCACCATCCAGAAACAGATAGGTAGATATGATGTAGTGTGTTACATCACGTGGTTGGTCTATGGCTTTGGCTATCCCATAAGAGGGTACAGTGTACAGTCCGAACACTCACCAGGGGGTAGAGTGGTGTTAATGGGGTGTCTGGCTGACCATAAAGCCCTTAATATGAGCTTTGGGCCCAGTTAAAAATAGCATAATCAGCCCTAGCAGTGTTTAGTGCAATAACAGGATGGGAATTGGCTAGGGTGGGGCAGGGCACACACAACAGACACACACACCACACACACACATGGGGTAGTCAGTGGGACTGTTTTAAGTGCAGACACACACAGTCATGGACAGTCTGTCCCAGATTAAATACTAGCACCACTGTAATCCCTGGCCTGTCCCTCAGCCAAAATATAAGCTTTCCTTTACCCCTCAGAGAGAAAGAGAGAGAGGAGGGGGAGAGAGAGAGAGAGAGAGAGAGAGAGAGAGAGAGAGAGAGAGAGAGAGAGAGAGAGAGAGAGAGAGAGAGAGAGAGAGAGAGAGAGAGAGAGAGAGGAAAAGCAAAGAAACAGACATGCAGATATATAGACAAAAATAAAGAGGGGTAGAGGGGGATTAGTCAGAAAGAGAGAGAGACGAGGTGTGTTCTCAACTCAACTCAAATGCCTTGGGTTACTCTGTTACTTTCCATTTAATTCCCATGTTCATTCTCAACTATCCCCTCAACCCCTCCAGGACATATTCACCCCCACATGCATGCACCCCAAACTGTAATCCCTGTGTGGTAGTGTGGTTGTCTTGGTTCAGTGGGGTCCTCTGGTTGCAGTGGAGAGTTCTCCAAGCAGATACTGCCCTCTGCAGGAAACAGGTATTCGGCCTACAGGGTTGGTCCAAGTTGACCTCAAGAGAATATCATCCAAACACCACTAAAGTATGAACTTGTTTCCTTATTTAGTCTTTTCATGTGACACACATTGTGAGTTTCCCAAATACTTTGTTGTTTGTTTTACGTGGCTGCGTGCAGTGTGTGTGAGTGAACGTTGTGACCGTCTATGCTGTGTGTGCCAAGGCAGAGAACTCTCTATTGTGTGAGGAAGCTTAGAGAGCTCTCTGCAGACTATCAGTTCACTGACAGGCAGGGAGGAGAGGAGAGAAGGCCTGCTCTATTCACACACTACTGATACACACTATGGGCCAAAACAACACTTGTGCCAGCTCCCTCCTGACCCCACAATACACTCCTCTCTTCTTCTTTCTTCAACCCCTCTCCATCTCTCCTCCTCAGCCACCCTCTCCAACATTTCTTTCCTTCAGCTCTTCTTCATCTCCCTCCTGTTATCTTCTTCTTCAAGCCCTCTCCCTCTCCTCCTCAGTCCTCATCTCCTCCCCCCATCTCCTAGCTTTCTTTCCTTCTCCCTTTCCTCTCCTCGCCCCCCACAGCCCACCAAGCTGACAGCTCCAAGCTCCGTGGCAAATGAGTCTCGCTCGCATTACAATCGCGCGGGACAGATTCCATTAGCGCTATCTGAAATTGAGTGTGAGGAGCAGGCAGGCGGCAGCGCACGAGGCCGGTTATCAGAGAGGGAAAAAGAGAGCTCGAGTTGTAACCGACGACCTCATTAATCTGGCGGGTGGGATGGAAGAACGCACACAACGAAATCGAACCGCCTCGCGCTTCCCGTCCTTGTTGCCACAAAAGGAGCCGCGTTGAGACTGAGACATTCAGAGAGAGAAAATGTGGAGAACAAATGCCATATGAAATAGTGATGAAACTGGAGGAAAAGAGGGAAGAGATCAAGTCTTTCTCTCTTTCACACACATCTGTCTCTTATTTCTTGCAACCCTCTTCTTTTCTCTCCCCATTCACCAACCTGCTTTTCACTCCATCAGGAGTGGCGGTTAGGACAGTGATATGGGAGTGTCAGAGGCTTGGTAATGTGTCCATCAAGAGGTTGGAGTCTCTTCTCTCTCTCTCTCTCTCTCTCTCTCTCTCTCTCTCTCTCTCTCTCTCTCTCTCTCACGCGCACACACACACACCACTTGAACCCCCCCCTCCTCCCCAATATCCTCATCCTTATAGTTATTAACCCTTGACACCTAATCCAAGGGTATGCGGTATGTGATATTAGGTATGGGGGTGGGGGTATTCTATTATATAGGGAGCTCTTTCACACAAGATCACTCAATTTAAATAGACCACCACTTTGATGTCTCTCCTCCCTTCTCTCTCGAACACACTCTCATTTCCATCTTGTAGCCCTCCAGTGCTGCTATGATAAGGTGTAATGAGAAATGTTTTCAAATGACTCATAGCCTAGGACGCCTACCTGTCTAACAGGCTAATTGAGCCTGTAACTGATGCCTCACCTCACTGCTGGCTACTTCATATCAAGAGTGCCAATGTCTACTCTGGGGACTCCACTATATTTCACCCTATTCTGGAGCAGGGATCAACAAGGAAGGAGAGTTAAAAAGAAATGGGGAGAGTTTAAATATTCAACACAAGTGGAGAGAATCTTGGCCCATGGCGAGTAAAGTAGCCGAAATTGTGGTGGTTGCGGCACACGCACGCACGCACACACACACACACTCACACACACACACACACACACACACACACACACACACACACACACACACACACACACACACACACACACACACACACACAGTAATGAGGGGGGGGGGAACATGTTCATTAGGCATCATTTACAGTGTATTATGGTGTGGTCCCTGAGGGCTGTATCCTTCACACTGTACTACGCTGACATTGGAGATGTGGGGAAGAAAAGATGGCTGTTATTACGCTTGTATGGTCCGCCATCTTCATTTGTCCTCTATTTTGAATATGATCTCACATAGTCTTATAATTGTTACCAAGCCTGAGAGAGCAGTGTTCAAGTGGTTATGTCTATAATGTCACGTGTCAATTCTGTATTGTTGAAAGTAATATGTGGACAACTGTTTAGTCCTACTGTAGTCATGGTATGAAAATCAACAAAAACAGACTTGTGCCCAGTTAGACATGAAAAGTATTGTCTGAACAGTCACATATGTAGGCCTAGAGTCAGTTAGGTCTACAGAGGACAGGACACAGACATTTTCTTAAAAGCCCAGTGCAGTCAAAAATGGGATTTTCCTGTGTTTTATATATATTTCCACACTATGAGGTTGGAATAATACTGTGAAATTGTGAAAATGATGATAATGTCATTTTAGTGTAAGAGCTGTTTGAAAAGACCACCTGAAATTTCAGCCTGTTTAGGTGGGATGGAGTGACATCACCAGGCGGTAAATTAGTTAATAGGCTAATAAGAAAGAGCGTTCCAAACCTCTCTGCCAATAGCAGCTAGTTTTCAGTTTTTCCTTCCCTTCTCAGTCCACTCCCATACCGTCCTGGCAAAATTCTTGCTTGAGAAATTGCTCTTTGCTAAGAAGGTATTTTTGTTTCTTTTTGACCATTTGAATGGAAAACAATCACAGTAAGGTACTTAATATTGAGATAAAAACGTCTGCATTGGACCTTTAAAAGGGAAAGCAAACAGACACTGGCTACAGGCTGGGTGTAAAAGAGACCACTCAGAGCGATGGGAGACTCTCAGGATTACCACAACACCACCTCCCTAATAGGATAACACAGCATAATAAACTCTTTTCAATAACCAAACTTATTATAACTGCTAAACCTATTTAATTCATTATTCTCCGGCTTACACATACACACACTGGTTGTTCTACCCACAAAAGAGGATATTATTATAACTAAGACTATGCACGGGACAGCTTGTGAAGCCTTAATATTGACTTTAATTGGATTTGTAAATTGTGTGGCTAAATTAGTGCATTCTGTAGCATCCCTGACTTAGTAAAAGAAGTGTACCGGAAAGAAAAGAGGAAGTCAAGTCTTAAAGTTAATTAATCGCGGCAGGCCCCATGCTTAATTAAAGTTGTTGTGAGTTAATGAGTGAATTGATTGAACAATAGAGAAGATGGCCTCTACTGCTCTGTTCATCGCTCCATAGGGACACACAGAGAGGAAGAGATGATTATAGAACCCAGTGATTATCACTGAGACACACACAAGACGAACGAACACACACAAACACACACACACACACACACAAACGAATGCATGCAAGCACGCACACACACACACACACACACACACACACACACACACACACACACACACACACACACACACACACACACACACACACACACACACACACACACACACACACACACACACACAAGAGTCCCCTTCAAACTTCCCTGTCACAAATACCCAGTCGTCCCATCGAGGGCTCCACGTTAATTAGCCAGGATCAAAACCTGCAAATCCCTCCTCATAGAGTTTAAACTGTTTCACTAAGCCCTGCCTCCATCATCTACCCCTGCTCCTCTGACACACACACACACACACGGGGACACACATGTACAGCTACTGACATGAAAACACAAAACCAGTCTGGCCATCAGTATTGTACATGCAAAATGAAGGTAATTACTGTGCAATTATATATGTTACTGTTATACAATAAAATAATTGAGTTCAGCCTGTATCTGCACTGTATTTTATATAACAGTATTAAGGTTTCTGCTCTCTCAGCTCAGTTCTAATAGAAAATGCTTGCAGACACAGTGACAAGAGAAGAGGGCCCTCTCCTGGAGAATTTTGGCAAACCAGTTCATATTGGGAATATACACTGAGTGTACAAAACATTAAGAACACCTTCCTAATATTGAGTTAACAAGAGACATCAATAAGGGATCATAGCTTTCACCTGGATTCACCTGGTCAGTCTATGTCATGATTTGTACACTCAGTGTATTGTCATTGCTTTATATGCATTGTATGCATTGTTTGATACTCACTAATACTGTACCATTTAGACTATAGTCAATATTAGTGTGTCCTCAAGATGCTTCCCACCAACAAACTCTGAACAGCTCTTTGGGTCTCACAGATACTGCCTTTTCTCTCTCTCCTCTTTCCTCTCTATGGAGGATGAGGTGAAATACTCTGTGTCACTAAGATACCCATGAAATAGGCTTCATAATCTTTTTAAGGGGAAAAAACTGTCTCCTTCAGCTGAAGAGTGAAATAATTTCAGAACAAACTTTTAAATAACAGTCAGCAGGTTTTCTTTCTGAGTCTTCTGGCATCCAGAGAACAAACGGTCTCAACTCTTCCTAAACCCTTGTCTTTATATCGGTGTAGTTCTATTATTACGAGAAAAGTAGCGTAGCGTCTTATCTGGGTTAGGGTTGTATACTTAAGGCAGTCAGAATGACTCATTCTAATCAGTAAGATGAGTTAAAGAGGTGATGTAAAGCAAGAGCAACCCTTATATGATGGAGATTGTGGACGCGTTCCTCTGCCCAAGCGTTGGTGACGCCCGTCAGACATTACAACGTCTGGATAGGTATTTTACGTATCAGCTAACCACATCATATGTTATGCCACTCCGTCAGTCGATGACACAGACGATGACTTGGCATGCAGCCTTTGGTTGATGCATCCAACCGCTAAGCAGGGGAACGCAACCGATGAGCTGATGGCCTCAGTCGGCGTTATCAGAGGCTGCCCCCTGGTGGTCTGGGAGGAAAACACACTCTAGGGCCACCATTTGATGTGTATGTCTCAGGCACAAACTTCAGTCAAGGCATCCTCAAATATTTTCTTAATAGTAAACTCACATTAATATGCGTATATTCTCTAGATATCATCCCATTTTCCCGATCAATATAATTAGTGCAGACAGTTTCGCTCACCAGAATCTGGGTGCTCCGCTCTGTGAGCTCCACCCAATGTGATACAAGAGTAAAATAAAGAATGATATTCAAATGTAAAGAAGGGGAGAACAGGTATTCCTTTTGACATTCATGACCCCCTAAACCTTAATCCCATCCCCTTCCATCCAGTAAACAGACAGACATGCTAGTTTAAAACAGGTTTATTGACGGGTGTACGTACAGTGATTGTCTGTGCACCCCAGGATTAAAGTAAGGTAAGAGACAAAGCACCTCATATCAGCATTTAGAGTTTTGGTCGCTCCAGAGGAGTGATAGTTGTGAGGCTATCAGGACCTTTACAAGTCAGAGGTCAGCTGTGGTGGGTGGATCAACTGGATAAAAAAATGTGTTTAACGTAGAAGTTCCTCTTAACAACAAATCTAGGATCAGATTACGCTCCCACCAATTCCAGTCTGAAGCATTAGAGGGACTGAAACTATCTGACCCTGGACCTGTCTTTAGGAGCGACTTATACAGACTCTGGGGCCCAATGGCAGAATAAAGCAGAGGAGAAAAACCAAACGGATAAAAGGACCAAAACAACCAAGTATATAAAACCATAAAATAAGCCAAAAGGTTTGGCAAACATTATTTAATTCACCTGGTATCTCATAATAATAGGCCTACATTTAAGAATTGGCACGTTCAATAGCAGGATATCCCGTGGACTGGGGCAAATTGGGATTTTGGCTGTTTAATGGGGTAGGTAACAATTTTTAAAGGTAACACTGTTTTACTGAATGTTGCAGACAGAAATTGACTTTACTGACTGACATGACTCAGTGTTCATGTATTTTCTAAACAATGCATTCTTATCTGAATGTTCTCTAACTTTGCAACTCTTTCAATGCGTCCATGAAATAAATGAACATCCAAAATCTTGTCTACTACTAGCTTACTGTAGCTGAGTGTCCTGTGCTGCCCTGGGGGTAAACTCTGGGTAATCTAAACCTGAGCTAATACACAATCGGTTTGGTGAAAAACACTGGTACTAAGGAAGAGAAGGCTGTTCTTCTAACAACTGAACTGGGAACTTGGAAGACGTCCTGATTGGTTTTAACATCCTGAAGTGCTTCAATCTTTACCCATTGGTAACATTACCCATTACACACTACATTACCAAAAGTATGTGGACACCTGCTCGTCGAACATCTCATTCCAAAATCATGGGCATTAATATGGAGTTGGTCCCCCCTTTGCTGCTAGAACAACCTCCACTCTTCTGGGAAGGCTTTCCACTATATGTTGGAACATTACTGCGGGACTTGCTTCCATTCAGCCACAAGAGCATTAGTGAGGTCAGGCACTGATGTTGGGCGATTAGGCCTGGCTCGCAGTCAGCGTTCCAATTCATCCCAAAGGTGTTCGATGGGGTTGAGGTCAGGGCTTTGTGCAGGCTAGTCAAGTTCTTCCACACCGATCGACAATCCATTTCTGTATGGACCTCGATTTTTCATGCTGAAACAGGAAAGGGCCTTCTCCACACTGTTGCCACAAAGTTGGAAGCACAGAATCGTCTAGTGTCATTGTATGCTGTAGCGTTCAAATTTCCCTTCACTGGAACTAAGGGCCTAGCCCAAACCTTGAAAAACAGCCCAAGACTATTATTCCTCCTCCACCAAACTTTACAGTTGGCACTATGCATTCGGGCAGGTAGCATTCTCCTGGCATCCGCCAAACCCAGATTCGTCCATCGGACTGCCAGATGGTGAAGCGTGATTCATCACTCTAGAGAACGCGTTTCCACTTCTCCAGAGTCCAATGGTGGCGATCTTTACACCACTCCAGCCGTAGCTTGGCATTGCACATTGTGATCTTAGGCTTGTGTGCGGCTGCTCGGCCATGGAAACCCATTTCATGAAGCTCCCGACAAACAGTTATTGTGCTGACATTGCTTCCAGAGGCAGTTTGTAACTCGGTAGTGAGTATTGGAACCGAGCACAGACATTTCTTTACACGCTATGCGCTTCAGCACTCGGCGGTCCCGTTCTGTGAGCTTGTGTGGCCTACCACTTCGCGGCTGAACTGTTGTTACTCGTAGACATTTCCATTTCACAATAACAGCACTTACAGTTTACAGAAATTTGACAAACTGACTTGTTGGAAAGGTGGCATCCTATGACAGTGCCATGTTGAAAGTCACTGAGATCTTCAGTTAGGCCATTCTACTGCCAATGTTTGTCCATGAAGATTGCATGGCTGTGTGCTCGATTTTATACACTTGTCAGCAACGGGTGTGGCTGAAATAGCCAAATCCACTAATTTGAAGGGATGTCCACATACTTTTGTATATATAGTGTATGTCAAATACAGCATGGTAGTGTGTACTGACGGCTGTAAACCTGAAACAGTTAATACATCATAGAAATGTAATATAAAGAGCTGACACGATTATCTATATTCTACATAACAACATGTCGGTTCTGCTGCATGTTCTCTGTCCCTGAATAGCAGCTGAGTAGGCGAGTACATATCATATATAGGAAAGAACATGTTTAAATTGTAGATTTCTGTTGGACTGCTCATTTCGCAAGCATTTCTTTTCACTTGAGGCATTTAGTGCTGTGTATAATTAACATGTAACACTGTGTACAATTTAGCATAAATGCAAGGTTTGGCAATTCACAGTGCAAGATGTGTGTGTGTATTCATGCAAGATAAACAAGATCTAGTGTAGGTGTGTTATTTAACATGTTCATCTTCTTGAAGCAATCTGAAATGTTTGAGCTATATCACAACGGTTAGATAAAAAAATAGTAGCATAATATAGAACTATTCAATACGAGCACGTTGGAAGGCTAAGCTAGTATAGCCTGAGTATTTGGCTACATTCATTGTCTGGGCAATTTTTTATGGTTGTGTGTAAAGTGTGTGTGACACAGTGTTGGCAATTTTCTCTCACTCACAAGCTCTCCCAGTTTCATCGAACACACATAATAATAATAATAATAATATTCATACACATACACAAAATGCTTACATTGAGAAATCACATTGAACTAAAAACAATACTCAAGATAAAAAAATAGTTGTATCTTATCATCTAAATAAAGTCCTAACCCATCCCACCCCAAACACCCCCCTTTTTAATAAAATAGTTTCATTCTCATTGAAAAAAATGTTGTCTTATGAGGTTACCTTAGGTCACGCCCTTTGACCTTTCTGCTATAGTGTCACATGACAAAGACCTTGTCTGTCTGTCTGTCTGATTGGTCACCAACCTGAGGTGTGGTCAAACTGCAGAATGTTCACAAACTTAGTATCTTTGCAACTATAGAGTAAGTTATCTGTAATTTGGAGGTGAACTGCTTCGCAATATTACAATGTTTTGTTTTCAGGATAATTCATATTTGTCAAATGGAATATTCAATCAAAAACATCATTACATTATTGGTAAAAAATTGGCCTGAGAGAACATTTTCAGGAAACCAGTAAACATGAACATCCAACATGAACATCCAGTGACTTCAACACACCTCAGGTTTAGCCCTTGAGCTGCAGACAACATTTCAGCCATGTCAGAAGAGAGACAACTGGAAACATGGATGACTAGCAGAACAACTAGCTTATCTATGAGTGTAATACTTTGCTATAGTGGTGTTCTTATTGCTTTTGAAGTGAGGTTCTGTTATTGACAAATCTTACCTTGAGAGAAACGTGCGTCTAACTTAAACTTCCGCACAGATCCTAAACTGACATCAATGCATGATTTACACAAATGTTTGAGTTACACACACTTGTCTAACATCATACATGTAGTGTAAATGGAAGAAATAGTCACGCTAGTTCCGCACTATTATTTGAAGTTAGGAATGGGCCCTTGGCTTAGTGACGTGGTTGGTTCCATGTTTGCGTAGTAGTTGTGGTCTGGATCCCCGGGGGCCCTGGCTAGTCGATAGGGCCCTGGAAGATGAGGCGGGTCCAGCCCTGTGGGGTGCTGCTGAGAGGGGCTGAGCAGAAGGGACAGGTGGGCCGGAAGGCGTGTGTCCCATGAGGCAGCGGGGTATCCGCCCAGTACTTGGCTGTCCTCTCCGAACACACGTGGCCGCAGGGTACAAATGCATATGTGGGTGCTCCAGCATCCACATACACGGCAGGCTCACACCCCAGCCACAGGGGCACGTAGGGCCCCACACTCCTGCATAGAGGGCACTCTCGGCGGACCGTTGTGATCCCTCCTTCCCCATCTCCTCCTCCCTCCTCCCCGCGCTCGGGGCGCTGGCCCCAGTCGTGGTGGCCGTGCACGTGTCCACAGGTGAGGTAGACCCAGGGCTGGCGCTCCTCCAGACTGGGGGGGAAATGAAAATGACTTGGTTTTAGCTTTTCTCAAACTCAAAGCATCATTTTTATTATTTATTGGTAGTGGTTGTATTGTAAAATAGCTATAAATAGATTACATGGGATAAAAACAGATTTGTAAATCGGGCCATGTTGTGTCGTGCTCAAGGCTGAATGCGTACTGAGGCCTACTGGCCGGGAGGTGTTGAGATCCTAGTGTAGCGGTGTGTGTGTGTATAATAATAATAATAATAATAATAATAATAATATTATGGTGGGTGCTTATATTTGTCCTATTAATCACATGTACAAGTGTGTATTAATACGCATGTGTGACTTGGAATTGTTTAATTTTTTTGTAATCATTGTTTTTGCATATCCCCTCGGAGAGTGGGGTATCAGCCATTATCAACAGAGACCCTGGCGCAATTAGGGTTAAGTGCCTTGCTCAACGGCACATACACAGATTTTTCACCTTGTCGGCTCAGGGATTCGAACTAGCAACCCAATGCAGGCCCAACGCTATAACCGCTGTGTGTGTGGTGGTAAAAAAAGTAGGTGAGTAAATTCTGATTGCCGTTCGGGGTGAATAAACTAACACTCCCTATACTTGGTGATGATATTAATTAACAATCATTTTGATCCGAATGTGCAAATTGTCCAAACAGATCCGCAAGGTAGAATGATTATTATAAATATGTTATTGGACCATAAACAGATTTGGCTCATTAATCTATATGGTCCAAACAATGATGAGCAAAGCTTCTTTGAAAATATATATAATCATTTATCAAGCCTACAAGCAATACAAGACTCTATTGTTATGTTGGGAGAAATGTAAAAGGAAATCACACAACAAACTATCACCCTCATGCAAATAAGAAAATCACAAATATCATGGATATATTGAAACTAGTGGATATATGGAGGCTTAAATATCCTGACCTTGTGAGATATACAGTGGGGAAAAAAAGTATTTAGTCAGCCACCAATTGTGCAAGTTCTCCCACTTAAAAAGATGAGAGAGGCCTGTAATTTTCATCATTGGTACACGTCAACTATGACAGACAAAATGAGGAAATAAAATCCAGAAAATCACATTGTAGGATTTTTAATGAATTTATTAGCAAATTATGGTGGAAAATAAGTATTTGGTCACCTACAAACAAGCAAGATTTCTGGCTCTCACAGACCTGTAACTTCTTCTTTAAGAGGCTCCTCTGTCCTCCACTCGTTACCTGTATTAATGGCACCTGTTTGAACTTGTTATCAGTATAAAAGACACCTGTCCACAACCTCAAACAGTCACACTCCAAACTGCACTATGGCCAAGACCAAAGAGCTGTCAAAGGACACCAGAAACAAAATTGTAGACCTGCACCAGGTTGGGAAGACTGAATCTGCAATAGGTAAGCAGCTTGGTTTGAAGAAATCAACTGTGGGAGCAATTATTAGGAAATGGAAGACATACAAGACCACTGATAATCTCCCTCGATCTGGGGCTCCACGCATGATCTCACCCCGTGGGGTCAAAATGATCACAAGAACGGTGAGCAAAAATCCCAGAACCACACGGGGGGACCTAGTGAATGACCTGCAGAGAGCTGGGACCAAAGTAACAAAGCCTACCATCAGTAACACACTACGCCCCCAGAGACTCAAATCCTGCAGTGCCAGACGTGTCCCCCTGCTTAAGCCAGTACATGTCCAGGCCCGTCTGAAGTTTGCTAGAGTGCATTTGGATGATCCAGAAGAGGATTGGGAGAATGTCATATGGTCAGATGAAACCAAAATATAACTTTTTGGTAAAAACTCAACTTGTCGTGTTTGGAGGACAAAGGATGCTGAGTTGCATCCAAAGAACATCATACCTACTGTGAAGCATGGGGGTGGAAACATCATGCTTTGGGGCTGTTTTTCTGCAAAGGGACCAGGACGACTGATCCGTGTAAAGGAAAGAATGAATGGGGCCATGTATCGTGAGATTTTCAGTGAAAACCTCCTTCCATCAGCAAGGGCATTGAAGATTAAACGTGGCTGGGTCTTTCAGCATGACAATGATCCCAAACACACCGCCCGGGCAAGGAAGGAGTGGCTTCGTAAGAAGCATTTCAAGGTCCTGGAGTGGCCTAGCCAGTCTCCAGATCTCAACCCCATAGAACATTTTTGGAGGGAGTTAAAAGTCTGTGTTGCCCAGCGACAGCCCCAAAACATCACTGCTCTAGAGGAGATCTGCATGGAGGAATGGGCCAAAATACCAGCAACAGTGTGTGAAAACCTTGTGAAGACTTACAGAAAATGTTTGACCTGTGTCATTGCCAACAAAGGGTATATAACAAAGTATTGAGAAACTTTTGTTATTGACCAAATACTTATTTTCCACCATAATTTGCAAATAAATTCATTAAAAATCCTACAATGTGATTTTCTGGATTTTCTTTTCTCATTTTGTCTGTCATAGTTGACGTGTACCTATGATGAAAATTACAGGCCTCTCTCATCTTTTTAAGTGGGAGAACTTGCACAATTGGTGGCTGACTAAATACTTTTTTTCCCCACTGTACATGGCGGAGACTCAATCAAGCTAGTCGTCTTGACTACTTTCTTATGTCATTCTCGCTGGCACCAAAAGTTTAAAAAGTGTTGATACGGGACAGAATGCGGTCGGACCATCAAATAATTGGCATATACATTACTCTTACAGAATTTCCACCTGGGCAAGGAACTTGTTTTAGAACATACTTTTTCCCACATAACATAGGTACAGCAGATCCCCTTATTGTATGGCACACTTTTAAATGTGCCTTTAGAGGCCATGCAATTCAAAACTCATCTTTAAAACAAAAGCAATATAGGTCAAAAGAGTTCATATTAACAAAGGAAATAGAGGGACTAACAGTACAGATAGATAGTAATAAAAACTGAAGGAGGCACAGAATAAGTTAAGAGGAAAAACAAAAAGAAACGGAGGAACTTATTCAAGAAGGATTAAGTGTAATATATTATGAAAATAAAGCGGACTGGATGGAATATGGGGAAAAATGCACCAAATACTTTTTTTATCTTCAACATAGAAATGCTACCAAAAATAATTTTCTGAAACTTGTTACAAATGACAGAGTCACCCATGATTCACCAAATTATATTTTGAAAGAGGAAGGAAAGTACTTTAAGCATATGTTTTCATTTCAGTCTCCTCCATCTCCACTAACCAAAGTTAATTGTAAGGATTTTTTTTTCTATTAATAGTGTAAAATTAACAGCTGTATAGAAAGACTCATGTGAAGGCCAAATTACAGGGGAGGAACTTCTTGAAGCAATTAAAGCCTTTAAGTCCAGGAAAACTCCAGGGCTGGATGGCATACCAGTTGAGGTATACCAAACCTTTTTTGATGTACTCAGAGGACTGTTATTAGCATGTTTTAACTACTCCTATAAAAATAGTAGATTATCAGATACAGTGGGGGAAAAAAGTATTTAGTCAGCGACCAATTGTGCAAGTTCTCCCACTTAAAAAGATGAGAGAGGCCTGTAATTTTCATCATAGGTACACGTCAACTATGACAGACAAATTGAGAAAAAAAATCCAGAAAATCACATTTTATTTGCAAATTATGGTGGAAAATAAGTATTTGGTCACCTACAAACAAGCAAGATTTCTGGCTCTCACAGACCTGTAACAACTTCTTTAAGAGGCTCCTCTGTCCTCCACTCGTTACCTGTATTAATGGCACCTGTTTGAACTTGTTATCAGTATAAAAGACACCTGTCCACAACCTCAAACAGTCACACTCCAAACTCCACTATGGCCAAGACCAAAGAGCTGTCAAAGGACACCAGAAACAAAATTGTAGACCTGCACCAGGCTGGGAAGACTGAATCTGCAATAGGTAAGCAGCTTGGTTTGAAGAAATCTACTGTGGGAGCAATTATTAGGAAATGGAAGACATACAAGACCACTGATAATCTCCCTCGATCTGGGGGCTCCACGCAAGATCTCACCCCGTAGGGTCAAAATGATCACAAGAACGGTGAGCAAAAATCCCAGAACCACACAGGGGGACCTAGTGAATGACCTGCAGAGAGCTGGGACCAAAGTAACAAAGCCTACCATCAGTAACACACTACGCCGCCAGGGACTCAAATCCTGCAGTGCCAGACGTGTCCCCCTGCTTAAGCCAGTACATGTCCAGGCCCGTCTGAAGTTTGCTAGAGTGCATTTGGATGATCCAGAAGAGGATTGGGAGAATGTCATATGGTCAGATGAAACCAAAATATAACTTTTTGGTAAAAACTCAACTCGGTCGTGTTTGGAGGACAAAGAATGCTGAGTTGCATCCAAAGAACACCATACCTACTGTGAAGCATGGGGGTGGAAACATCATGCTTTGGGGCTGTTTTTCTGCAAAGGGACCAGGACGACTGATCCGTGTAAAGGAAAGAATGAATGGGGCCATGTATCGTGAGATTTTGAGTGAAAACCTCCTTCCATCAGCAAGGGCATTGAAGATTAAACGTGGCTGGGTCTTTCAGCATGACAATGATCCCAAACACACCGCCCGGGCAACGAAGGAGTGGCTTCGTAAGAAGCATTTCAAGGTCCTGGAGTGGCCTAGCCAGTCTCCAGATCTCAACCCCATAGAAAATCTTTGGAGGGAGTTGAAGGTCCGTGTTGCCCAGCGACAGCCCCAAAAAAATCACTGCTCTAGAGGAGATCTGCATGGAGGAATGGGCCAAAATACCAGCAACAGTGTGTGAAAACCTTGTGAAGACTTACAGAAAACGTTTGACCTGTGTCATTGCCAACAAAGGGTATATAACAAAGTATTGAGAAACTTTTGTTATTGACCAAATACTTATTTTCCACCATAATATGCAAATAAATTCATTAAAAATCCTACAATGTGATTTTCTGGAGAAAATAAATTCTCATTTTGTCTGTCATAGTTGACGTGTACTTATGATTAAAATTACAGGCCTCTCTCATCTTTTTAAGTGGGAGAACTTGCGTAATTGGTGGCTGACTAAATACTTTTTTTTCCCCCACTGTACTCAACAAGAAGGTCTGATTTCATTATTACTGAAAAAGGACCAAAGTGGTAAATATAAAAATCCAGTCCATTAAAAAAATTGGAGGCCCCTTACACTTCAGTATTCTGATGCAAAAATTCTAGCAAAAGGCATAGAATTAAAAAAATATTGTCGGATATCATTCATCCTAATCAGACAGATTTTTTACATTGACGATACATTGGGAGATAATAATACAAGTACTGTAAACAATAGATCACAATGAAAAGTCTGGGAAACCAGGCCTGGTATTGATAGCTGACTTCGAAAAGGCTTTTGATAAAGTACAACTGGAATTTATATATAAATACCTGGAATATTTCAATTTTGGAGAATCTCTTATACAATGGGTTATGTACAGTACAGTAACCCTAGGTGTAAAATAGTAAATAATTGCTATTTCGCCGACAGTATTAAACTGTCAAGAGGAGTAAAACAAGGTTGTCCACTATCGGTATATCTATTTATTATGGCCATCGAAATGTTAGCTATTAAAATCAGATCCAACAATAATATCAAGGGGCTAGAAAGCCAGGGCTTAAAAACAAAGTTGTCATTGTACGCTAATGATTCATGTTCTTTTAAATCAAATCAAATCAAATTTTATTGGTCACATGCGCCGAATACAACAGGTGCAGACATTACAGTGAAATGCTTACTTACAGCCCTTAACCAACAGTGCATTTATTTTTAACAAAAAAAAGTAAAAATAAAACAACAACAAAAAAAGTGTTGAGAAAAAAAGAGCAGAAGTAAAATAAAATAACAGTAGGGAGGCTATATATACAGGGGGGTACCGGTGCAGAGTCAATGTGCGGGGGCACCGACTGGTTGCGATAGTTGAAGTAATATGTACATGTGGGTAGAGTTAAAGTGACTATGCATAAATAATTAACAGAGTAGCAGCAGCGTAAAAAGGATGGGGTGGGGGGCAGTGCAAATAGTCCGGGTAGCCATGATTAGCTGTTCAGGAGTCTTATGGCTTGGGGGTAGAAGCTGTTGAGAAGTCTTTTGGACCTAGACTTGGCACTCCGGTACCGCTTGCCATGCGGTAGCAGGGAGAACAGTCTATGACTAGGGTGGCTGGAGTCTTTGACAATTTTGAGGGCCTTCCTCTGACACCGCCTGGTATAGAGGTCCTGGATGGCAGGAAGCTTGGCCCCAGTGATGTACTGGGCCGTACGCACTACCCTCTGTAGTGCCTTGCGGTCGGAGGCCAAGCAGTTGCCATACCAGGCGGTGATGCAACCAGTCAGGATGCTCTCGATGGTGCAGCTGTAGAATTTTTTGAGGATCTGAGGGCCCATGCCAAATCTTTTCAGTCTCCTGAGGGGGAATAGGCTTTGTCGTGCCCTCTTCACGACTGTCTTGGTGTGTTTGGACCATGATAGTTCGTTGGTGATGTGGACACCAAGGAACTTGAAGCTCTCAACCTGTTCCACTACAGCCCCGTCGATGAGAATGGGGGCGTGCTCAGTCCTCTTTTTTTCCTGTAGTCCACAATCATCTCCTTTGTCTTGGTCACGTTGAGGGAGAGGTTGTTGTCCTGGCACCACACGGCCAGGTCTCTGACCTCCTCCCCTATAGGCTGTCTCATCGTTGTCGGTGATCAGGCCTACAACTGTTGTGTCGTCGGCAAACTTAATGATGGTGTTGGAGTCGTGCCTGGCCATGCAGTCATGGGTGAACAGAGAGTACAGGAGGGGACTGAGCACGCACCCCAGAGGGGCCCCGTGTTGAGGATCAGTGTGGCAGATGTGTTGTTACCTACCCTTACCACCTGGGGGCGGCCCGTCAGGAAGTCCAGGATCCAGTTGCAGAGGGAGGTGTTTAGTCCCAGGATCCTTAGCTTAGTGATGAGCTTAGAGGGCACTATGGTGTTGAATGCTGAGCTGTAGTCAATTAATAGCATTCTCACGTAGGTGTTCCTCTTGTCCAGGTGGGAAAGGGCAGTGTGGAGTGCAATAGAGATTGCATCATCTGTGGATCTGTTGGGGCGGTATGCAAATTGGAGTGGGTCTAGGGTTTCTGGGATAATGGTGTTGATGTGAGCCATGACCAGCCTTTCAAAGCACGTCATGGCTACAGACGTCAGTGCTACGGGTCGGTAGTCATTTAGGCAGGTTATCTTAAGAGTCCTTGGGCACGGGGACTATGGTGGTCTGCTTGAAACATGTTGGTATTACAGACTCAGTCAGGGACATGTTGAAAATGTCAGTGAAGACACTTGCCAGTTGGTCAACACATGCTCGGAGTACACGTCCTGGTAATCCGTCTGGCCCTGCGGCCTTGTGAATGTTGACCTGCTTAAAAGTCTTACTCACATCGGCTACGGAGAGCGTGATCACATAGTCATCCGGAACAGCTGGTGCTCTCATGCATGCTTCAGTGTTGCTTGCCTCGAAGCGAGCATAGAAGTGGTTTAGCTCGTCTGGTAGGCTTGTGTCACTGGGCAGCTCGCGGCTGTGCTTCCCTTTGTAGTCTGTAATAGTTTTCAAGCCCTGCCACATCCGACGAGCGTCAGAGCCAGTGTAGTACGATTCAATCTTAGCCCTGTATTGACTCTTTGCCTGTTTGATGGTTCGTCGGAGGGCATAGCGGGATTTCTTATAAGCGTCCGGGTTAGAGTCCCGTTCCTTGAAAGTGGCAGCTCTACCCTTTAGCTCAGTGCGGATGTTTCCTGTAATCCATGGCTTCTGGTTGGGGTATGTACGTACGGTCACTGTGGGGACGACATCATCGATGCACTTATTGATGAAGCCAGTGACTGATGTGGTGTAATCCAAAATGTGGATCCATCCACAGCCTCATAGAGGATCTAGCTAATTTTTATAACCTTCTGGATTACAACGAAATTATGATGTGTACTTTATTAAGTGTGTTTAAATGTTTTACATTACCGTGTAGTTTACCAATAAAATGGTCTGACAGTGAAGTGGACATACTCAGTATTCATATCCCGAAAAAAAGAAATGATCTCACTACAATAAACTGTAATAGAAAGATCTTGCTACCATGGAAAGGAAAATACCTGTCTATTTGTGGAAAAATCACCATGATTAACTCTTTAGTCATATCCCAGTTTACCTATTTGCTTATGGCCTTGCCTACACCTAGCGACTTGTTTTTTCAATTATATGAGCAAATGTTTTTCTATTTTATTTGGAACGGCAAGCCAGACCAAATTCAACAGGCCTATTTATATAATGAATATGAATTTGGATGGCAGAAATGATTAAATATTAAAGCATTAGACCTCTCACTAAAGGCTTCGGTCATACAAAAGTTATACTCAAATCCGAACTGGTTCTCTACAAGATTATTAAGAATGTCTCACCCCATGTTCAAGAATGGCCTTTTCCCCTTTATTCAGATTACAACCTCTCACTTTCGGTTATTTGAAAATGAAATAATCTCCAAAATATCACTATTTTTAAAACAAGCCATAGAAAGTTGGTTGCAATTTCAGTTTAATCCACCAGAAAAAAACAGAACAAATTTTACAACAAATATTATGGTTAAACGCAAATGTACTAATTGATTAAAAAAGTTTTTAAATGGCATAATCTTTGTAAATTATATCATAAATAGGACTGGTGGAGTTGTCACACATGCAGCTAACAAAAATATATGGAAATGTCTGCTCTACCCAGAATTACAACCAACTAATTGCAGCATTACCGCAAAAATAGAAGAGGCAAGTGGAACAGAGAGAAAGTAAGGAACTTGTCTGCCAGCCCTGCATTAAAAGACCAAAATTGGTTAAAGAAAAATGTGATGAATAAAAAAGTATACCAGTTTACTTTAAGGACCCAAAAATTGGCAGCTGTGCCATATAGATTGCAAAATAGTTGGGAAGAGACTTTCGATGTACCGATTCCATGGCACATGGTTTATGAACTGATACACAAAACCTAAGAGTTTTAAATGTAAATTATTACACTAAATTTTTGCAACCAATCGAGTGTTATATATATATATACAGTGAGGGAAAAAAGTATTTGACCCCCTGCTGATTTTGTACGTTTGCCCACTGACAAAGAAATGATCAGTCTATAATTTTAATGGTAGGTTTATTTGAACACTGAGAGACAGAATAACAACAACAAAATCCAGAAAAACTCACATCAAAAATTTTATAAATTGATTTGCATTTTAATGAGGGAAATAAGTATTTGACCCCTCTGCAAAACATGACTTAGTACTTGGTGGCAAAACCCTTGTTGGCAATCACAGAGGTCAGACGTTTCTTGTAGTTGGCCACCAGGTTTGCACACATCTCAGGAGGGATTTTGTTCCACTCCTCTTTGCAGATTTTCTCCAAGTCATTAAGGTTTTGAGGCTGACGTTTGGCAACTCGAACCTTCAGCTCCCTCCACATATTTTCTATGGGATTAAGGTCTGGAGACTGGCTAGGCCACTCCAGGACCTTAATGTGCTTCTTCTTGAGCCACTCCTTTGTTGCCTTGGCCGTGTGTTTTGGGTAATTGTCATGCTCGAATACCCATCCACGACCCATTTTCAATGCCCTGGCTGAGGGAAGAAGGTTCTCACCCAAGATTTGACGGTACATGGCCCCGTCCATCGTCCCTTTGAAGCGGTGAAGTTGTCCTGTCCCCTTAGCAGAAAAACACCCCCAAAGCATAAATGTTTCCACCTCCATGTTTGACGGTGGGGATGGTGTTCTTGGGGTCATAGGCAGCATTCCTCCTCCTCCAAACACGGCGAGTTCAGTTGATGCCAAAGAGCTCAATTTTGGTCTCATCTGACCACAACACTTTCACCCAGTTCTCCTCAGAATCATTCAGATGTTCATTGGCAAACTTCAGACAGCCCTGTATATGTGCTTTCTTGAGCAGGGGGACCTTGCGGGCGCTGCAGGATTTCAGTCCTTCACGGCGTAGTGTGTTACCAATTGTTTTCTTGGTGACTATGGTCCCAGCTGCCTTGAGATCATTGACAAGATCCTCCCGTGTAGTTCTGGGCTGATTCCTCACCGTTCTCATGATCATTGCAACTCCACGAGGTGAGATCTTGCATGGTGCCCCAGGCCGAGGGAGATTGACAGTTATTTTGTCGAGATTGGCACCAACTGTTGTCACCTTCTCACCAAGCTGCTTGGCGATGGTCTTGTAGCCCATTCCAGCCTTGTGTAGGTCTACAATCTTGTCCCTGACATCCTTGGAGAGCTCTTTGGTCTTGGCCATGGTGGAGAGTTTGGAATCTGATTGATTGATTGCTTCTGTGGACAGGTGTCTTTTATACAGGTAACAAGCTGAGATTAGGAGCACTCCCTTTAAGAGTGTGCTCCTAATCTCAGCTCGTTACCTGTATAAAAGACACCTGGGAGCCAGAAATCTTTCTGATTGAGAGGGGGTCAAATACTTATTTCCCTCATTAAAATGCAAATCAATTTATAACATTTTTGACATGAGTTTTTCTGGATTTTTTTGTTGTTATTCTGTCTCTCACTGTTCAAATAAACCTACCATTAAAATTATAGACTGATCATTTCTTTGTCAGTGGGCAAACTCAGCAGGGGGTCAAATATTATTTTCCCTCACTGTATGGGGGATACAACTATCCCGGCTCTGCAGATTTTGCTGCGAAGAAACAGGATCATTAGATCATTTGTTTTGGTTCTGTCCATATGTAGCTTGTTTTTGTTCGCAGGTTCAGGAATGGCTGAAGAATTGGCAAATTTACCTGGAGCTAGCACTGCTGGGTGATTTGAAAAGTCATAGTCAATCGATCAATAACATAATAATACTCTTAGCAAAACATTTCATCTTTCATTTACAATATGTAGAAGCTATGAGAATAGAAAAGTTCAGAACTTTTGTGAAACATCAGAGCACAATTGAAAAATATATGGTAAATAGAAATCAAAACTGGATGGTGATCAGAGATAGATGGGAGGGTTTGAGCAGAACTGAAGGATGGGACTAAAAACAAACAAAAGATAACTATTGTAAAATATACTGTGTCTGTACATTTCTAAAAACCTTTTTTCACTGTCATTATGGGATATTGTATGTAGATTGATGAGGATTTGTATTAATTAAATCCATTTTAGAATAAGGCTGTAACGTAACAAAATGTGGAAAAAGTAAAGGGGTCTGAATATCTGAATATTTTCCGAATATAGTATGGATAAGCTTGAAGTAGAAGCCTAAGTGTTGTTGTCCATTAGTTTACTCCAATTAGGGGAGGGGTGGTAGGGTTAGGGGAAAATAAGAAAGGAAAATATATTTTAAAATAATAAGAATATTATATATACACACACACACACACACACACACACACACACACACACACACACACACACACACACACACACACACACACACACACACACACACACACACACACACACACACACACACACACAGTACCAGTCAGAAGTTTGGACACACCTACTCATTCAAGGGTTTTTCTTTATTTTTACTATTTTCTACATTGTAGAATAATAGTGAAGACATCAAAACTATGAAATAACACATATGCAATCATGTAGTAACCAAAAAAGTGTTAAATAAATCAAAATATATTTTTTATTTGAGATTCTTCAAAGTAGCCACCCTTTGGCCTTGATGACAACTTTGCACACTCTTGGCATTCTCTCAACCAGCTTCACCTGGAATGCTTTTCCAACAGTCTTGAAGGAGTTCCCACATATGCTGAGCACTTGTTGGCTTCTTTTCCTTCACTCTGTGGTCGGGTGATTGTGTAGGCCAGGTCATCTGATGCAGCACTCCATCACTCTCCTTCTTGGTCAAATAGCCCTTACACAGCCTGGAGGTGTGTTGGGTCATTGTCCTGTTGAAAAACAAATGATAGTCCCACTAAGCGCAAACCAGATGGGATGGAGTATCGCTGCAGAATGCTGTGGTAGCCATGCTGGTTAAGTGTGTCTTGAATTCTAAATAAATCACAGACAGTGTCACCAGCAAAGCAATCCCACACCATCACACCTCCTCCTCCATGCTTAACGGTGTGATCCGCACATATGGAGATTATCCGTTCACCTACTCTGCGTCTCACAAAGACGCGGTTGGAACCAAAAATCTCACATTTGGACTCATCAGACCAAAGGACAGATTTCCACCAGTCTAATGTCCATTGCTCGAATTTCTTGGCCAAAGCAGGTCTCTTCTTCTTATTGGGGTCCATTAGTAGTGGTTTCTTTGCAGCAATTCGACCATGAAGGCCTGATTCACGCAGTCTCCTCTTAACAGTTGATGTTGAGATGTGTCTGTTACTTGAACTATGTGAAGCATTTATTTGGGCTGCAATTTCTGAGCCTGGTAACTCTAATGAACTCTGGGTCTTCCTTTCCATAGCGTTTTATGGTTTTTGCGACTGCACTTGAAGAAACTTTCAAAGTTCTTGAAATTCTCCGGATTGACTGACCTTCATGTCTTAAAGTAATGATGGACTGTCATTTCTCTTTGCTTATTTGAGCTGTTCTTGCCATAATATGGACTTGGTCTTTTACCAAATAGGGCTATCTTCTGTATACCATCCCTACCTTGTCACAACACAACTGATTGGCTCAAACGCATTAAGAAGGAAAGAAATACCACAAATTAACAAGGCACACCTGTTAATTGAAATGCATTCCAGGTGACTACCTCATGAAGCTGGTTGAGAGAATGCCAAGAGTGTGGAAAGCTGTCATCAAGGCAAAGGGTGGCTACTTTGAAGAATCTCAAATATAAAATATATATTTGTTTAACACTTTTTTGGTTACTACATGATTCTGTATGTTATTTCATAGTTTTGATGTCTTCACTATTATTCTACAATGTAGAAAATAGTAAAAAAATTAAGAAAAACCCTGTAATGAGTAGGTGTGTCCAAACTTTTGACTGGTACTGTATATTTACAATAAAAATATATGGGGGATTGGAAATGATGCAGGCAATTACATTGATTGAAGCCACAATCTAGCTGCAATATTAAAAGCTGATCTACCCCCTAAAAAATAAATAAAAACACTCCCTATACTTTTAATGCATTTTTCCACAAAAGGTGGGTAAAACCCAACGCAAACAAAAAAAGGTGTGTACACTCCATTTACCCTCCACTACACCATTGTGTATGTTACTAACCTGTGGCTGCGTGGCAAGCTGGGGAATGCCAGGGTACTGAGGCCTACAGGACACTGTGGCCGGGCAGCGTTGAGCTCCTGTCGCAGCGCCTCCAGGTGGCGGAGGGTGGGAGCGCGGAGCAGGCCCTCTCCAGTACGCCACAGCAGAGTGGCTCCACACAGGTCCACCAGAGAACCATCACGCAGGGCACTGCTCTCTCCCTCCGCCTGCAGTCCGGAGACACACACACACAGGGAGGACATCAGACTACTACACACTAGAACATATAAGAAGCAGAGAAAATGACACGTTCATAGATACAGGTGTCTATTCCCTATATAGAGTGCATTCGGGGGAAAGTATTCAGACCCCTTGACTTTTTCCACATTTTGTTTACATTACAGCCTTGTTCTAAAATTGATTAAATAAAAAAATGTCCTCATCAATCTACACTCAATACCCCATAACGACAAAGCGAAAACAGGTTTTTAGAAATGTTTGCAAATGTATGAAAAATAAAACATAGAAATACCTTATTTACGTAAGTATTCAGACTCTTTGCTATGAGACTTGAAATTGAGCTCAGGTGCATCCGGTTTCCATTGATCATCCTTGAGATGTTTCTATAACTTGATTGGAGTCCACCTGTGGTAAATTCAATGAATTGGACATGATTTGGAAAGGCACACACCTGTCTATATAAGGTCCCACAGTTGACAGTGCATGTCAGAGCAAAAACCAAGCCATGAGGTCGAAGGAATTGTCCGTAGAGCTCAGAGACAGGATTGTGTCGAGGCACAGATCTGGGGAAGGGTACCAAAAAATGTCTGCAGCATTGAAGGTCCCCAAGAACACTGTGGCCTCTTAAATGGAAGAAGTTTGGAACCACCAACTCTTCCTGGAGCTGGCCGCACAGCCAAACTGAAGAGGAGGGCCTTGGTCAGGGAGGTGACCAAGAACCAGAAGATCACTGACAGAGCTCCAGAGTTCCTCTGAGGAGATGGTAGAACATTCCAGAAGGACAACCATCTCTGCAGCACTCCACCAATCAGGCCTTTATGATAGAGTGGCCAGACGGAAGCACTCCAGTAAAAGGCACATGACAGTTCGCTTGGAGTTTTGAATGCCAAGCGTCACGTCTGGAGGATACCTGGCACCATCCCTATGGTTAAGCATGGTGGTGGCAGTATCATGCTGTGGGGATGTTTTTCAGCGGCAGGGACTGGGAGACTAGTCAGGATCGAGGGAAAGATGAACGGAGCAAAGTACAGAGAGATCCTTGATGAAAACCTGCTCCAAAGCGCTCAGGACCTCAGACTGGTTCACCTTCCAACAGGAGAACGACCCTAAGCACACAGCCAAGACAGCGCAGGAGTGGCTTTGGAACAAGTCTCTGAATGTGCTTGAGTGGCCCAGGATCTGCCTGGACTTGAACCTGATCGAACATCTCTGGAGAGACCTGAAATTAGCTGTGCAGCGACGCTCCCCATCCAACCTGACAGAGCTTGAGAGGATCTGCAGAGAAGAATGGGAGAAACTCCCCAAATATAGGTGTGCCAAGCTTGTAGCGTCATTCCCAAGAAGACTCAATGCTGTAATCGCTGCCAAAGGTGCTTCAACAAAGTTCTAAGTAAAGTGTCTGAATACTTTTTATTTATACGTTTTTGCTTTGTCATTATGGGTTATTGTGTGTAGATTGATGAGGAAAAAATACAATTTAATCCATTTTAGAAAAAGGCTGTAACGTGACAAAATGTGGAAAAAGTCAAGGGGTCTGAATACTTTCCGAATGCACTGTAGTGCACTACTTTTGACCAGGGCCCATAGGGCTCTATATATACAGTGGGGGAAAAAAGTATTTAGTCAGCCACCAATTGTGCAAGTTCTCCCACTTAAAAAGACGAGAGAGGCCTGTAATTTTCATCATAGGTACACGTCAACTATGACAGACAAAATGAGGAAATAAAATCCAGAAAATCACATTGTAGGATTTTTAATGAATTTATTTGCAAATTATGGTGGAAAATAAGTATTTGGTCAATAACAAAAGTTTCTCAATACTTTGTTATATACCCTTTGTTGGCAATGACACAGGTCAAACGTTTTCTGTAAGTCTTCACAAGGTTTTCACACACTGTTGCTGGTATTTTGGCCCATTCCTCCATGCAGATCTCCTCTAGAGCAGTGATGTTTTGGGGCTGTCGCTGGGCAACACAGACTTTCAACTCCCTCCAAAGATTTTCTATGGGGTTGAGATCTGGAGACTGGCTAGGCCACTCCAGGACCTTGAAATTATTCTTACGAAGCCACTCCTTCGTTGCCCGGGCGGTGTGTTTGGGATCATTGTCATGCTGAAAGACCCAGCCACGTTTCATCTTCAATGCCCTTGCTGATGGAAGGAGGTTTTCACTCAAAATCTCACGATACATGGCCCCATTCATTCTTTCCTTTACACGGATCAGTCATCCTGGTCCCTTTGCAGAAAAACAGCCCCAAAGCATGATGTTTCCACCCCCATGCTTCACAGTAGGTATGGTGTTCTTTGGATGCAACTCAGCATTCTTTGTCCTCCAAACACGACGAGTTGAGTTTTTACCAAAAAGTTATATTTTGGTTTCATCTGACCATTTGACATTCTCCCAATCCTCTTCTGGATCATCCAAATGCACTCTAGCAAACTTCAGACGGGCCTGGACATGTACTGGCTTAAGCAGGGGGACACGTCTGGCACTGCAGGATTTGAGTCCCTGGCGGCGTAGTGTGTTACTGATGGTAGGCTTTGTTACTTTGGTCCCAGCTCTCTGCAGGTCATTCACTAGGTCCCCCCGTGTGGTTCTGGGATTTTTGCTCACCGTTCTTGTGATCATTTTGACCCCACGGGGTGAGATCTTGCGTGGAGCCCCAGATCGAGGGGAGATTATCAGTGGTCTTGTATGTCTTCCATTTCCTAATAATTGCTCCCACAGTTTATTTCTTCAAACCAAGCTGCTTACCTATTGCAGATTCAGTCTTCCCAGCCTGGTGCAGGTCTACAATTTTGTTTCTGGTGTCCTTTGACAGCTCTTTGGTCTTGGCCATAGTGGAGTTTGGAGTGTGACTGTTTGAGGTTGTGGACAGGTGTCTTTTATACTGATAACAAGTTCAAACAGGTGCCATTAATACAGGTAACGAGTGGAGGACAGATGAGCCTCTTAAAGAAGAAGTTACAGGTCTGTGAGAGCCAGAAATCTTGCTTGTTTGTAGGTGACCAAATACGTATCTTCCACCATAATTTGCAAATAAATTCATTACAAATCCTACAATGTAATTTTCTGGATTTTTTTTCCTCAATTTGTCTGTCATAGTTGACGTGTACCTATGATGAAAATTACAGGCCTCTCTCATCTTTTTAAGTGGGAGAACTTGCACAATTGGTGGCTGACTAAATACTTTTTCCCCCCCACTGTAGTAGACCACTATATAGGGAATAGGGTACCATTTGGGACAGAGCTCTGTTTGTACATCCTGTAGCTTATGTACTGACCAGTTTTCCTCGGCTGGGTCCAGAGCGTGTCTCTCGGAGGGCGTAGACGTCCCCACAGACAGAGATCTCCCTCCAGAGACCCTGTCTGCTGTCCTCAGGGAAGCCCTCAGGGTGCATCACCAGCACCCCGTTGGTGGTCAAACCATCCATGTGGCCGTCCGGGTTCTTCCACTTAGTGGCTTTCTCCTGGAGGAGGAGATGATGATGATGAAGTAGAGAAGGAAGAAGAAAACCGAGAGAGAACAGAAGCTTGGTTATTTGCATCTATTGCGTTCAGTAGGCACCCAATGGGAGAAAATGTAGGTAGGTACTGCCGTAACCTGTCCAATAGGAACACACCCATTTGTGTCAATTGAACATGGCCATAACAAAGTGTGATTCTTCTCCAACTCATTTTCAACTGACGTCCATTGACATCTCTCCATTTGGTCGCTCTACCGAGCCTGTGCTCCACACTCACCCCTAGGAAGATGTTTTTGGAGGAGTCGAAGCCAGCGGCGTAGATGCGTGCGGTGTAGGGGGGGTTGCGTTCACACACCACCCTGCAGGCGAAGCGGGAGATGGTGCTGGGGGCCACAGAGGGGTCCTCGCCCTCCTTCCCCTCTCCTGACGTGTCTGTCACAACAAAGTCTATGGGACTTTCTGTGGAGCGCCCAATCTGCAGGGAAACGAGAGAAACATTACATTGGGTCTTTATTGTGTTCAGAACAGGGTTCGATTGGAAAGCAATTTTAAGGCCCTTTGCTCCACTAGTAGCTAAAAGTAATATTTTATGTCAAGTCATGGTTTTAGTGATTTTGATGATTTTAGGTTTGCTTTAGCTTGTTAATTAGGCCAGGACTTGAAGGATCCTGTTGTGCTTATGACTTATCAGTACTTTATCTTTCACACAAAAATAGCAATAACATCCGGCACCATTTATTTTCAAGCTGTGCAGTTACTCAAATTAAATTAAACACCTGTGATAAAACACTTAAGATATACGTTAGGGGTGGGCAATATGAACAAAAATTCATATCACGATATTTTCCACTGTCCGGACGATAACGATATAATATCACGATATACTGTAAAAAAAAAATTGAACATTTTATGAGCCCTTCAAAGTTAATAAATGACTAAATATTAAAAAACCTTATAGAAACAGAAAGGGGGCATTTTTTTATTATTATTTGTTTTACGTCTGTGGTAAACCTGTGCAAACATGAAACATAAACAAAGGTATATGAGTTAAATAAATATGCAGTAACATTTTATAAACAAATATTTAGAGTACTCAGGATGTAAACTTTTTCCTGCCAAATATAAGTGCAGTCTTTTTTCAGCATAACACCAGTCATTATGAATTCAAGTTGTAAACCTTTTCAAATTAACTTCAAGCATTAACCAGACAGTCTGTATGTTTCTCAGTTCAGCATGTAACAATTCACTGCCTCCCTCTTCACAAGTTACGTGCCAGGAACACCAGCCTATTGACAGTTTCTGGCTTCAAAGTTGCCCTGTGGCATGTGACCACATTGCCCCCAGTGCTAAATGCTCTCTCAGAGGGCGAACTTGTGGCAGGGATGCATAAGTATTTATTTGTCAGACAACTCAATTGTGGGAAGTTGGATGCGTGAACTCGCCACCATTCCAAAGGATCAGCCTCACTGTCTGCTGCCATCATCAGAGTGTAGCTGTCCAGCTCTTGCTCGATGACCTGTCTCTGGGTTCTTAAGGCAGGTGCACTACTGGTTTTCTTAAAGAAGCTCTTCTTGGACTTCTTTGCTGATTGTGGAGCAGTGGCAGCTTCTTTCTCTCTCTCACTCTGGTCCTCTTCAAAAAATAAGTCTCCCACGGCTGTGTTCCCTACCAGGAGGGCTTCTGTCTCGGAGGCAGCTCTCACCTTCACCTCCACCAGCTTCTCAGTGGTCATGTAGGTGGTCTTGAACCTTGGGTCCAGAAAGGTAGCCATGGTGAGCAGCTCATCTGTTTCAGGATCGGTGTATTTGTCATTCAGGGAATTGAGAACCCTCATCTTAATCTCTCCGGTCAGTTTGGCTTCGCCCTCATTTGATTTCAGAACCTCCGTCTTGAACAAATGGAGGACCGGCTTCAGATAGGAGAGACATATATGTGAGTGTGTCCTGACAGGGCATCTGTGAAATCCTGGAGGGGCTTAAGTGCTGGCGTGATAGATTCAAAGACCTCAATGTCTTGCCAGGAGGGTGCAAGGTGCTGTGTTTTTTTTTCTGCTGCCAAGACTTGTGTGATTGCCTTTTCCTGCTCCAGGACTGTTTCCATCATCTGCAGTCGAGATCCCCACCTTGTCGGGGATTCCGTGATGAGCTTGTGGAGGGGTAGGCTCAGTTTATCCTGTGCACTTGTCAGGACCTTCTGCTTCTTCCAACTATAGGAAAATGTGCTGACCACTTTCTTGCACACTCCTGTGGCCCGGGAAACCCGAGGTTCGTTTTGGACACTCCTCTCTGCAAAATAAAAAGGTGAAAAATAATTACATATGAATCACAATTATTCAATAGAAATAACATAGCATCTGCTGTAATTACAACAATTTACAGCATTGACACTGGACATGATTACAAATGTAATCCATCTATAGATTTACATACAACTGTTGTGATTAAGAGAGCTATGTTGCTTTAGAAAACGGGATAATTTATTGAGTAGGCTATTTATTATTGAAAGAGAGAGGATACATTCATATATTGAAACCATAGGCTAATGTATCACTTATAAATAAAAGCAATGTAATCCATGTAATGTTTGGACATGCACACATTTACAAATGACAAATATTCTAGATTTGCATAGCTGTATATATCCGGCTTAACGTATAAGGATCAGGCAGTGTAGTCAGCTCTAACTTTAAACAGAGGAGATAAGGAATACAATAGTTATTCTGCATTTTATGTTGTTTTTAAGTGACATTATTTTTCTACCTAGCTCTGTGTGTTTTGGACGTTGAAACTTACCAATAACAATGTGTAGCCTGTGTCCGAAACACCCTAGTCTTGTCTATTTGTTCAGCTCCAATGCTTTGACCATGTTCGATCCGCTGTCGGTAGTCATACATACTTAACGCAACTCTTTCAAGCCCCAGGATGAAAGTGCCTCCCTCAGCCCAGCTGCAATTATTTCTCTGGTGTGGTCGTCTGGGAAATAAGAGGTCTGAAGGCATTTGCTTTGCAGCTTCCAGTTGTCGTCAATGTAATGAATCGTGAGGCTAATGTATGGCTCTGTGGTCCGGCTTGACCATAAGTCGGTAGTGGTAGAGAAGAATGCAGCGTTACGGATTTCGTTGGCAACTCTGTCCCGACATTCTGTGTAGAGTTCTGGCAGACATGTTTTGCTGAAGTATTTACGGCTCGGGATATCGTATCTTGGGTCTAGAGTTCGAATCATCTTTCTGAAACAGTCTTTCTCCACAGTTTGAATTGGTTCCATGTCTTTTGCTATGTGATCCGTAATTGCACTCGTTATCTCATTCCACTTCTTGCTCTTGTTTTCAGTTCCAAATCACATTCTTCATCGTCCTGCAAATCAACCTCAATAGCGTTATTTTCCTTGTCTTCAGTCATCCTCAAAGCTTGATTTTCGGACACTTTTGCTAACGAAAGGAGTTTACATCACTAAATGTTCACTTACTCTGCAGTTGTGCATGCTTGTTTGTTGACTTTGATTGGCAGGCAGATCGCGTGTTATGTCCATGCTTCTAGTTTTTTTATTTGCTAAAAAAGGCTATGTTTCTAGTAAAATAAACAATTCGAACTAGCCCACTAGGCTGTATCACTCGACAGAAATGTTGAACGAAACAAAAACGCCTTATTTCATACATTAATTTATCATGATATGCATGATACGGCAAAATCCATATCATGGCACAACGTCATACTGGTATTCACATTCATACCGGTATACCGCCCACCCCTAATACACGTACATTTCTTTCTAGTTCTACAACACTCTCCATGCTTTGAATGTATCTGGGTCCCTGTTCTCAGCTGGCCACCACCAGACATATATTCAGAACTGATTGAATCTTCATCACGTTCCCCTGCTGTCGTGAGAGTCTGATAGTGTGGTTCTTACAGTACAGTAGGGTTTTGGTGTGGGATTTGCTGATTCATTCATTGTTTATTTCAGTGTCTCACAAACACACGTGCCAAGCCCATTGGTGGTTCAGAGTATTTCCAGCATGCGAGTCAAAATTAAGCATTCAATACACAAACTCTGGAGGACGTTGTATACACACAGCAGAAGCAATAAATAATAACCAAGTCTTTGTCTTTCAAAAAGGGGAAGTGGTAGCAACACCTGGGTGTACAATAACTATCCTCTTTCTGTTCTTCCTGGTTTTGGAAGACAAAGACCTCAGTGTTCTCTAGATAAGCTAGCATCATTCTGGTATTTAGCCGAAATAAAACCCTTGTTGTGGTGTTTACCTGGAACATGTCAGTGTCGTTGTCGTGGCAGTACTCCACCACCACCGTCTGGTTGCGGGACAGAGTGAAGGAGATGCTGTGCTGCCCTCTGCTGTGGACTGCCTGCAATCACACAGACACACACCAATAATCATTTTACTCTGTCCACTCTTACTGTAGGTTACCATGAGGACAGCATTTCCCACCATAGGAAGACTATGATAACATCACACACACCTTGCTGTCCTGTGGTGTGTTGAGGATGTGAACAGTGCTGGGTTTGACTCCGTTGGCCTTGGTCCTCCGGTACAGAGCGAAGCGG
Source organism: Coregonus clupeaformis (assembly GCF_020615455.1). Lineage (NCBI taxonomy): Eukaryota > Metazoa > Chordata > Actinopteri > Salmoniformes > Salmonidae > Coregonus > Coregonus clupeaformis. Next base: position 12,645,769 of record NC_059224.1, on the reverse strand, counting down.
CTCTTCCTCCTCCCCCTGTCTCCACTGGGCAGAGAACCATTGCACCTACAGAGAACACAAAAACAAACACACAGAGAGGCTCCATTATTAACGAAAGGGAATACCCCATGTAGCCTATTCACCTCATGTGATCGTTTAAGACAGTTGATATCACAAATCAATACTGACCATTTGGCCCTTCTGTTTTGCTGGTTGGTTGCCTGTAGGCATACTTTGCCACAGAATGAAACTTCCCTTTTGTAACGCTGGCCTATCACACCCACCACTCATTCCTCACAGACTAATGTATTGTACAACTGCCCGCCCATACATTGATAAGTACCACTTGAGCCCAATTCACTGACAATCCACTTAGAATTGTGCACTTACTGGTTGAACCCTCTTTACACTGAAACACCAATTAAACTGTATTCAGTGTGTGTGTGTGCATGCTTGTTTGCAAGCAAGAGAATGAGAGAGAGATGGAAAGAGAGAAAGAGTGGATGAGTAAGCGTTAGCCTAAGTGGAACGGTGCTGTCATCTCTGCTGATTGTTCAAACCTTAACTATTTTGTGTCTCGTCTCTAGCTTCCTTGGCAACGGAGTGGAGCTGCGCTGTCATGCTAGGAGTTCACGGAGAGGGCCGCATGCTGGTTTTAGCTAATCAGCAGCATGGTACCCATTAAAGTCTATTCGGATGATGCCCAGTGGGCACAAAGCCCTTCGTGAGGGGTCATCAACTCTGCTTCCAAATCAAATCAACTCTCCCTCTCTCTCTTCCTCCCTAAGCTGTAGATACTCTTTCTGGACGATCAGGATCATTCAACAGTTCTAAACCAGACAAGCCAAGATCTTTCCCTTTCCCAGTGTTAGAATAGGGTGGAATAGACACAGGCCCTGTCATGAGATCTGAGGAGAGGAGAGCTGAATGGAACACTGCTACCTGTACAATGACCCTGTGTCACATTAGGACAGAGCTGAACAGGCAAGGGAGAGGGGGAGGAGGGCGGGGAGAGAGGGCTGAAAGAGGAGAAATAGACCAGGGCAGGAAGAGGGCAAAGAAATACAGGGAGACAGGGCAGAGAGAAAGGGGGTGGACATGTGGGAGAGAGAGAGGGGGCAGAAGGAGAGCAGGGCAAAGGTCATGAAGAGAGGGATACAGAAAGAGATGAGAGGGTCGAGATGCGATGTGATACGTTTCACCTGGCCAGTTCTGGTCCGACTGCTTCACGCATGTGCACTCGGCAGCACAGCACAGAGTACATGCAGTATGAAATATTAACTCCCTCTGCCCCCTGACACGGGGCTTATTTTAGTGGAGAGCAGAGGAGCCACTGAGATTCAGCAAACAGCACTGGGAAGGAGGGAGGGGAGGGATGGAGGAAGATATATAAACTGTGTGAGAGATAGGAGTGTGAACGTTAAAACGTTGAAATGAAATTGGGATCCTTAACGTTAAGAAAAGTCTTTAACCGAGAAAATAAAATGTTTTTGTGTCTTTTATTTGTATGTAGATGCATAAAGTAAACAGCATAGTGGGTCAATTTACGCAACAACTAAGAGGGTTGAAGCGCGAGGCTCAACTTCTTCACTGTTTTGGTTCCCTGGCTCCCACTCTGTGAACAGCGTGAAACGAACCCGTGCACATGAGCAGATACTGTAACTGTGTGAGAGAGAAGTGTTGCATCTCGCTCATCTCAATATCCTATTCATTGATGATAGGCCCTGCTTTACTGAAATTGTGATACATTGCAAGCCAAGAAATTGTGAGATACAGCATTCCATTGCGAGATGCAGCTTCCGATTGTCGATAGATAGGCCTAATGCACTATACTGTGCCCCTCTCTCTCCGTCCCTCGCTAGCTCGCTATGAAAGATAAAAGTGTTTGTGTTCTCGGAAGTACGGCAACTAATCAGTCTCCTCCATTCCAAAAAATACTGAATCTTAGAGGAGTCGATTCCTAGCAGAATCTTGACACTCAGAAATGGGTGTCGAGACCGGGAGTCGAGGAATTAATTATTTTGGAGTTGACTCTCCACCACTACGTCATCGTCGTTAACAATTGGAAAAATGGCAGAGAAAGGCCAGCGACAGCAGCAAAGTCTTGTATGGCAATACTTTGAGAAGTTAAATGAGAAGAAAACGCTAACTTTGCGAGGTGGAATTGAGGTACAGTAATGGTAGTACAGGTGCAATGCTTAACCATCCAAAAGGGACGTCAGTGAGACCCAAACCATTAAGTGTGAGAGAGAACGAGCGAGAGAAGGCAGGAGTGAGCAGCAGAGCTGGACTTGACACACAGAGCCCAGTGTAACTAAGGTAATGAATGAGAGATAGCAGACAGACAGGGACTCACTGCAGAACAGACATCACATCACATCACGTCACGTCACATGCCCTGCGATAGACAGGCAGAGACTGCAGAATATGTTATCTTTAAGGTGGACCTGGCAAATCATGCCATCGCAGCAGGATATAATAAAATCAAGCTTTATTTATACAGCACATTTCAGACATGGAATGCAACGCAATGTGCTTTACTGGGAAAAAAACTAATAAAAAACAATGAAAATAAAAGCTGAAATATTTACTACACAACAAACATAAGATAAAAACAAAATAATGACACAAACTGAAAAACGAAAAAGTATTTCTGTGTTCATATTTCAGAACAACATATAGATTCTCGGGCTCCCGAGTGGCGCAGCGGTCTAAGGCACTGCATCTCAGGGCTTGAGGCGTCACTACAGACCCCCTGGTTCGATTCCAAGCTGTATCACAACCGGCCGTGATTGGGAGTCCCATAGGGCGGCGCAGCGTCGTCCGGGTTTTGCCGGTGTAGGTGGTCATTGTAAATAAGAATTTGTTCTTAACTGACTTGCCTAGTTAAATAAAGGTAAAAAAATAAAATAAAATACATCTTTAGACATTAAAAATAGTGCAAAAATGCATGCTGAGGGAAAATAGAGCCACTCTAAAAATTATTACTAACCAAAACATAGTGGGAAACAATTTTTTAATGATTATAATAATATAATAATGATAATTATATTATTTTCAATGATGTTCTGATTTAATCTTATTAGTTTTTGTTGGAAAATAAAAGATTAACACTGAAGAGAAAAAAGATCCAATCAGGATTTTTGCTAGTCTCTGGGGAGATAAATCTAGCTTGCTAAATCAGCCATTGGCTAGGCCATCAGAAGCTAGATAAAGGCATCTGCCATTCAACTGTATTAGGGCAACATTTTGTGGTCCTCTGTAGATCAATTGGTAGAGCATGGTGCTTGTAACGCCAGGGTAGTGGGTTCGATCCCCGGGACCACCCATACGTAAAAATGTATGCACACATGACTGTAAGTCGCTTTGGATAAAAGCGTCTGCTAAATGGCATATTATTATTATTATATTATTATTTTGGAGTGACAGTGGAATCAACCAATCAGATTTTGACTTAATGGGTGGAACCGTTTTAACAAAAACCTATGGAAACTTCTGCCTTCTTGAAGGCCAACAGGTCACTGCGCAATAGCGAGCAGTAGTTTTTCCACGGTCTAGCTAGCTAGCTTTTGTTGTTGGCTAGTTTGCAGCGGCTGCAGCAGGTGTTATCAAAGATGATGTTGTTGCTAATTTGTTAGCTTCTCGCTTTTCAAGAATAACTTTCAACAAGAAGTTACCTTTCAAATGATCATCACCTGGTGAGTAGAACTGTGTTTTTTATGGCAGCGCACTTGCTGTTGTTAGTCATCGCTTCGAAAATAACTTGTTTGTGAAACATTGTTGCATTTAAAGTGGAACTGACTGCATTTTAGCAACATGACATCTTATTAAAACCTGTTCATATACACCCCTAGGAAGAATATGACACTTTTTAAAACAATTTCTGACAAGCAATCACTTAGATATGGTCATTTTCACATTTTCATAAATTCTTAGAACGTTTGGGAATTAAGTATACTAAGGCATTTCTGAAAATTCGATAGCAATATATAGTGGGAAAGCGGCCGTGCGTTTGGACAATTAATAGACACTGCAGTAAATAAAACCATCTGTCTTGTCCAGGACCGGAGTCTACACAGACTATAGCCAATCAGTGCTACAGTAGGCCTTTATACAAACAAGCCATTTGCCACACGGGCCTGCCATCATTCACTTTGAACTGGACAGTGTTTACAGGCAGTTGCAACAGTGCGACTTTAGATCATTAGAACGCATTCGCCAAAAGCCACAAAATACACCTGAATGGATTTCTGCAAATATGTAAACACCACGGGAGTCCTCTTACATTTGGGAACTTTATAAAAGGTTGTGCAGCTTGCCTGCCAATGCATGCTTGTCCCAACCAAGCACCCAAGCTAACTAGCTAAAGTTGGCTAGCTAGCTACTTCCAGACACAAATGAGAGAACACCTTACTCTGATCATTTTACTCGCTGTAGCAGAGCTGGTTAGGCTGTTTACATGTTATCTAGAGCGTTCTTGACTAACTATTACTTTTTTTTGTCTACGTTTACTGACACCGGTCATATTCAGTGGGTTTTGCTCGTTCGTAAATTCATCAGTTGTTCTGCGCTCTGGCACACTCAAACGAGAGTGCTCTGAATCGGAGTTGATAGCCTGAGTGAATTTGCAAATACAAAAGATATGTTAACTGGATAGCAGTCGTTCAAGTTCTTGCTAGCTAACCAAATGACCACTGCATCTCTAGCTGTGTATAGCTACCCAAAAACAATGAGGGGAAAAAGTCAGTCACTAACCCACTCCTCCAATGGCATGACATCCTCCTAGCAGCTAGCTAGCTAACGTTAGGCTCCGTGTTTTTAGCTTGCTACATAAATAGATACGCTAGCCTATTAGCCACGTTATGACTGACTTGTGATAAATGCCCTTGCTAGTTTGATTGTATTGACATTCCCAGCCTTAGTTACATTTGTCCGTTTTTGTCCATAATATTAAGTAGTTAATGCAACCCGAATGGAGGCAGCGAACAATGTACCAGCCCAGCTGTGATTTACAACCTGATAGCAATATTTTTTGGACTACCAAGAATGTATTGGTGAATTATATTAATCATGCATTGAACTGCATCCATCTATTCTGCCAACAATGCCTTAGTGTACATCATGGAACGTTGAGTCAAATAGAACCTATTTTTAAAACGTCTTAGAAAATTGCTTTTGTAGCATTAACTGGGAATTTTATATTTTTTACTGATATTATGATTGTCCTGTTTCATATCTGCAAAGTAGTTAAAACACTGTCACTTCCACTTTAAAAACTTTAGGTCACCGGTTACTTTGTGTGCCAAACGTGAAATGTTTTTTGCAATGGGAAGTAATAGTTGCACATTTCGATTGGGAAATGCTTAATGGCTGTGTTTTTGTATTCTTATGATTGACACCTAGTGGCTTATTATGTCCGAGTTTATGGACTGCTTATCCTTTAACATCATGCTGTGTGTGACGGCTGTTTTTCCCATCGGCCCTATGCAGTGGTGTAGTGGTGCCTGGAGAAGTGGGTATACTCAGATTTTACCAAAAAGTTCTAAAACGGCCCACCCAGCGAAGGAAAGGCACCCTGTGCGAAAAATCCTATATTTTCCTATGCTTTTTTTATGAGTTTCCTATAGATTTTTCAGATTTCTACTCTCAAAATCAAACTTTTTTGAAATACAAAAAAATACAAACGTTTGATGGTCTAAGTCCACAACAATGCTTAAACCACATCAATCTGATTGGGTGTGCCTGTCAGGGCCTGGGTCCCCAGTGGGTGGGCCTCTGTCCACCCAGGCCCATCCATGTCTACGCCCCTGACGCAAACAGCGGATGATGACAATTGCGCATCACAAATAGCCTACTAACCAACACTTCGGACTAAACTATTTCAATACCTGGTTTGCATACCCATTGTTGCCTTAGCATTTACTGGTAGATATCATCAATTGAAACGTCTCTCCTACCCTACCAGCTACCGATGTCGTTCTTCTGTGAGCTAAACCAGTTGAGAGCTGCACACTCTTGCTGCCTGCAGATGATATTCTCCTGAAACTAGGCTGTGTGTGGCGCGCATGTGAATATATTTCACGTGCGTTGCGATTGTGTAGGCTACATTGTGCATGATTTCTCTATTGTACTACATACTTGATAAGTCGTATACCTCCACTACACTACTTTGTTATGCATCAGTAGGGAGTAAGAAGTGAGTATACGCAATGCCCACAAACAAAAGTGGGTATACGCTCCACTACACCACTGGCCCTGTGTAGCTCAGTTGGTAGAGCATGGCGCTTGCAACGCCAGGGTTGTGGGTTCGATTCCCACGGGGGGGCCAGTATGAAAAAATGTATGCACTCACTAACTAAGTCGCTCTGGATAAGAGTGTCTGCTAAATGACTAAAATGTCAAATGTGGCCTTTGTGTTTTACAAAAAGTGCGTTAGTATTACGGCTGCTGTGCTTTCAGAATCAAGAACCTGTCACACACTGAAGGCCTATAGGTTCGCCACTGCGCAAACATGTCTATAATAGATATTAAGGATGTTAAGATACTGTATTAATGTTTCAAGAAAGGAGTGCATATATTTGGCCAGGCGAATTGGTTTTATGCGCTAACTGAATGGAAGCTGATAATTCGTTTTTTACTCCGCTGGTCTTGGGAAGAAATGATGAGTACAAATGTATCCGACACACTCAATATGTTGTCTCAAGACCGACTGGTCTCGAGTACTACAACACTGCTTAAAACTGGTGTAATGTGTGATCTGTTTTGCAGTTGCAGTGTTTTGCAGTTGACCAATGGCTTTCTTGGGTAGACCAGACAGGAGAGCATTACAGTAGTCAAGCCTGGATGTAATAAAAGCATGGATGAGTCTCTCTGTATCAGCCTGAGAGAGAAACGGCCGCACCTAGGCTAGTGAAAATGTACACTTGATGTCTGATAGCGACGAGGAGAGGGTTCTCTCAAGATTATACTGCAGCTAGTTATCCAAGAGAGAGAACATTCAGCATTTCATAGAACATCATTGGGTCTGGGGTGGGTGAAGAATATTGTAAGAGCATTGGGTCAGTAACCAAACGGTCGCTGGATCGAATCCCCCAGCCAGCAAGGTGGAAAAATATGCCGTTCTGCCCTTGAACAAGGCGGTTAAACCCCAACAACAACTGCTCCCTGGGCGGCGATGACGTGGATGTCGATTAAGGCAGGCCCCCGCACCGCTCTGATTCAGAGGGGTTGGGTTAAATGCAGAAGACACACTTCGGGTTGAATGCATTCAATTGTGCAACTGACTAGTTATGCCCTTTCCCTCTCCCTAAATCATTACAGTGTCATTACAGGCCTATTCTCACCACAAAGGAGAGAGGGATATTCCGATAGCATTTCTGCAGAGGACTGAGTGCCTTGTAGTGTCAGCCATGGCTGTTTTTTCTCTGTCATTGTCTGTCCTTTAGCTACATGCAGTTAATCATTATTCAAGTGCCCATAATGGTCAACAGCATATGTATGGATAGCATTGCCACAGGGGCTAGGTGGAGATTTGACCATACCACTAACACCTATTTACAATTACTAGGGCTAGTAGTCAGTCAGTTTATTTTCAAATGAGTGGAACTCCCATCTCCTTACATATTTTTTGCACTTTATTGAGACAGTACTGAAATGAGAGGGGGAGACAGTGTAGTGTGAGAAGGGAGGATGCAAGGATTGAATCTTGGTCTCCGGTGGGGAGAAGCATAATGTGCTTGTGTATCAACCCCTAACCCCTACCCTTATGTCGCGTTACTTTTGTAGGTCTGAGAGCATTGGAGAGGTACATGCAATACACAAAAAATTCCACCCTGGCCTATCAGAAGACAAGAGGTAGGCTAGATATATTAACCTAACGTAGCAGGCGTAAAAAGACGCCCAAGCGGAGTCCCCAGACTCATTTTTCAAAGGAGACGGAAGTTAGGTTGAAAATAACGTATCCCTGAAAAATGGAAACATCCGCTTTCTGCCATCCCGCAGAGAGTGAGCTGTATTCAATCATACTGTTTATACCTATCCAATCCTTTCAGATCTGTGCCAGGGTCAGGGGTTGATTTGGGATTGGGCAGTGGTCTAGTCCAGGAGGGCTGCAGAGGGGAAGAGAGGGGCGTCATGGGGTCGCAGGCGTGAATACAGGAAGCAGGACGTAAGTGTGGGCGTAAGAGAGCGCATGGGAGAGTAGTTAACCCACTGATCATTTGGACTATACACTGGGCAGAGGTGGAAACGCTGAATGTCTGTCTCGCTCTTATGCATATCCTGTCTGGTGTGTGTGGGGAAATATGTTTTTAGCCTACAGGCGCCATTTGTGAATGCTCCAATAGGCAGATGTGTGTCTGTTGATTTAATTCCCCTATGTGAAACACGAAAGTGGGCTATATATATATATATATATATACACACACACACACATACACATCAATGGTGGTGGCATATGTTAGGCTGTGTTTTATCGGTTGGTTTGGTTTCATCCAATGCCCCACTTTCTGCGATCATCACAGTTCCAGAATAGTATGACATCATAGAGATTTTCAGCCTGAGCAATCGAGTGCTGATTTTACACCCACTCAGACCTCCACTGAAGAAAAAAGGCTGCATCCTCCTTAACGTTACTCATTTCAGTGTGTGCTTATGATGATACAATGTAGCAAGCTACTTATTATAACAATTATCTGCAGGCGCTGTTACAAAGTAACCTCGTCCCCAGGCTATTGGGCTTAGCGCCTTTGGGTGGAAGTGTCTGTGAACGAGATTAGTTACAAAGTAACAATACTTTGTCTATGTAACCACCAGTGTATCAAATCAGTCATAAAGTGTTACAAAGTTACTGTAACGTGTCCTTATTTAGCGCTCGATCTCCTGCACCTTCACAATAATTCCCTCACAATGTTGTGGGGTAAATATGTTACAAAATAACAGTAAATTTACATTTTCTGTACAGCAGTAAAGGATAAAACATTTCTGTGTAGAACAAAACCAACCGAACTCAACTGCCTCACACGTCATCCCTTCCATTTTTTCGTAGTAGGCTAATATAGTAGACTAGTAGCCTAAGTGCACTACTACGACTATTAGCTCAGTTTCGATCCGGTGATATTAACTACAAGTTATCCGTCTAGCCTACCGTTACTCACCCCAATATGACTAACTCTCCGTATTTTACCGGGTCTTTAACGGGCACATCATCTTCGTCCTGGTTTGGCGAATTCATCAGACTGGCGCGAGCTTGCTCTTGTAAAATGTTCGAGAGCGATAGTTCTGAAAGAAATAGGCTACACCTTTCAAACTATGAGGAAGTTACTTGAATGTTAGTCTATCCGAGTTTGGATAGAGGCAAGAGTTTCTTGAGTTATTGTTCTTCGTTTTATTGTTTTAATTCCGTGAGCTAGCATCTTTTGGAAAGATTGTTGCAAAGCTATCGATTGAAGGCCCGCGCGACACAAATCTGTTCTGTAGCAGAGGGTACAAAAACACCTCGCGGCAGGGAGTCGACTGACCCATTTTTTACAGGGGAGGACAATAAACAGCTATATATATTTAAAATAATACAGTCCCTATAAGACCACAATAGTTTTTATTTTTCATATATATTATTATAAATAAGAAATACTGTTTGGAAATAATACTGAAATACAATTTTGTGCTTTATGAAAATTATTCAGTGACCAACGATCTCCCTTTGAAACCATTCAGAGTGACTAGGTCTTGATGAGACGCTTGCTACTGACCATTATGTAAAATAAAAAGGCGGTTTTAAATTCTGGAAGAAATACACTCGCTTTGTAGCCTAGTCCAATCCATACCATGTGACATTCTTGATTTCAAATATTTCAAATTTTACAGAAGAGCGTGAATAATTGTTCAATGTCTCTCTGGTGGCAGTCATTATAAAGTATGATGTAATGAAACAGTTTGCCTACTTCTCTAGCGTACTGTATAGATTTCGTTTGGATTACATTTACATTTTAGTCATTTAGAAAACGCTCTTATCCAGAGCGATTTACAGTTAGTGCATTGATCTTAAAATAGTGAGGTGGGACAACCACATATCACAGGCATATAAGTAAAATGTTCCTCAATAAAATAGCTATCAGTAGAGTCAACTGCAAGTTCTGGTTCAGGTATTTTGTGTGTGTGGGGGGGGGGTGGATTATTTAAAATACTGTTTGAAGAGGTATGGTTTCAGATGTTTTCGGAAGAAGGGCAGGGACTGCTGTCCTAGCTTCAGGGGGAAGCTGATTCCACCATTGGGGTGCCAGGACAAGGAATTGCTTGGACTGGGCTGAGCGGGAGGGCCAAGAGACCTGAGGTGGCAGAACGGAGTGCTCGGGTTGGGGTGTAGGGTTTGAGCATAGCCTGAAGGTAGGGAGGGGCAGTTTCTCTTGCTGTTCCATAGGTAAGCACCATGGTCTTGTAGTGGATACAAACTTCGACTGCAAGCCAGTGGAGTGTGCGGAGGAGCGGGGTGACATGAGAGAACTTAATAAAGTTGAAAACCAGGCGGGCTGCAGTGTTCTGGATAAGTTGCAGGGGTTTGATGGCACAAGCGGGGAGCCCAGCCAACAGCGAGTTGCAGTGGTCCAGACGGGAGAGGACAAGTGCCTGGATTAGGACCTGTGCCGCTTCCTGTGTAAGGCAGGGTCGTACTCTCCGAATGTTGTAGAGCATGAACCTGCAGGATCGGGTCACCGCCTTGATGTTGGCAGAGAACGACAGGGTGTTGTCCAGGGTCACGCCAAGGCTCTTCGCACTCTGGGAGGAGGACACAACGGAGTTGTCAACCGTGATGGCGAGATCATGGAACGGGCAGTCCTTCCCCGGGAGGAAGAGCAGCTCCGTCTTGCCAGGGTTCAGCTTGAGGTGGTGATCCGTCATCCATACTGATATGTCGGCCAGACATGCAGAGATGCGATTCGCCACCTGGTTATCAGAAGGGGGGAAAGGAGAAGATTAGTTGTGTATCGTCAGCGTAGCAATGATAGGAGAGGCCATGTGAGGATATGACAGAGCCAAGTGACTTGGTGTATAGGGAGAAAAGGAGAGGGCCTAGAACTGAGCCCTGGGGGACACCAGTGGTGAGAGCACGTGGTGCGGAGACAGCTTCTCGCCACGCCACTTGGTAGGAGCGACCGGTCAGGTAGGACGCAATCCAGGAGTGAGCCGCGCCGGAGATGCCCAGCTCGGAGAGGGTGGAGAGGAGGATCTGATGGTTCACTGTATCAAAGGCAGCAGACAGGTCTAGAAGGACAAGAGCAGAGGAGAGAGAGTTAGCTTTAGCAGTGCGGAGAGCCTCCGTGACACAGAGAAGAGCAGTCTCAGTTGAATGACCAGTCCTGAAACCTGACTGGTTTGGATCAAGAAGGTCATTCTGAGAGAGATAGCAAGAGAGTTGGCTAAAGACGGCACGCTCAATAGTTTTGGAAAGAAAAGAAAGAAGGGATACTGGTCTGTAGTTGTTGACATCAGTGGGATCGAGTGTTGGTTTTTTGAGAAGGGGTGCAACTCTCGCTCTCTTGAAGACGGAAGGGACATGGCCAGCGGTCAAGGATGAGTTGATCAGCGAGGTGAGGTAGGGGAGAAGGTCGCCGGAGATGGTCTGGAGAAGAGAGGAGGGGATGGGGTCAAGCGGGCAGGTTGTTGGGCGGCCTGCAGTCACTAGTCACAAGATTTTATCTGGAGAGAGAGGGGAGAAAGAAGTCAAAGCATAGGGTAGGGCAGTGTGAGCAGGACCAGCAGTGTCATTAGACTTAACAAACGAGGATCGGATGTCGTCAACCTTCTTTTCAAAGTGGTTGACAATGTCATCCACAGAGAGGGAGGGAGGGGGGGATTCAGCAGTGAGGAGAATGTGGCAAAGAGCTTCCTAGGGTTAGAGGCAGATGCTTAGAATTTAGAGTGGTAGAAAGTGGCCTTAGCAGCAGAAACAGATGAAGAAAATGTAGAGAGGAGGGAGTGAAAAGATGCCAGGTCGGCAGGGAGTTTAGTTTTCTTCCATTTCCACTCAGCTGCCCGGAGCTCTGTTCTGTGAGCTCGCAATGAGTCATCAAGCCACAGAGCTGGAGGGGAGGACCGAGCCGGCCGGGAGGATAGGGGACACAGGGAGTCAAAGGATGCAGAAAGGGAGGAGAGGAGGGTTGAGGAGGCAGAATCAGGAGATTGGAGGGAGAAGGATTGAGCAGAGGGAAGAGATGATAGGATGGAAGAGGAGAGAGTAGTGGGAGAGAGAGAGCGAAGGTTGCGGCGGCGCGTTACCATCTGTGTAGGGGCAGAGTGAGTAGTGTTGGAGGAGAGCGAGAGAGAAAAGGATACAAAGTAGTGGTCGGAGACATGGAGGGGAGTTGCAGTGAGATTAGTAGAAGAGCAACATCTAGTAAAGATGAAGTCAAGCGTATTGCCTGCCTTGTGAGTGGGGGGATGGTGAGAGGGTGAGGTCAAAAGAGGAGAGGAGTGGAAAGAAGGAGGCAGAGAGAAATGAGTCAAATGTAGACGCGGGGAGGTTGAAATCCCCCAAAACTGTGAAGGGTGAGCCATCCTCAGGAAAGGAACTTATCAAGGCGTCAAGCTCATTGATGAACTCTCCAAGGGAACCTGGAGGGCGATAGATGACAAGGATATTAAGCTTAAATGGGCTAGTGACTGTGACAGCGTGGAATTCAAATGAGGAGATAGACAGATGGGTTAGGGGAAAAATTGAGAATGACCACTTGGGAGAGATGAGGATTCCTGTGCCACCACCCCTCTGACCAGATGCTCTCGGGTATGCGAGAACACATGGTCAGACGAGGAGAGAGCAGTAGGAGTAGCAGTGTTTTCAGTGGTAATCCATGTTTCCGTCAGTGCCAGGAAGTCGAGGGACTGGAGGGTAGCATAGGCTGGGATGAAGTCAGCCTTGTTGGCGGCAGAACGGCAGTTCCAGAGGCTGCCTGAGACCTGGAACTCCAGGTGTGTGGTGTGTGCAGGGACCACCAGGTTAGAGAGGCAGCAGCCACGCGGTGTGAGGCGTTTGTGTAGCCTGTGCGGAGAGGAGAGAACAGGGATAGGCAGAGGCATAGTTGACAGGCTGCAGCAGATGGCTACAATAATGCAGAGGAGATCGGGATGAAATGAACTAAACATCAGGGAAAGGAGAGAGCAGGCCTCCCTCACCAAAAAAAATTAATATATATATATAACTCTCCCAACTTCCACCTCAGAAACTATAAGTGTTTCACTGAACCACCCGAGTAAAACTCTCCCAACTTCCACTTTAGAAATTAGAATTGTTGTAAACTACAGCAGACTGTTATCAGTAGCTGTAATTAAGTACAGCAGCTACCAACCACCTAACGTTAATGCCTCGGATGAGGTTAGAAAAACAGCTGAATGGTAGCAGCTAGCTGGCTCAATCACAGGTACTCTTAAGCATGAAATAACATTGGAAACAATTAACCACAGTTGCAAAAAGTTACCAGTAGCTACCCGCTAGCTAGCTAGCTAGCTAGCTAGCTTTGTTGGTCCAAGTAGTGGGTAGGCTAGCCTCGTGCTTCGCCGGAGTCCGCCCGAATACAGTCCTTACCTACAATAATTACCTACAATAACCTTCAATAACTACCTGAGTAAGCTACCTATAATACCAAACTACAATACCTACCTACAATCTAAATACATGGTTTAAGCTTAACTCAACACCATATAAGAAGCCGAGCTTACCTTTCATAACGCAGCAATGATTAAACGTTGGGTAGCTAGCACAAAGATATTGTATTTAGCTACCACAGTACAGCCTGCTGGTAGTGTTGGCTGGCTAGCAATGGCTACTGTGTTGACTTTGTTTGAAAAACGGCGTCGCTGCGAACGAATGTAGCTGGCTAAAAGGATATTGTTTTTAGTTGCTACCGTTGCTAATAGCTACTCGCCAGCTAATCCAGGAGGTGAGTTAGCTAGCTAGCTTCGTGCTACATCCGGCACCGCCGAATACAAAAGTAACCTACAATAACTACACAACAGCTACCCACAACAGCCCACGATGCCTACCTATACTACTTAATAATATACAGCCCACGATGCCTACCTATAGTACCTAACTACAATCTAAATACATAGTTTAAGCCTTACTCGACAAAGCCCAAGCTATGTATAAAGCCAAACTGGCAGACTGCAATCAGTAGCCAAAATTAAGTACAGCAGCTACCAACCACCTAACGTTAATGATAATGAGGTTAGAAAAACAGCTGAAGGTGGCAGCTAGCTGGCTCAATTACAGGTACTCTTAAGCGTGAAATAACATTGGAAACAGCTAACCACAGTTGCTAAAAGTTACCGGTAGCTACCCGCTAGCTAGCTAGCTTTGTTGGTCCAAGTAGTGGGTAGGCTAGCCTCGTGCTTCGCCGGGGTCCGCCGAATACAGTCCTTACCTACAATAATTACCTACAATAACCTACAATAACTACCTGAGTAAACTACCTAAAATACCTAACTACAATACCTACCTACAATCTAAATACATGGTTTAAGCTTTACTCAACACCATATAAGAAGCCAAGCTTACCTCCTGCTAGAGAAAACACAACCTCTCCCGTCAGCATCCGTTACAACTAGTTAGGGTCAAGAAGATGGTTCTGAGAGAGATAACGAGAGAGTTGATCAGAGACAGCACGCTCAAGTGTTTTGGAAAGAAAGAAAATAAGGGATACAGGTCTGTAGTTTTTAACGTCAGATGAGTCGAGTGTTGGTTTCTTGAGGGGGGGAGCGATTCGAGCCATTTTGAAGTCAGAGGCAACACAGTCAGTGGTCAGGGATGAGTTGATGAGGGAAGTGAGGAATGGGAGAAGGTCTCCAGAGATGGTCTGGAGAAGGGAGGAAGGGATGGGGTCGAGCAGGCAGGTTGTCCGGCGGCCAGACCTCACTAGTCGCAGGTTGTCATCTTGGATGTGGGTCAGTCAACCATTCTTTAATTACAGGTATCCTAAAGCCAATTGCAGCATAATGGTCCACTCTACTCAGGATGGGAGGCTGCATACATTGGAAATGTAATAGATTTCTGATTAAAATTAAAATAATCAATCAAGTAACCAATTTTGTTGGTCAGTTCCACCATCTACATTTTACACTTGTCTGTCAAAAAAATGAAGGCCTACCTTTTACCTTTTGTGAAATATCTGTAAGTGGTCACTCATTTATGTAATGTCTGAATCTTAGTCACATTTGGTCAAAACAATTGTGTTTACTTTGACAAACAGTAGCTGACTACTGCTAACTACTATACTTCAGACACACTACCTCTCTCTCGCCCTGTGTGTGTGTGTGTGTGTGTGTGTGTGTGTGCGTGCGTGCGCACACAGGTGCTTGTGTGAGAGAGAGAGACACTGAAATTCACTGGTCGCTTCAACTCAGGGACCGTTCCCTTTCTGTAGAACAAGGTCTGCTTCCTGCCACAGGAGGGCAGTGCTTTTCACAAAGTTCATAAAATTTTCAAATACCAGTGAGGAAATTAATATGGTATCTATTTATCACCATAAATGACTGCGTTGAATTGTCCCCAAGAACCTCAAGAGTCTTCTGTGGAACTCTCCAATGGAAGTCTTGGCATGTAGGTAATGGAAGTAGTTCACCAAACTACACAAACTTGGGGGCGAGGCAAATTTTCACTTTGTCATGTAGTGATGACAATTGGAGACTAAGTGAAAATTCAAACTTAAACATTAGTTGGTCACAGTCACCCCATGATGAGTAACTAAAGACTTTATCTTAGAAGGCTTACACAGTCTGGAGTCAAATAGATAGACTACCTGGGTTCGATACCCATTCAGTTACATGTTTTTTTTCTTTTTTCTTTTCTTTTTCTCATTTACAACTGCGACCTGGCCAAGATAAAGCAAAGCAGTGTGATAAAAACAAGAACACAGAGTTACATATGGGGTAAACAAAACATAAAGTCAAAAATACAAAAAGAAAATATATATACACTGTGTGCAAATGTAGCAAGTTATGGAGGTAAGGCAATAAATAGGCTATAGTGCTAAATAATTACAATTAGTATTAACACTGGAATGATAGATGCACAAGAGGTGATGTGCAAATAGAGATACTGGGGTGCAAATGAGCAAAATAAATAACAATATGGGGATGAGGTAGTTTGGTGGGCTAATTTCAGATGGGCTGTGTACAGGTGCAGTGATCAGTAAGGTGCTCTGACAACTGATGCTTAAAGTTAGTGAGGGAGATAAGAGTCTCCAGCTTCAGAGATTTTTGCAGTTCGTTCCAGTCATTGGCAGCAGAGACCTGGAAGGAATGGCGGCCAAAGGAGGTGTTGGCTTTGGGGATGACCAGTGAGATATACCTGCTGGAGCGCATACTACGGGTGGGTGTTGCTATGGTGACCAATGAGCTAAGATAAGGCGGGGATTTGCCTAGCAGTGATTTATAGATGGCCTGGAGACAGTGGGTTTGGCAACGAATATGTAGTGAGGACCAGCCAACAAGAGCGTACAGGTCACAGTGGTGGGTAGTATATGGGGCTTTGGTGACAAAACAGATGGCACTGTGATAGACTACATCCAATTTGCTGAGTAGAGTGTTGGAGGCTGTTTTGTAAATGACATCGCCGAAGTCAAGGATCGGTAGGATAGTCAGTTTTACGAGGGCATGTTTGGCAGCATGAGTGAAGGAGGCTTTGTTGCGAAATAGGAAGCCAATTCTAGATTTAACTTTGGATTGGAGATTCTTAATGTGAGTCTGGAAGGAGAGTTTACAGTCTAACCAGACACCTAGGTATTTGTAGTTGTCCACATACTCTAGGTCAGACCCGTCGAGAGTAGTGATTCTAGTCAGGTGGGCGGGTGCCAGTAGAGTTCGATTGAAGAGCATGCATTTAGTTTTACTAGTGTTTAAGAGCAGTTGGAGGCTACTGAAGGAGTGTTGTATGGCATTGAAGCTCGTTTGGAGGTTTGTTAACACAGTGTCCAATGAAGGGCCAGATGTATACAAAATGGTGTCGTCTGCGTAGAGCTGGATCTGAGAGTCACCAGCAGCAAGAGCGACATCATTGATATACACAGAGAAAAGAGTCGGCCCAAGAATTGAACCCTGTGGCACCCCCATAGAGACTGCCATAGGTCCAGACAACAGGCCCTCCGATTTGACACATTGAACTCTATCTGAGAAGTAGTTGGTGAACCAGGCGAGGCAGTCATTTGAGAAACCAAGGCTATTTAGTCTGCCAATAAGAATGCGGTGGTTGACAGAGTCGAAAGCCTTGGCCAGGTCGATGAAGACGGCAGCACAGTACTGTCTATTATCGATCGCGGTTATAATATTGTTTAGGACCTTGAGCGTGGCTGAGGTGCACCCATGACCAGCTCGGAAACTGGATTGCATAGCGGAGAAGGTACGGTGGGATTCGAAATGGTCGGTGATCTGTTTGTTAACTTGGCTTTCAAAAACTTTCGAAAGGCAGGGCAGGATGGATATAGGTCTGTAACAGTTTGGATCTAGAGTGTCACCCCCTTTGAAGAGGGGGATGACCGCGGCAGCTTTCCAATCTCTGGGGATCTCAGACGTTACGAAAGAGAGGTTGAACAGGCTAGTAATAGGGGTTGCGACAATTTCGGCGGCTAGTTTTAGAAGAAAGGGTCCAGATTGTCTAGCCCAGATGATTTGTAGGGGTCCAGATTTTGCAGCTCTTTCAGAACATCAGCTGTCTGAATTCGTGTGAAGGAGAAGCGGGGGGGGCATGGGCAACTTGCAGCGGAGGGTGCAGAGCTGGTGGCCGGGGTAGTGGTGTCCAGGTGGAAAGCATGGCCAGCCATAGCAAAATGCTTGTTGAAATTCTCGATTATTGTAGATTTATCGGTGGTGATAGTGTTTCCTAGCCTCAGTGCAGTGGGCAGCTGGGAGGAGGTGCTCTTATTCTCCATGGACTTTACAGTGTCCCAAAACTTTTGGAGTTAGTGCTACAGGATGCACATTTCTGTTTGAAAAAGTTAGCCTTTGCTTTCCTAACTGCTTGTGTATATTGGTTCCTAACTTCACGGGGGCTATTTGATGCTAATGCAGTACGCCACAGGATTTTTTTTGTGCTGGTCAAGGGCAGTCAAGTCTGAGGAGAACCAGGGGCTATATCTGTTCTTAGTTCTGTTATTTTTGAATGGGGCATGTTTATTTAAGATTGAGAGGAAATTACTTTTAAAGAACAACCAGGCATCCACTACTGACGGAATGAGATCTATATCCATCCAGGATACCTGGGCCAGGTCAATTAGGAAGGCCTGCTTGCTAAAGTGTTTTAGGGAGCGTTTGACAGTGATGAAGGGTGATCGTTTAACCGCGGACACGTTACGGACGCAGGCAATAAGGCAGTGATCGCTGAGATCCTGGTTGAAGACAGCGGAGGTGTATTTAGAGGGTAAGTTAGTCAGGATGATATCTATGAGGGTACCCATGTTTACGGATTTAGGGTTATACCTGGTAGATTCGTTGATAATTTGTGTGAGATTGAGGGCATCTAGTTTGGATTGTAGGATGGCCGGGGTGTTAAGCATATGCCAATTTAGGTCACCAAGCTGTACGAACTCTGAGGATAAATGGGGGGCAATCAATTCACATATGGTGTCCAGGGAACAGCTGGGGGCTGAGGGGGGTCTGTAGCAAGCGGCAACAGTGAGAGACTTATTTCTGGAAAGGTGGATTTTTAGAAGTAGAAGCTCAAACTGTTTGGCACAGACCTGGATAGTATGATAGAGCTCTGCAGGCTATCTCTACAGTAGATTGCAACTCCACCCCCTTTGGCAGTTCTATCTAGATGGAAAATGTTGTAGTTGGGGATGGACATTTCAGAATTTTTGGTGGCCTTCCTAAGCCATGATTCAGATACTGCTAGAACATCAGGGTTGGCGGAGTGTGCTAACGCAGTGAATAACTCAAACTTAGGAAGTAGACTTCTGATGTTAACGTGCAGAAAACCAAGGCTTTTACGGTTACAGAAGTCAACAAATGATAGCTCCAGGGGAGTAGGAGTAATACTGGGGGCTGCAGGGCCTGGGATAGCCTCTACATCACCAGAGGAACAGAGGAGGACTAGAATAAGGATACGGCTAAAGGCTTTAAGAACTGGTCTTCTAGTGCGTTGGGTACAGAGAATAAAGGGGGCAGATTTCCGGGCGTTGTAGAAAAGATTCAGGGCATTATGTACAGACAAGGATATGGAAGGATATGAGTACAGTGGAGGTAAACCTATGCGTTGGGTAACAATGAAAGAGATAGCTTCACTGGAGGCACCGATTGAGCCGGTCTCTGCGTGTATGGGGGGTGGAACAAAGGAACTATTTGAGGCAGTTTGAGAGGGACTTGGGGTTCTACAGTGAAATTGTATAATAAGAACTAACTGGAACAGCAATAGGCAAGGCATAATGACATGGGAGAGAGGCATAAAGCAATCACAGGTGTTATTAGAGAGAGCTAAGACAACAACTGGTAATGGCGATAAAGTTTGGGCTGAGGCTAAACAGAATAAACAGGACAGGGTACCGTGTAAAGGAACAGTCCAGCAGGCATCAGCTGTGCAGCTGAGTGATCATAAGGTCCAGTGAACAGCAATATGTGAATCCGAGAGCAGTTCAAGTTGGTGCTTCAGCACAGCGAGCAGGAAGCACGGTTGTAGTTTGCGTGTGCTAGCGAGCCGGGGCTAGCAGATGGATCTTTTTGGTCGTCGCAACGGGAAGCCTGTTGAAAACACAGACGATTACGTCGGCAGACCAGTCGTGATGGATCGGCAGGGCTCTGTGTCGACTCTAGGAGGTCCCATCCGGTTGACAGAGAGGTAGATAGCCAGGAGATGTGCTTGACTCAAGGCTAGCTCAAGGCTGATTAGCCAACAACAACGTTCATTTGGTTGCAGCTAGCTAGTTGCGATTATCCAGAGTTAAAGGTCCAGTTATTCAGTGATTCCGGCAGAAAATCCGATAGGTTCTGGGTCGATAACTCGCTGTGCAGACTGGCTGATAATAGTCCAGACTAGAGCTGGCTGGTAGGTAGTGCAGGCCACGGACAATGGAGAAAAAGCAGCTAACGGTGGCTAATAGCAAGTAGCTAGTTAGCTGGTTAGCTGGCTACTCCCGTCCGGTAGACAGAGAGGTAGATAGCCGGGGCTAGCTCAAGGCTCAAGGCTAACTGGTGCTGCAGGGGCAGTGGTGATTAGCCTACAGCAACATCCATTCGACATCCATTCGGTTGCGGCTAGCTAGATCCGCTGTTAAGGTCCAGTGATTCAGTAATTCCGGCAGAAAATCCAATGTTGCATTGTGAAAGTATTGAATCCGATGTTCTGAGTGAAAACCGCTAACGGTGGCTAATAGCAAGTAGCTAGTTAGCTGGCTGGCTAGTTTCAACTGGAGATTCTAGATAAAGGTGAGTAAATAATAGAATCCGTTCCACATTGAGTGAGGCGGGTTGCAGGAAAGTATATTTAGTAGAAGGATGAAAAGTGTGATAGGGAAATATATACGTAAAATACAAAAAAATACAAAAAACAGGCTATTTACATGGACACACAAGAGAACACGACCGCACTGCTACGCTATCTTGGAACAGCGTAGCATGTCCAGTAGGGTCTAATCACTGCAATGAGCCATGCTGTCCTTCATCTCTCCTTGTGTGTTGTTGTTTTACGCTATATGACCAAGCAGAAAGTGAGCCCTGTGCTGCAGGTTTTGGAAGAGACCCAGCCAGCCGGGCCATGGTGTGCCACTGTGCCTGTAAGGGAATATGTTTGGCCTCCACAAGGTCAGAGACTGGCTCTAAGGCTGAGGTATCACCTGTAGCTAGGCTAGGGTTAGGTTGGGTTGCCAACTGGGATCAAACTCCTTCTGGTATATCATCAAAGTCCTTCAGGCTTTAACACTGTGTACATTTGACAGTATTAATTTCAGTCTGGCTTTAGAAACAATCTCCCAGATTAGCTTCACTGCTCCCTGGGAGGTAAAGGGGTAAAGGCCAATTCCAGGAGACTTGGTAACCCTATTCAGAGTGAAACGTCTAAATCTGCTGGTTTACAAGGGCCAGCCTGAGTCAAGGTGCTGGTCAGATTATCTGATCTACAAATCACTTCAACTTCTAAACAACTGGGGGTTGACTGGTCCTTATTATGGAAAGATTAGCTAATCTCAACAGCACTTACCTCTATCATACCTTAGAGAACAAGCAGTATGACTTATGAATGAACTTGACACTATGTAAACCTAAACACACCCTCATTTAGTGAAGCCATCTGACAGTAGTACACCATACCTATAGTAAGCCTAATAAAAGGCTGGAGTCACTGAACAGGCTCTTGTGGTTTCACTTTGTGGCTGGATAGTTTATATAAAGCAAAAACAACCAGTTTACTTTATTTATCCACAAGTCACTGTCACAGAGAGACTGTGTAGGAACCATATTTGGTGTGCTGATTTGAGATCTGACTGTGTGCCTTACTATTGTTTTAGTGCGGAATGCATTACCCTCTGCTATCACTATACAGCCAGCCATTGGATGCAGATTTATTTCAGTGCTAGAGCAAGAGCACAGAACAGCCAGTACATAGTTTGTTTTTGGAAACACACACATTTATATACACAGATATACAGACACACACACATGCACACGCACAAAGCATACACTCACTACTACCAAATATGTCCCATAAGCACACAAAGCACACATTCCCCTCTCTTTCCCACTCTCACTGAAACATTCTTTCTTTCATACTCTTTATCCCTCTCTCTTACACACACACGAGCACACGCGCACACATGCAGGCCCGCACACACGCACAGTAATTATGTCATGGCTCTGGAGAGGGGGGGGGTGAAGTATTTTGGCTGCGGCTCATGCTCCACATGCAGCATCAAGATGTTTCCTGGTTGTGGTTCAGTTATCGGCTGATTATGGGAGAATTAGCTTACTCATTTCTCTTACACAAAATACCTAACAGACTCTCAATTTATAGTGTCTACTGCTCATACCCCGCCCTCCTCTCTCCCTCTCCTGCCATAAAACTGGTGTCAGGTGGTCACCACGGAAACAAGTGCCAACAAAGCAAAGGTATTTAGCAGTGCAGTGATCTAGCCTCTTGTGTCTGAGGGCTCACTAGTCTAGTAAAGCTTTGGATGCTTTCGGCATTGTCTAAGGTAAATAAGGTGAAGGTGTGTGTGTTCCTTCACACTTTACATGATATGGAGGGTTATATGCTAGGCAGTGCTTGACTGACTGAAATAGGTGGGCGTAATCATTTTGAGTGCCGGTACTCTCTATATTTAGGTGCAGGAACTCCACAACACTTTTGAGCTAATATTATATAAGAGGTGCAGAGACTCAAGCAGTAGAACATTTGAGGTACTGGTTCTCAGTTCTGGTGAGCTCCTGCCCGGGTCAAGCACTGGTTATATGGGTCAGTAGATCAGTTTATATGATATGGAGGGTTATATGTGTCAGTAGATCAGTTGATATGATACGGAGGGTTATATGGGTCAGTAGATCAGTTGATATGATACGGAGGGTTATATGGGTCAGTAGATCAGTTGATATGATACGGAGGGTTATATGTGTGTCAGTAGATCAGTTGATATGAGTCATATGTCTGTTTTATGTATTTGTGAGTGGCCCTTTCCCACTTGCTGAGCAGTCAGTCTCCCTCAAGGAGCAGTCAATATACAGCAGATTGCTCAGCAGATTATCCAGGGCTGATAATTTGCTATGGGCCCCCACACACAGGCTCCTCTACAGACTACATAGGGAAATTTAATTGTTTACAGTGTAATTTTACACAAACAATTATGTTATTGATGAGTATTTAATAAATTATTTTATAGGCAATATAGGCCACACAAATACATACATATAAGGCACTTACACACACATGCACGCACACACACAACATTTTAAACTTTGACAAATCTTCTCTTCAGACAGAAAGAGAGATGGAAAGCATGCAGTGAGGGAAGAAAGAGAGGGGGATGATGGAGGAGCATGAGAGCCAACAGGAAACAGCTTTATGACGGTTGTTAAGAGCAGCAGTTTCACTCCAGCGCTCAGTGAAGTCACAGAAACAACATTTGACCCCACCCCACATCAGACAGGAACTATACCACACTGTCGCTCACATGAACTGTACATGTCTATGATCATTAAAGACAAAGAAAAGCATGTCAATACATACACATGTTCAATCAAAACTACTCTTGTAAAATGGTACTAACATGGTTTAGTGTTCTACTACTGTACTATATAAAGATTTACTAAAGTTGAGTCCCAAATGGCACCCTATTGCATATAGTACACAACTTTTACCAGGGCCAATTTGGAATGCACACTAAATAGCATACTGACAATAGAGCACATAGAGCAGTGGAAAATGCTCCCCTGGAATTGTAAATACACTGCTCAAAAAAATAAAGGGAACACTAAAATAACACATCCTAGATCTGAATGAATGAAATAATCTTATTAAATACTTTTTTCTTTACATAGTTGAATGTGCTGACAACAAAATCACACAAAAATTATCAATGGAAATCAAATGTATCAACCCATGGAGGTCTGGATTTGGAGTCACCCTCAAAATTAAAGTGGAAAACCACACTACATGCTGATCCAACTTTGATGTAATGTCCTTAAAACAAGTCAAAATGAGGCTCAGTAGTTTGTGTGGCCTCCACGTGCCTGTATGAGCTCCTTACAACGCCTGGGCATGCTCCTGATGAGGTGGCGGATGGTCTCCTGAGGGATCTCCTCCCAGACCTGGACTAAAGCATCCGCCAACTCCTGGACAGTCTGTGGTGCAACGTGGCGTTGGTGGATGGAGCGAGACATGATGTCCCAGATGTGCTCAATTGGATTCAGGTCTGGGGAACGGGCGGGCCAGTCCATAGCATCAATGCCTTCCTCTTGCAGGAACCGCTGACACACTCCAGCCACATGAGGTCTAGCATTGTCTTGCATTAGGAGGAACCCAGAGCCAACCGCACCAGCATATGGTCTCACAAGGGGTCTGAGGATCTCATCTCGGTACCTAATGGCAGTCAGGCTACCTCTGGCGAGCACATGGAGGGCTGTGCGGCCCCCCCAAAGAAATGCCACCCCACACCATGACTGACCCACCGCCAAACCGGTCATGCTGGAGGATGTTGCAGGCAGCAGAACGTTCTCCACGGCGTCTCCAGAATCTGTCATGTCTGTCACGTGCTCAGTGTGAACCTGCTTTCATCTGTGAAGAGCACAGGGCGCCAGTGGCGAATTTGCCAATCTTGGTGTTCTATGGCAAATGCCAAACGTCCTGCACGGTGTTGGGCTGTAAGCACAACCCCCACCTGTGGACGTCGGGCCCTCATACCATCCTCATGGAGTCTGTTTCTGACTGTTTGAGCAGACACATGCACATTTGTGGCCTGCTGGAGGTCATTTTGCAGGGCTCTGGCAGTGCTCCTCCTGCTCCTCCTTGCACAAAGGCGGAGGTAGCAGTCCTGCTGCTGGGTTGTTGCCCTCCTACGGCCTCCTCCACGTCTCCTGATGTACTGGCCTGTCTCCTGGTAGCGCCTCCATGCTCTGGACACTACGCTGACAGACACAGCAAACCTTCTTGCCACAGCTCGCATTGATGTGCCATCCTGGATGAGCTGCACTACCTGAGCCACTTGTGTGGGTTATAGACTCCGTCTCATGCTACCACTAGAGTGAAAGCACCGCCAGCATTCAAAAGTGACCAAAACATCAGCCAGGAAGCATAGGAACTGAGAAGTGGTCTGTGGTCACCACCTGCAAAACCAGTCCTTTATTGGTGGTGTCTTGTTAATTGCCTATAATTTCCACCTGTTGTCTATTCCATTTGCACAACAGCATGTGAAATGTATTGTCAATCAGTGTTGCTTCCTAAGTGGACAGTTTGATTTCACAGAAGTGTGATTGACTTGGAGTTACATTGTGTTGTTTAAGTGTTCCCTTAATTGTTTTTATATATATATATATATATACACACACTACCGGTCAAAAGTTTTAGAACACCTACGCATTCAAGGGTTTTTCTTTATTTTTACTATTTTCTACATTGTAGAATAATAGTGAAGACATCAAACTATGAAATAACACATATGGAATAACGTAGTAACCAAAAAAGTGTTAAACAAATCAAAATATATGTTATTTTTGAGATTCTTTAAATAGCCACCCTTGCCTTGATGACAGCTTTGCACACTCTTGGCATTCTCTCAACCAGCTTCATGAGGTAGCCACCTGGAATGCATTTCAATTAACAGGTGTGCCTTCTTAAAAGTTAATTTGTGGAATTTATTTCCTTCTTAATGCGTTTGAATCCAATCAGTTGTGTTGTGACAAGGTAGGGGGGGTATACAGAAGATAGCCCTATTTGGTAAAAGACCAAGTCCATATTATGGCAAGAACAGCTCAAATAAGCAAAGAGAAACGACAGTCCGTCATTACTTTAAGACATGAAGGTCAGTCAATATGGAACATTTCAATAACTTTGAAAGTTTCTTCAAGTGCAGTCGCGAAAACCATCAAGCGCTATGATGAAACTGGCTCTCATGAGGACCGCCACAGGAATGGAAGACCCAGAGTTACCTCTGCTGCAGAGGATAAGTTCATTTGAGTTACCAGGCTCAGAAATTGCAGCCCAAATAAATGCTTCACAGAGTTTAAGTAACAGACACATCTCAACATCAACTGTTCAGAGGAGACTGCGTGAATCAGGCCTTCATGGTCGAATTGCTGCAAAGAAACCACTACTAATGGACACCAATAATAAGAAGAGACTTGCTTGGGCCAAGAAACACGAGCAATGGACATTAGAGCGGTGGAAATTTGTCCTTTGGTCTGGAATCCAAATTTGAGATTTTTGGTTCCAACCGCCGTGTCTTTGTGAGACGCGGTGTGGGTGAACGGATGATCTCTGCATGTGTATTTCCCTTTTGTAAAGCATGGAGGAGGAGGTGTTATGGTGTTGGGGTGCTCTGCTGGTGACACTGTGATTTATTTAGAATTCAATGCACACTTAACCAGCATGGCTACCGCAGCATTCTGCAGTGATACGCCATCCTATCTGGTTTTGTCACGCCCTGTGTAACGATCCCGGCTGTCTGAGTCGGGTCCTGTCTGGTGACTAGTTTTTCCTGTTCGTAATCTCCAGTTTCCCGAGGGTTCGGGAACGCTCCGGGGAGCGCTCTTGTTTTCCGCACCTGCATCCCATCAGCAATCTGCACACCTGGTCCTGATCATCACCCTTCTTAGGCTCTGGCCGAACATCCAGTTCCTGCCGGATCGTTAGCCATGAACATCACTCGTCCGGAACCTTCACCCTACCTCTGCCTGATGGTTGGCGGCTGCCGAGCCATCACTGGACCAACAACTGCACCCTCAACAACTCATCCACGCCGCCCGCTCTGTCCCTGGATTATTCTGCACCTTTTTGAATCTGTAATAAACCCTCACCTTCGTTCAACTCTCCTTGTCCTGGTCTGCTTCTGGGTTCTGTCTGAGGGAACCGTGACAGAACGATCCGGCCAGTAATGAACCCAGCGGACCTGGACTCTGTTCGCCATGCCATTACCCAGCAGGAGAAGATGTTGGGCCATCATAGCACGGTACTACAGGAGATCGCGTTGTCAGTTCGGAACCTTTCTTCCGGTCTGACGGAGGTCCAGAACCAACGCCAGTGTCCGGTGGAGGACCCACTACCGGTTTCACCCATCTCGCCTGCCGCTTCGGAAGTTGTGTCCCTCCGTGAGCCCAAGGTTCCGACGCCGGATAAATATGAGGGGGAGCTGGGAAGATGCCGTTCCTTCCTTATGCAGTGTGGATTAGTGTTCGATCTACAGCCCTACTCTTATGCCACAGACAAGGCTAGGATAGCCTTTGTGATTGAGTTGCTGCGTGGTCGAGCGCTGGAGTGGGCTTCAGCCGTTTGGGAACGACAGGATCCCTGCATGGCTTCATACCAGGGGTTCACGGCCGAGATGAGGAAGCTCTTCGACCATTCCGTCCGAGGGAGGGACGCAGCTAGGCGCCTGTTTTCTCTTCACCAAGGAACTCGCAGCGTGGCCGACTTCGTGATCGAGTTCAAGACGTTGGCTGTGGAGAGTGGGTGGAACGAGGAGTCTTTGCAAGCGGCCTTTTACCAGGGTCTGTCGGAGCAGCTCAAGGATGAGTTGATCTCTTATCCGGAGCCTAGTGACCTGGACAGCTTGGTAGCCTTGTCTATTCGGGTGGATAATCGAGTCCGAGAGCCGAAGGAGGGAGAAGCAATGGGGTCCGTCCAATCGATCAGCTTCTCAGTTCCCAGTCGGGTCGGGTGGTGGACCAGAACACGCCGATCATTCTCCACCACAAAGGATTAGTGGAGAGGACCTCTCTCCCGATTCTGAACCCATGCAAGTGGGGCGGCACGGGTTAACCAAGGAGGAGCGTCAACATAGACGTAAGACCAACTGCTGCCTCTACTGTGGTCGCTCGGGACATTACATCTCCACTTGTTCCCGGCGGTCGTCAAACTGCCCGGCTCGCTAAAGTTGGGAGGACTGTTAGCGAGCCAGTTTCAACCTCTCAGTACCTCTGTCAGACCCCGTTTCCCGGCTACCCTTGTGAACAGGAATCAGAGCTTAGCGCTTAACGCTTTTATCGATTCAGGTGCCGATGGAAGCTTTCTTGATGCCGAGTTGGTGGAACAGCTGGGGCTTTCCAAGGAGCAATTGCCGGAAGCCATTGAAGCGACCACTCTGAACGGCAGTAGTCTGGCACGTATCACGATGAGGACTGAACCGGTTAAGATGCGGTTGTCGGGGAATCATTCTGAGATGATTTCATTCTTCATTCTGCCGTCTTCCCATGTTCCTCTGGTCCTTGGATACCCCTGGCTGAAGGAACACAATCCCACGTTCGATTGGGTGACGGGCAAGGTAACGAGTTGGAGCCTTGATTGTCATGCTAACTGTCTCAAGACTGCCTGCCCCCATTCGGTTCCCAGTCAGGTGATTGAGGCTAAACCCCCAGATTTGTCCCTGGTTCCCGAGACATATCACGATTTGGGGGAAGTTTTCAGTAAGCAGAAGGCTCTGTCACTTCCTCCCCACCGACCATATGATTGTGCCATCAACCTGGTCCCTGGAGCTGTCTACCCCAAGGGAAGGTTATACAGTATCTCCCGACCTGAACGTGAGGCGTTGGAGACCTACATCAAGGAGTCCCTAGCTGCTGGTCTCGTTCGTCCCTCGTCATCACCCCCTGGGGGCAGGATTCTTCTTTGTGGGTAAGAAGGATGGCTCTCTTCGACCGTGTATTGATTATCGGGGGTTGAATGACATCACGGTCAAGAACAAGTATCCCCTGCCCTTGATGAGTTCTGCCTTCGACTCCTTACAGGGTGCTACGGTGTTCACCAAGCTAGACCTACGCAATGCGTATCACCTGGTCCGGATCAGAGAGGGGGACGAGTGGTTGACGGGTTTCAATACACCGATGGGTCACTTCGAGTATCAGGTGATGCCGTTTGGACTGACCAATGCTCCAGCGGTATTCCAGAGTATGGTGAACGACGTCCTGAGAGATATGATCGGTCTCTTTGTGTTTGTTTACCTGGATGACATTCTGATCTTCTCGAAGGAACCTTCCGACCACGTCCAGCATGTCCGGCAGGTTCTGCAGCGATTGTTGGAGAATCGCCTGTTCGTGAAGGCCGAGAAGTGCGAGTTTCACGCCCACACGACATCCTTTCTCGGGTACATCATCTCCAGGGGAGAGATTAGGATGGACCAGGAGAAGGTTAGAGCGGTTCTGGAATGGGCCCAGCCCGGTACGAGATTGCAGCTCCAGAGATTTTTTGGGGTTTGCGAATTTCTACCGCAGATTCATCCGGGATTACAGCCGTGTGGCCGCTCCATTAACTGCCTTGACTTCCAGTATCAGGACCTTCAAGTGGAATCCGGAGGCGGATCGTGCGTTTCTGGATTTGAAGAGGCGATTCACCAACGCACCGATTCTCTCTCAACCGGACACGGCCCGTCAGTTCGTCGTTGAAGTGGACGCGTCTGATGTGGGAGTTGGCGCCATCCTGTCGCAGCGATGCTCCACGGACAGTAAACTCCATCCCTGCGCCTACTACTCGTCGCCTTTCGCCTGCGGAGAGGAATTACGATGTGGGTAACCGGGAGCTTCTCGCGGTGAGACTTGCCTTGGAGGAGTGGCGCCACTGGTTGGAGGGGGCGGAGCAACCGTTTATTGTCTGGACTGACCACAAGAATCTTGCTTACGTGCAATCGGCTAAACGTCTCAACTCCCGTCAGGCCAGGTGGGCGTTGTTTTTCGGACGATTCAAGTTTTCCCTGACGTTCCGACCTGGATCTAAGAACGGCAAGGCGGACGCCTTGTCCCGGATGTTCTCCAAGACGGAGGAGAGTGGGTCCAAGACCGAGACAATTCTCCCCCGGAACTGCGTCGTGGGAGCAGTTATGTGGAAGATTGAGGAGGAGGTGCTGGCGGCCCTTCGGACTCAGCCCGGTCCCGGTAACGGTCCACCCGGTCGGTTGTTTGTGCCTGAGTCGGTTCGTCCGGCTGTCCTCAAATGGTCCCACGCCAGCAAGATGGCTTGTCACCCTGGCGTGGCTCGGACAATGGCGTTTCTTCGCAGACGTTTTTGGTGGCCTGCCATGGCCGAGGATACTCGGGGTTTGTTGCTGCCTGTCCAGTGTGTGCGCAGAATAAGAGTACCAATCGGCCCAGCTCTGGACTACTTCACCCCCTTCCTATTCCCCGCGACCATGGTCGCATCTGGCCCTGGACTTCGTCACTGGGTTGCCCGCTTCTGAGGGGAACACGGTCGTTCTGACTATCGTGGACAGATTCAGCAAGTTCGCCCACTTTGTGCCAATTGCCAAGCTTCCCTCTGCCTCAGAGACGTCCGAGATCCTGGTTAGGGAGGTTTTCAGGGTCCACGGTTTGCCCAGTGATATCGTTTCCGACCGTGGCCCTCAGTTTACCTCTGCTGTCTGGAAGTCCTTCTGTTTGGCCATTGGAGCTACAGTCAGTCTCACATCTGGTTTTCACCCCCAATCCAATGGTCAGGCGGAGAGAGCCAACCAGAAGATGGAATCCACGCTACGCTGTCTGGTCTCTTCCAACCCCACCTCCTGGGTCTCTCAGTTGCCTTGGGTTGAGTATGCCCACAATACTCTTCCTACATCTGCCACTGGGATGTCTCCCTTCCAGTGCCTGTATGGCTACCAACCTCCCCTGTTTCCTTCTCAGGAGAAGGAGCTCTCAGTGCCTTCTGTTCAGGCCCATATTCGTCGTTGCCACCGGACCTGGCATCGGGCCAGAAAGGCACTCCTTAGAGTTTCGGACCGGTATCAGCTCCAGGCGAATCGTCGCCGGATCCCCGCTCCCACCTATACCATCGGAGATAGGGTTTGGTTGGCCACACGGGATCTTCCGTTACGGACTGAGTCTAGGAAGTTGTTACCGAAGTTCATTGGTCCGTTTGTGGTGGAGAAGGTGATCAATCCAGTGGCAGTTCGACTCAAACTACCGAGGACGCTCAGAGTCCATCCCACCTTTCATGTCTCCTGCCTCAAGCCTGTCTTCCTCAGTCCTCTGTTGCCTCCTCCGCCTCCTCCTCCTCCTCCTCGGATGATCGGAGGTGGTCCTGCCTACACGGTGCGTCGCATCATGGATTCCAGACGGCGGGGCCGGGGTTTCCAGTATCTCGTGGACTGGGAGGGGTATGGCCCTGAGGAGAGGAGTTGGATTCCGCGGCGACAGGTCCTAGATGCGGACCTCATCAGTGACTTCTACCGCCTCCATCCTGGCGCTCCGGGGAGTCCGCCCGGTGGCGTTCGGCCGGAGGGGGGGTACTGTAACGATCCCGGCTGTCTGAGTCGGGTCCTGTCTGGTGACTAGTTTTTCCTGTTCGTAATCTCCAGTTTCCCGAGGGTTCGGGAACGCTCCGGGGAGCGCTCTTGTTTTCCGCACCTGCATCCCATCAGCAATCTGCACACCTGGTCCTGATCATCACCCTTCTTAGGCTCTGGCCGAACATCCAGTTCCTGCCGGATCGTTAGCCATGAACATCACTCGTCCGGAACCTTCACCCTACCTCTGCCTGATGGTCGGCGGCTGCCGAGCCATCACTGGACCAACAACTGCACCCTCAACAACTCATCCACGCCGCCCGCTCTGTCCCTGGATTATTCTGCACCTTTTTGAATCTGTAATAAACCCTCACCTTCGTTCAACTCTCCTTGTCCTGGTCTGCTTCTGGGTTCTGTCTGAGGGAACCGTGACACCCTGACTCTGGGGACTCGTATTTGTTGAGTCAGGGTGTGTATTTTCTGTGTGGTATGTTCTATGTTGCATTTTCTATGTTTAGATCTAGATCGTGTAGATCTATGTTGGCCGGTGTGGTTCCCAATCAGAGGCAGATGTAGCTCGTTGTCTCTGATTGGGGACCATACTTAGGTAGCCTATTGGCACTAGTGGGTTGTGGGATCTTGTTCTGTGTTAGGTATGTTGTTTTGTGTACCTTGGACTTCACGTTTCGTTTGTTGTTTTGTCATTGTGTTTATTCGGAAAAATAAACATGTACGCATATCACGGTGCGCCTTGGTCCGTCCCATCTGTAAACGAACGTGACAGGTTTGGGCTTAGTGGGACTATCATTTGTTTTTCAACAGGACCATGACCCAACACACCTCCAGGTTGTGTAAGGGCTATTTTACCAAGAAGGAGAGTGATGGAGTGCTGCCTCAGATGACCTGGCCTCCACAATCCCCCGACCTCAACCAAATTGAGATGGTTTGGGATGAGTCGGACCGCAGGGTGAAGGAAAAGCAGCCAACAAGTGCTCAGCATATGTGGGAATTCCTTCAAGACTGTTGGAAAAGCATTCCAGGTGAAGCTGGTTGAGAGAATGCCAAGAGTGTGCTTATATATGTATATATATATATACACTACCGGTCAAAAGTTTTAGAACACCTACTCATTCAAGGGTTTTTCTTTCTTTTTACTATTTTCTACATTGTAGAATAATAGTGAAGACATCAAAACTATGAAATACAGTGAGGGAAAAAAGTATTTGATCCCCTGCTGATTTTGTACGTTTGCCCACTGACAAAGACATGATCAGTCTATAAGTTTAATGGTAGGTTTATTTGAACAGTGAGAGACAGCATAACAACGAAAAAATCCAGAAAAATGCATGTCAAAAATGTTATAAATTGATTTGCATTTTAATGAGGGAAATAAATATTTGACCCCTCTGTAAAACATGACTTAGTACTTGGTGGCAAAACCCTTGTTGCCAATCACAGAGGTCAGACGTTTCTTGTAGTTGGCCACCAGGTTTGCACACATCTCAGGAGGGATTTTGTCCCACTCCTCTTTGCAGATCTTCTCCAAGTCATTAAGGTTTCGAGGCTGACGTTTGGCAATTCGAACCTTCAGCTCCCTCCACAGATTTTCTATGGGATTAAGGTCTGGAGACTGGCTAGGCCACTCCAGGACCTTAATGTGCTTCTTCTTGAGCCACTCCTTTGTTGCCTTGGCCATGTGTTTTGGGTCATTGTCATGCTGGAATACCCATCCACGACCCATTTTCCATGCCCTGGCTGAGGGAAGGAGGTTCTCACACAAGATTTGACGGTACATGGCCCCGTCCATCATCCCTTTGATGCGGTGAAGTTGTCCTGTCCCCTTAGCAGAAAAACACCCCCAAAGCATAATGTTTCCACCTCCATGTTTGACGGTGGGGATGGTGTTCTTGGGGTCATAGGCAGCATTCCTCCTCCTCCAAACACGGCGAGTTGAGTTGATGGCAAAGAGCTCGATTTTGGTCTTATCTGACCACAACACTTTCACCCAGTTCTCCTCTGAATCATTCAGATGTTCATTGGCAAACTTCAGACGGGCCTGTATATGTGCTTTCTTGAGCAGGGGGACCTTGCGGGCGCTGCAGGTTTTCAGTCCTTCACAGCGTAGTGTGTTACCAATTGTTTTCTTGGTGACTATGGTCCCAGCTGCCTTGAGATCATTGACAAGATCCTCCCGTGTAGTTTGAGGCTGATTCCTCACCGTTCTCATGATCATTGCAACTCCACGAGGTGAGATCTTGCATGGAGCCCCAGGCCGAGGGAGATTGACAATTATTTTGTGTTTCTTCCATTTGCGAATAATTGCACCAACTGTTGTCACCTTCTCACCAAGCTGCTTGGCGATGGTCTTGTAGCCCATTCCAGCCTTGTGTAGGTCTACAATCTTGTCCCTGACATCCTTGGAGAGCTCTTTGGTCTTGGCCATGGTGGAGAGTTTGGAATCTGATTGATTGCTTACTTCTGTGGACAGGTGTCTTTTATACAGGTAACAAGCTGAGATTAGGAGCACTCCCTTTAAGAGTGTGCTCCTAATCTCAGCTCTTTACCTGTATAAAAGACCCCTGGGAGCCAGAAATCTTTCTGATTGAGAGGGGATCAAATACTTATTTCCCTCATTAAAATGCAAATCAATTTATAAAATTTTTGACATGTGTTTTTCTGGATTTTTGTGTTGTTATTCTGTCTCTCACTGTTCAAATAAACCTACCATTAAGGTGGTCCTCTGTAGCTCAGCTGGTAGAGCACGGCGCTTGTAACGCCAAGGTAGTGGGTTCGATCCCCGGGACCACCCATACACAAAAATGTATGCACGCATGACTGTAAGTCGCTTTGGATAAAAGCGTCTGCTAAATGGCATATTATTATTATTATTTATTATTAAAATTATAGACTGATAATTTCTTTGTCAGTGGGCAAACGTACAAAATCAGCAGGGGATCAAATACTTTTTTCCCTCACTGTATATGGAATCTCAAGAGTGTGCAAAGCTGTCATGAAAGCAAAGGGTAGCTATTTGAAGAATCTCAAATATAAAATACATTTTGATTTGTTTAACACTTTTTTGGTTACTACATGATTCCATATGTGTTATTTCATAGTTGTGATGTCTTCACTATTATTCTACAATGTAGAAAATTGTAAAAATAAAGAAAAACCCTTGAATGAGTAGGTGTTCTAAAACTTTTGACCGGTAGTGCATATATATAGTAAAATCATTGCCCCAGCTGCAAAGATTTAAAACGGTTTAGGCCTACTCAGTGAAAATCAGACTGGGAAAAAAATCTGTGGTCTTCAATGAGACCATTTATTGACAAGCAACAGCAAGTAAGAGCTGCCAATGTGATGGGGTAATGAGTTCACACACTGAGTCAGCCAAATAGTCCCTTGTGGTTATAAAGGACCAGTGGCTAGCCAACCAACTCTCCATAACATGTTGTTTCCACAAGATGTTTCCATAACACAGACACCAGACAGTGAAAATTAATACACAGTACTAAGTTACAATAACAAGATATTACAAGACATTTCTTACTCAACATCTTTGTGTTTCATGTATCTAAGTGGCCACCTCTCAACAAAGGCATCACATCCCTGTTGCAATCCATCTAGGAAAAGAGGCAGTATTGTCCCAGTCTGTAATGTGAGACCATGAAACCAACCACCCTCATCACCAGCAATGCCTGTGGGACAACAACTGCAGACTAGGTTAGCGTCAGCTGGGAGGAACAGACTGGTCGCAGTGTGTGTGTGTCCTCCCAATGCATGGAAAGAATACTCACTTGCATCGTCTCCACAGACACAAAGACACACACGTACACACTGCTGGTCTGGGACCTGTTGACTGCCCTACAGAAAGAGCAGCTGGTTCCTCAGGGAGGTCGTTAGAAAGAATCAGTGGAAGGTGCGTGTGTGTGTGTCCAGCAGGTGTACATAGCAGGTGTTTGAGCTCTTGGCAGGGAGGTTATTTAAGGATAAAATGTCTTGTTGAGGGAGAGTGGAGTGGCAGGCTATTTAAGGATGCAGTGTTAATGTGAGGGTCTGTCTGCGGCAGGTGTGTGTGTGTGTGTGTGTGTGTAAGAGAGAAATAGAGGATAGACCATAGGGAGAGTGACATTTACAGTAATTGACTTCCTGTTCTCAGTTCCTCAGTATCAATAATTTAATTTACAGTGAATGGGAGCCTCCATCTCAGTTCCACCCCAATGTTTATCATAGTTGTCATAATGTTGGGTAACAGAAAAAAACAGGTATTTATGTTTTAGCATTTTTTTTTTCTCAAGCCATTTTTTCTGATCTCAGAGGCTTTGAGTGTCTTTATGAATACAAACAAGATAAAAGATACAAACGAAATATATGTGTGTACGTGTGTGTGTGTGTGTGTGTGTGTGTGTGTGTGTGTGTGTGTGTGTGTGTGTGTGTGTGTGTGTGTGTGTGTGTGTGTGTGTGTGTGTGTGTGTGTGTGTATGCGCGCAGAGGATATGAGTCAGCTGATTACACCGTTCCACATGGTCTTGCTGACCTGGCAGAATTCCTCTTAAACTCAATCCGGATAATTGCAGTGGCTTTACTAATTAACAAACACACAACACGATTGATATCTTGGATTTGAATCGGGTAATGTGTCTTTGATTGTTTTATTTTTTTGGATGTACTCAAGTGGATTAGAGAATGTCTGTGTGCTGTAGTAGAAGGGTTATTATCCCAGTAGGCTGGTGGGAGGAGCTATAGGAGGACTTGCTGGAATTAATGGAATGGAGTCAAACGTGTGGTTTCTATATGTTTGATACCGTTCCATTTATTCCATTCCAGCCATTACAATGAGCCCGTCCTCCAATAGCTCCCCCCACCAGCCTCCCCTGCCTGAATATGACCATCTGTCTCTGGACCTCACAGCAGCCTCTTTCACTCCTCTCTGTAGCACTGGATTGGTCCAATGCTTTTATACTGTATCCTACAGGTGGAGATAACTGCAGACTTCAGGAAGGAGGAGAATCAAGATTGAGATCTGCATTGGGGAACATAAAACACATAATTCCTTTTATATTTGGGACCTGTTACAACACTTTTCAAAAACACATCCATCCTTCCTCCCTTCCCTGGTAGTAATCACTAAGCAATCAGCATGATTGGATAAGCCTTGTTTTCACCTAACCAATCGTGATCAGTGACTCCAAGTAATCTAGAAAGGAAGGATGCATTAAAAAAATGAACAGGGCTCGATTCCTCTCATATTTATTTAGATCTGGCAGCTTGCATCACATCCTGTTTTAGAGAGCCGCAGCACGCATCCCTCTCACAAAACACCGCCACCAGATGCACTAGGCCCTCAAGGCCCTGTATAATTGTTAGCATGTGGCAAAGGCAGAGGGAAAAGCTTTCTGTGACATTTTCTAAAGCGGCTGGTTGCAGCCTCAAGGCTGAGCGACACTGTTGAAGCACAGCATGGCTGTTTTATAGAGCAGTGTAAAGCATCCACAGCTGACCAGACAGTGTGTATCTCATTAGACTAAAGTGGCTTCCTCTCCCATCAGCCTTCATATGAAGGCACACTGGGTATTCAGTGGGGGGAAAAAAGTATTTAGTCAGCCACCAATTGTGCAAGTTCTCCCACTTCAAAAGATGAGAGAGGCCTGTAATTTTCATCATAGGTACACGTCAACTATGACAGACAAAATGAGAAAAAATTTCCAGAAATTTCATTGTAGGATTTTTTATGAATTTATTTGCAAATTATGGTGGAAAATAAGTATTTGGTCAATAACAAAAGTTTCTCAATATTTTGTTATTTACCCTTTGTTGGCAATGACACAGGTCAAACGTTTTCTGTAAGTCTTCACAAGGTTTTCACACACTGTTGCTGGTATTTTGGCCCATTCCTCCATGCAGATCTCCTCTAGAGCAGTGATGTTTTGGGGCTGTCGCTGGGCAACACGGACTTTCAACTCCCTCCAAAGATTTTCTATGGGGTTGAGATCTGGAGACTGGCTAGGCCATTCCAGGACCTTGAAATGCTTCTTACGAAGCCACTCCTTCGTTGCCCGGGCGGTGTGTTTGGGATCATTGTCATGCTGAAAGACCCAGCCACGTTTCATCTTCAATGCCCTTGCTGATGGAAGGAAGTTTTCACTCAAAATCTCACGATACATGGCCCCATTCATTCTTTCCTTTACACGGATCAGTCATCCTGGTCCCTTTGCAGAAAAACAGCCCCAAAGCATGATGTTTCCAC
Organism: Coregonus clupeaformis; assembly: GCF_020615455.1. Taxonomy (NCBI): domain Eukaryota; kingdom Metazoa; phylum Chordata; class Actinopteri; order Salmoniformes; family Salmonidae; genus Coregonus; species Coregonus clupeaformis. The sequence continues at coordinate 12,608,659 of NC_059224.1, read as the reverse complement.
CCCCATGCTTCACAGTAGGTATGGTGTTCTTTGGATGCAACTCAGCATTCTTTGTCCTCCAAACACGACGAGTTGAGTTTTTACCAAAAAGTTCTATTTTGGTTTCATTTGACCATATGACATTCTCCCAATCCTCTTCTGGATCATCCAAATGCACTCTAGCAAACTTCAGACGGGCCTGGACATGTACTGGCTTAAGCAGGGGGACACGTCTGGCACTGCAGGATTTGAGGCCCTGGTGGCGTAGTGTGTTACTGATGGTAGGCTTTGTTACTTTGGTCCCAGCTCTCTGCAGGTCATTCACTAGGTCCCCCCGTGTGGTTCTGGGATTTTTGCTCACCGCTCTTGTGATCATTTTGACCCCACAGGGTGAGATCTTGCGTGGAGCCCCAGATCGAGGGAGATTATCAGTGGTCTTGTATGTCTTCCATTTCCTAATAATTGCTCCCACAGTTGATTTCTTCAAACCAAGCTGCTTACCTATTGCAGATTCAGTCTTCCCAGCCTGGTGCAGGTCTACAATTTTGTTTCTGGTGTCCTTTGACAGCTCTTTGGTCTTGGCCATAGTGGAGTTTTGAGTGTGACTGTTTGAGGTTGTGGACACGTGTCTTTTATACTGATAACAAGTTCAAACAGGTGCCATTAATACAGGTAACGAGTGGAGGACAGAGGAGCCTCTTAAAGAAGAAGTTACAGGTCTGTGATAGCCAGAAATCTTGCTTGTTTGTAGGTGACCAAATACTTATTTTCCACCATAATTTGCAAATAAATTCATAAAAAATCCTACAATGTGATTTTCTGGAAAATTTTTCTCAATTTGTCTGTCATAGTTGACGTGTACCTATGATGAAAATTACAAGCCTCTCTCATCTTTTTAAGTGGGAGAACTTGCACAATTGGTGGCTGACTAAATACTTTTCCCCCACTGTATGTGAAATCTTTCACCTCCCTCTTGACTATACTGGAAGATTCCATGCTCAAGTGAAAGGATAAAGGAAAGGAGATGAGGAGATAGGAAGCTATTTTGAGTATTGAAATGCACCCTGGGTTATGTCACACCTGAACAGGCTGGCAGGAGAGTAGAAGGCGCAGATAATTACTACTCATTGATCAGACTACCTGAAGGTAGAATCTCCCAGTGTGTCGGTTTATGTGCTTGTCACCAAACAATAGGCCTTCCTTCCTACTGATTCTGATGCTAAGGACTTTCTGTTTGATGTTTTACACATCAGATTGCTGCTTGTGTCTGAGAATGAAGTTTGGGACATAATCGGAAGGGATAAATATTACTCAAATAAAAATTAAATAAAATGTTATTGGTCACACATATTTAGCAGATGTTATTGCTGGTGTAGCAAAATGCTTGTGTTCCTAGCTCCAACAGTGCAGTAGTATCTAACAATTCACAACAATACACACAAATCTAAAAGTAAAATAATGAAATTAAGAAATATATAAATATTAGGATGAGCAATGTCGGAGTGGCATTGACTAGAATACAGTAGAATACAGTATATGCATACAGTTGAAGTCGGAAGTTTACGTACACTTAGGTTGGAGTCATTAAAACACGTTTTTCAACCACTCCACAAATTTCTTGTTAACAAACTATAGTTTTGGCAAGTCGGTTAGGACATCTGCTTTATGCATGACACAAGTAATTTTTCCAACAATTGTTTACAGACCCTCTGTAGCTCAATTGGTAGAGAATGGCGCTTGTAACGCCAGGGTAGTGGGTTCGATCCCCGGGACCAACCATACGTAAAAATGTATGCACACATGACTGTAAGTTGCTTTGGATAAAAGCTTCTGCTAAATGGCATATTATTATTTCACTTATAATTCACTGTATCACAATTCCAGTGGGTCAGAAGTTTACATACACTAAGTTGACTGTGTCTTTAAACAGCTTGGAAAATCACAGAAATAAATGTCATGGCTTTAGAAGCTTCTGATAGGCTAACTGACATAATTTGAGTCAATTGGAGGTGTACCTGTGGATGTATTTCAAGGCCTACCTTCAAACTCAGTGCCTCTTTGCTTGACATCATGGGAAAATCGAAAGAAATCCGCAAAGACCTCCGAAAAAAATTGTAGACCTCCACAAGTCTGTTTCATCCTTGGGAGAAATTTCCAAACGCCTGAAGGTACCACGTTCATCTATACAAACAATAGTATGCAAGTATAAACACCATGGGACTACGCAGCCGTCATACCGCTCAGGAAGGAGACACGTTCTTTCTCCTAGAGATGAACGTACTTTGGTGTGAAAAGTGCAAATCAATCCCAGAACAACAGCAAAGGACCTTGTGAAGATGCTGGAGGAAACAGGTACAAAAGTATCTATATCCACAGTAAAACGAATCCTATATCGATATAACCTGAAAGGCCGCTCAGCAAGGAAGAAGCCACTGCTCCAAAACCGCCATAAAAAAGCCAGACTACGGATTGCAACAGCATATGGGGGCAAAGATCATACCTTTTGGAGAAATGTCCTCTGGTCTGATGAAACAAAAACAGGACTGTCTGGCCATAATGACCATCATTATGTTTGGAGGAAAAAGGGGGTGACTTGCAAGCCGAAGATCACAATCCCAACCGTGAAGCACGGGGGTGGCAGCATCATGCTGTGGGGGTGCAGGAGGTACTGGTGCACCACAAAATAGATGGCATCATGAGGAAGGAAAATTATGTGGATATATTGAACCAACATCTCAAGACATCAGTCAGGAAGTTAAAGCTTGGTCACAAATGGGTCTTCCAAATGGACAATGACCCCAAGCATACTTCCAAAGTTGTGGCAAAATGGCTTAAGGACAACAAAGTCAAGGTATTCGAATGGCCATCACAAAGCCCTGACCTCAATCCTATAGAACATTTGTGGGCAGAACTGAAAAAGCGTGTGCGAGCAAGGAGGCCTACAAACTTGACTCAGTTACACCAGCTCTGTCAGGAGGAATGGGCCAAAATTCACCTAACTTACTGTGGGAAGCTTGTGGAAGGCTAACCGAAACGTTTGACCCAAGTTAAACAATTTAAAGGCAATGCTACCAAATACTAATTGAGTGTATGTAAATTTCTGACCCACTGGGAATGTGATGAAAGAAATAAAAGCTGAAATAAATCACTCTCTACTATTATTCTGACATTTCACATTCTTAAAATAAAGTGGTGATCCTAACTGACCTAAGACAGGGAATTTTTACTAGGATTAAATGTCAGGAATTGTGAAAAACTGAGTTTAAATGTATTTGGCGAAGGTGTATGTAAACTTCCGACTTCAACTGCATGAAAAGGGTAAAACAGTATGTAAACATTATTGAAGTGACCAGTGATTCCATGTATATGCACATAGGGCAGCAGCCTCTAAGGTGCAGGGTTGAGTAACCGGGTGGTAGCCGGCTAGTGACTAAGTTCAGGGCAGGGTACTGGGTGGAGGCCGGCTGTTGATGGCTATTTCACAGTCTGATGGCCTTGAGATAGAAGCTGTTTTTCAGTCTTTCGGTCCCAGCTTTGAAGCAAGGGAATAAGAGTGATAAATCTAAAACATTTACTTTTCACCATCCTTTAACTCAAATGTTTACAGTGGAATATTTGGAGATCCAGACACCTAGTTTGCATTCAACTCTCACTGTCCACTCAGTGTTGGTGGACCTCACAAGTGCGTTTTAGAAAACTTGTAGCATCAGTTGCTGGGACCAGTACTATCTGTCCAGGGATCCTGTCAACCAACAATAAAGGCGACTTATGGTTGAGAAATTAACATTGAATTCTCTGGCAACAGCTTTGGAGACATTCCTGCAGTCAGCATGTCAATTGCACGCTCCCTCAAAACTTGAGACATCTGTGGTATTGTGTTGTGGGACAAAACTCTACATTTTAGAGTGGCCTTTTATTGTCCCCAGCACAAGGTGCACCTGTGTAATGATAATGCGGTTTAATCAGCTTCCTGATATGCCACACCTGTCAGGTGGATGGATTATTTTGGCAAATTAGAAATGCTCACTAACAGGGAGGTAAACAAATTTGTGCACTAAATTTGAGAGAAATAAGCTTTTTTTGCAAATGAAACATTCCTGGGATATTTTATTTCAGCTCATGAAACATGGGACCAACACGGTACATGTTGCGTTTATATTTTTGTTCAGTATAATAGAACTTAATAATGGAAGCTTCTCTAATGTTAAACATGTAAAGTGTGGTGTATCTCAGGGCAGCTCTCGTGACCATCTACTCTTTTCTATTTTTACTAATGACCTGCCACTGGCATTAAACAAAGCCTGTGTGTCTATGTATGCTGATTATTCAACCCTATACGCATCAGCAACCACAGCTAGTAAAATCACTGCAACCCTAAACAAAGAGTTGCAGTCAGTTTTAGAATGGGTGGCCAGTCATAAACTAGTCCTGAACCTCTAAAACGAATAGCATTTTATTTGGTACCATACAAATTATCCCCGAAGTTCTAGACCTCAGCTGAATCTGATAATGAATAATGTTGCTGTTGAGCAAGTTGATGAGACTAAATTACTTGATGTTACCTTGGATTGTAAACTGTCACGGTCAAACCATATTGATTCAATGGTTGTAAAGACAAAGAAAGTCCTGCAGGCTCTGGTTTTAACATATCTTGATTATTGTCCAGTCATATGGTTAGGTGCTGCAAAGAAGGACTTATAAAACTGAAAAATGGTGCGTGCATATGTATTCACCCCATTGATATGAAGTCCCTAAATAAGATCTGGTGCAACCAATTACCTTCAGAAGTCACATAATTAGTTAAATAAAGTCCACCTGTGTGCAATCTAAGTGTCACATGATCTGTCACATGATCTCAGTATATATACACCTGTTTTGAAAGGCCCCAGAGTCTGCAACACCACTAAGCAAGCAGCACCATGAAGTCCAAACAGGTCAGGGACAAAGTTGTGGAGAAGTACAGATCAGGGTTGGGTTATAAAAAAATATCAGAAACTTTGAACATCCCACGGAGCACCATTAAATCCATTATTAAAAAATTGAAAGAATATGGCACCACAACAAACCTGCCAAGAGAGGGCCGCCCACCAAAACTCACAGACCAGGCAAGGAGGGCATTAATCAGAGAGGCAACAACGAGACCAAAGATAACCCTGAAGGAGCTGCAAAGCTCCACAGCGGAGATTGGAGTATCTGTCCATAGGACCACTTTAAGCCGGGCTTTACGGAAGAGTGGCCAGAAAAAAGCCATTGCTTAAAGGAAAAAATAAGCAAACACTTTTGGTGTTCGCCAAAAGGCATGTGGGAGACTCCCCAAACATATGGAAGAAGGTACTCTGGTCAGATGAGACTAAAATTGAGCTTTTTGGCCTTCAAGGAAAACACTATGTCTGGCGCAAACCCAACACCTCTCATCACTCCGAGAACACCATCCCCACAGTGAAGCATGGTGGTGACAGCATCATGCTGTGGGGATGTTTTCATCGTCAGGGACTGGGAAACTGGTCAGAATTGAAGGAATGATGGATGGCGCTAAATACAGGGAAATTATTGAGGGAAACCTGTTTCAGTCTTCCAGAGATTTGAGACTGGGGTGAATAGTTATGCACGCTCAAGTTCTCCATGTTTTTGTCTTATTTCTTGTTTGTTTCACAATAAAAAATATTTTGCATCTTCAAAGTGGTTGGCATGTTGTGTAAATCAAATGATACAAACCCCCCAAAAATCCATTTTAATTTCAGGTTGTAAACGCCAAGGGGGATGAATACTTTTGCAAGGCACTGTATGTACTGAAATGTAAGCTGTGTGACGTTTTAACTTTATGTAGTCCGGTCCTTGAGCTGTTCTTGTCTATTAATGTTCTGTATTATGTAATGTTGTCTGGACCCCAGGAAGAGTAGCTGCTGCTTTTGTAACAGCTAATAGGGATCTAATAAAATACCAGATTCAAGGACCCAAAACTGAAAACACTTATCCCTTCACTTTGAGTTTAGCATGCCAGCTCCTTATTATATAGAAAGACACAAACTAGAGGTATACAAATACAACCTTGAAGGGGGGTTAGCTTAAAGATTCAGAAAATAAAAGTAATTTTGTACTAACCAGAATTCCGTAGAGGTGTCTTGTAACAACTGCTGCTATGTTAATAGTAGTGTGTGAGTTGGGTTAATGTGTGTGTATGTGTGTGTGTGTGTATATCTGTTTCATAGGTAGGCTCGAATGAAGCTGTCACTAAGTGCAAATACACCTGATACAACATCATTAACACTTTTATTAGTCACCCCAGTGAACACAACAAACATCCCCTTTACTAATATTGTGTGACTGTAAATTTGCAGTCCAAATAATAAGTGTAAATCATTAATAACCAAAGTAACATTGCATTTGGTTGTGGTGTCTATAAATAGTTATGTTTTGTTCAAGAAAGAATTGTTGTGTGTGTGTGTGTGTGTGGTTCAACACAGTAGTAATACTATTAAAAGCAGGGAGGGACGCCTGAGTAAACTAAATTACAGGGAACTGGCAACAAGGTCCATTAAACATTTTTGTTTTAGTTCACTCCAAAACTAACACAATAGATCAGTCCACCCCCACACTGCAGCAGACAATGGTCAGGCTCAAGGCTAAATCCACCCAGCAAAACCCAAGCATGTTCTCTTTGCCTTTCACTCAATCATACTTACTATATGTGCCTCTCCAATAACTTTCAATTCTAAACCCTTCTTTACGAAATTAGAGGAAAATGAGCGATTCAATAGTAGTTCCCCTAATCTTGATGTAAAAATATTAGAACCAGAAAAGCAGGGGAATACAGCTTCAATGTGTGCGTTTCGCAGACATGGACCTATGTGTCTACTAACTTTAAAAATAGGTATTTCAGACAGACCATCATGATAAAGTTCAGAAGCCTTACTGAACACAGAAGAACACAAACTCTTTAACATATGGCCACAGGTGAGACTGACAGCAGAGGATGTTAGCTATTGTCTATTGTACATCTGGCTCAGAGTGCAGTGACAGCTGTAGAAAAGCCTCTGACGTGTGCTTCTGAGCCTCTCTAATCAAACACTACAGGGCTGAGTCTCAACAGTCTAAAATGGCTTCCTGTCCTTGGGGTCCTCTCTTTCGTCTGAGCTGATTTGGAGAGAAGTGGACTGGTGAAAGCAAATACCAACACGGTGCCTTCGCATCTCCTATGTTTTCAGATAATTTAAGATGAAAGATGGTAGACAAGGAGAGAAGACAAGGAGAGTAGGCCACATCAGTCGATTGAGACGGAGCCTGAGAGTTCAACTCCCCTCACTGTGTATGCTGGGATCGCTAGTGTGCATACCAGGCAAATGGAGACGCTGCTTATTCAAACATTTGCCATACAGCTAGCGAGAGAGGGACAGCAGGGGGAAGTTTTCCTTTTGTCTTTCTAGAATTTAGTCAAGCTTACAGACAGTTGCAAAGGCATCAGCGGTGAAAGCAGGTTGATTTAGAGGAGACAGCAGGCGGCTGCATCTGATCTCCCTGGTGTGGACTTTAACTACACGTCCTTGGTCCAGCCAGCCTGAGTCACTCAATCCTTTCAACACAGCGACAGCCAGGTCAAACTCCAAACCAACAGACACAGAACAAACACAGCCAACACTGCAGCCATGCCTCCATTTAATCAGAGAAGGGAGTGAGAGACAAGAGCAGGACTGACATTCCTTCACAGACTCAGGGCTGGGCACTAGCTGCCTGATTATTGTGAGTGGGTAACACAAACTGTAGAGTAGAATACTGCAAATATCCAATACCCTAAGCCGCTCCTTGTTTTTTCTCTTTATCAGAAAGGTCACACTGACCTCATCTAAGCACAATTATAAACTGAGTGGTTCGAGCCCTGAATGCTGATTGGCTGCGTTGCGTCGTGCCTAAGAACAGCCCTTAGCCGTGGTATATTGGCCTTATTGCTTAAAAGTGAAGCGTCACACTTGGCTGCCTGTCTTAGCACTCTGGAATGGCTGGGCCACACCCCAAACAACAATCACACTGACGTGCATGGGAGAATCGCAATTTCATACTCCTCGACGTCCCCTCTCCTTGCCTCCTTCTCAAAACCCATTGGAGGAGAAGGTCAGAGGGGCGGGACCTCTGGCTTTCTCATCCAATGGGTTTTAAGATGGAGATGAGGAGAGCGGACGCGAGGAATATGCAATTGAGATCTTCCCTCTGTCTCCCTCTAGCATTTCCTGACTTCAGTCGTTGATGTCATACCAATAACTCACCCTGCCTCTCCATCTGTCAGAAGATTAACTTGCCCATAGACACTGATCTAAGATCAGTTTTGCAGTCCCCCACTCTAATGGTTACAGTTAGGGGTTAGGGAGCAGGTAAACTAATACTAGATCAGGGCGAGCTGCCAGCCAGACTGGTTGGGTCCTTTTGTGTGGCTGACACCCTATTCCCTATACAGGTCACACAAGCATGAAGGATGACATCACTCTCCAGCCCAGTCGCCAAGCAAGTTCTCATTGGTGTGAACTCAAATGCATTACAGTACACTTGCCAACAGATTTGCCAATACAGTAACTTACTTTGAGCAACTAAGAGCATGTTCAAATGTGACTGACTTTTTTCCCCTTGCCTTATGTATTATTTAAATCTGTGGATCTATACAGTTGTACAGGCCAATGTACATACTCAAACACACGGAGTTGTTTGTTCTTGAGGACAAAGCCTTGTTTGAATGACCCACGTCAATCAGATTATCTATTCTCTATGTACACAAGTGTCAGTCAGTTTCATACAGTCGATCTCTCTCAACTGTGGCCATTTAAGGGTAATCGCCAAAGTGGTGGGGTTCAATCTATCAATCTGCCAGCAGTCTCCTACGTTCTCAAACCAACACCAACTTTAGGACTAACTTTGCTTAACTTCAAGTTTGACAAAGGATGAAGAAACCGTGTTCCAGAACAGAACCTTACAAATTCACTAAATAACAACGGCTTGGGCATGATTTGCTTACACGTCCCTAAATGTCAAAAAAGCACTTTGGGTTGAATACACCAGAGACTCCTACTACAGTATTCTAATGATAGACTAAGAAATACGTAGAGAGAGGTCTTGAAGTAGGCCCGGAAAGTAGGACCTAAGCTACCTGCCAATCACTACCCCGAAACCAGAGCTCGTATCATCACTTATTCACAGCCGGTGACTCACGAGCACAACGGAAACACACCAAACTGACTTCACAGTTCACACAACCTTTTTTTCTGTTCCAACTCTCATAAACACCCATATTTCACTTCCTCTTTCGTGACATTTCAAATAGTTTAGGCAAGTACATGCTCATTGATAATGTGAAATGTTGTAGGCTTCATATTGAAAAAGCTCCACTTCCATGTTGATCTGATACATATTTTTTTATTATTTCATCAGCATAGCAAATGGAACAAAAATAATAAAACAAAGCATTTTCATATCTATAACTTATGAACAGAACGTGTAATCTTGTCTGACTGCATGACGAGCTGTACAACTGATGTAAATTGATTTGAGCGGGAAGCCCCATTTACTGGAGAGCAGAGCACCATGGAAGTGGTGGTGGGTTGAAAAGTAAACACTTGCTTACTGGGGCCCAAGAGTCAGTCAGAAAGAGTCAAGTGTGCACTTTTAGTCAAGGGGCCCTATGGTATTGTGTTTCCCCACCCCCTCGTGGAAGGGGTAGTCCCCCCCACCCCCACCCCACCCCACCCCCTCGTGGAAGGGGGTAGTCCCCCCCCACCCCCCACCCCACCCCACCCCCTCGTGGAAGGGGTAGTCCCCCCCCCACCCCACCCCACCCCCTCGTGGAAGGGGTAGTCCCCCCCCACCCCACCCTCTCGTGGAAAGTGAAGTCCCCCCCCACCACACCCTCTCGTGGAAAGTGTAGTCCCACCCCCACCACACCCTCTCGTGGAAAGTGTAGCCCCCCCCACCCCCACCCTCTCGTGGAAAGGGTAGTCCCCTCCCCCCCACCCCTAGTGAAGACTTAGCTATGAGGGTGCTTTCCCCCATGCTGTCAGTCTTTCTGTTGGTGCACCTGTAACTCAGGGCTTCCCAAAAGGCAGCCGGAACTACAAATACTCAACTGGAAATGGAAGCTCTTGGAAGATTAGAGGCAAAAAGAGATCAGTGGTAACAGATTCTGACCCAAAACAGAACAAAAATACAATGATATCCATCCATGTCGCAGTGTCCATAGTGTCTTTTCAGAAAACCTCCCTAGCAGACATGGATGGAATCACTGTTTAAGGAATTAAGTATGAACACATTTTTCTCAATCATCTCAACAATTTTGTACAATCAATCAAAAGTGAAAATAGTACTTCTTCATGAGGTCCTTACATGTCCGTAATACACATGCTTAACTCTTTAAAAACCATGGTGGCAGTTTGGAACCATGAGAACTGATATGCTGATTCTGCCCCTTGGTTTCCGGCACAGATATGAGCGGGTAACGTCCTCACTGGGGCATTGGCCTTTCCCATCCTTTGGGTTGATGTTGGGTCATGAGAATACTGTATGAATACAGACAACCTTCTATTCAGTTATGTATCTATAACTGAGGGACAAAAAATAGCACGCCCTAACCCTGAACCCTGCCACCCCAGAAATAAATCCTACAAGAGAAAAAAAAAGTAATCTGCATCTTTCAGAGCTTCTGAAAATAATATTTTGCGAAGTATTGAGTGATTAGAGAGTGAGTAAAGTATACTACAGAGTCAAAGCGAACCAAAAAAATTAAAAAGCCAGCCAAAAATATTTGTTTTTTTGTTTATAAAAAACATGGGTTATAGGGGCATCATTCACCATTATCAAAAGAAAAAAAAGGGAGTATTATAATGAAACTTCTCTTTTATAAAGGCCTACTCATCTGAGAAGTCATGTTATTCATTAATTGCCTCAGCGTGTAATTATTTCCATCGGTTGTTCATTTCACTTATTTTTTGCTTTTTTGCTTGTTATTGTAACTAAACAGTCCAGGCTGAGCATAGAAGTGATGAACATTAAGATTTGTAATTTGAGGTGAGCCAGGTGAGACCCTCGTATAGTCCATCACCGGTGGAAGCACACGAGGGCTGAACGTACCAATTCCTATCTCTGATACGGGTCAGACCCAGCTTCTCCTGGATCTCGTGGGGCTTCATGGCGTCGGGCAGGTCCTGCTTATTGGCGAAGATCAGGATGATGGCGTCCCGCATCTCCCGGTCGTTGATGATCCGGTGGAGCTCCTGGCGGGCCTCGTCTATCCGGTCCCTATCGGCACAGTCCACCACGAAGATGAGGCCCTGGGTGCCGGTGTAGTAGTGCCTCCACAGAGGCCGGATCTTGTCCTGGCCCCCGACGTCCCACACGTTGAACTTCACGTTCTTGTAGGTGACCGTCTCGACGTTGAAGCCGACTGTTGGGATGGTGGTGACGGACTGGCCCAGCTTCAGTTTGTAGAGGATGGTGGTCTTGCCAGCAGCATCAAGTCCAAGCATCAATATCCTCATCTCCTTGTTGCCAAAGATCTTCGAGAGCATTTTCCCCATCTTGTAGGCTGTGCATAAATATCACTTCCTTGGGGGGAAAAAAAGTTAATTACTTCCCTATGATTTCAAGAGAGCAGAAATTGTTCTTCAAAATAAAAGCTTAACAGGTTTTTGTTTCTAATGCTGCAGCAGGTTTCCTGACAGCAGACATCCACGTGACAGTCTATCAGTGGTGGGTTGACACAAGTATAAATTAAGGTAGCAGTTACAAAAGTTTGTTCCAGATAACGTTACACTTATGTCTAGAACGGCGGTCAATCAATGGAAAATGATCCACTGAAAGATACAAATATCCCGTTACACTAACAGCTGTCAGAAAATAGCTGGGTGCTAGCCTATAAGAGAGGATTCAAAGGGAAATTTAAGTGCTTGAGAATTGGGCGTCTCAGTGCACGGGAGAGGGTGGGGAAATATTTTCATAATCGCACAACACTCCGATTCAAACACTGTCTCTTTGATTAAAACGATTAGTGTACCGTCATCTTTAAATCCCCATTTCAGTTCCCGGTGCGTAAGCCTACCTTGGTGTTTTTAATAATGTAGAGAGAGATACAAAAAATATAGCCTAATAGTTGCGTTTAAGAAATTAGGCCCTCTCAAAAGCCCGTGGTAATTCCGACTTCCTCCTTGTCTGCCGGCTGTCAACTTGCCCTTATTCCAATCGGTGGATTCAAATGAACGATTCTATTCGGTAGTTCATTGCAACAGAGACAAATAAGATCACTCCCGGTCGTATCTTCGCCGGGACATCCAGGTCTAGAATGCTCAAAATGTCATTGATTCATCCGACTTTCAGCTCTTCCTCTCTCTTCTCTCTCTCTCCCTGTAACACAGGAGCGGTTCAGAAAAGGGAGGGGTGTCAGACAGACAGAGCACAACTTTAATCGGCTACCGTTCTGTCCAAAGCGCACTGTTCTAGGCTGAAAATAGCGCGTAATATAAATCAAAAGAGTCACGTTGAAAAATGTGATAGGTACCTGCAACTGCGGCAACCCCCCGTTCCCCAGGTTGATTATCCCCGCTCTTGCCTCTCTCCCTCTTTCTACAGTCGTTCAGTCACAGCGGTGGCGGTGCTGTGTTACCGGAAAAGGTGCGGACCCAGATCACCCGCCACTTCCTCTCGATTGCTCATGCACAAACGCACTACGCCATTTGGCATGCGCACACGGAGAGACTCAACAGCAAACCGATCGTATGACAGTTGAAATGGACGCCATTTGGGCTCTGTGTCGCTCTGCGTTTTGTCTGTCTCGAAACTAAAGAAAAATGCTGTAGTTGCTTTGGTATTATTTAGGAATATCTCGTGCGTATTGATAGAAAACAGCACGGTTTAATTTTGTCTTGTGATTTTCTGGGTCTGTGTTTTACACGTCTAGAAACTGATCTCCCAATTGCTTACGTCATTTTGCTTGTCGGCTCATTATGACGTCGTGATTGTTCATTGGATGTAATGTGAGAATTTGCAATGCCCAAATTGAGAGAATGCCGGTAAATGACGTCAAATGTCCATCTATAAACTTGCTTTTTAAATGCTGTATTTGAGCCCTTCCTTTTGCAACAGCAATGGCATCAACAATAAACACAATAGTATGCCATATATTGAATTCACGGGCGGCTGGTGGCACCTTAATTGGGGAGGACAGGCTCCTAGTAATGGCAGGAATGGAATCAATGGAATGGTATCAAGCGCATTAAACGCATAGTTCCATGTATTTCATACCATTCCATTCACTCCATTCCAGCCATTATTATTAGCTGTCCTCCCAACACCAGCTTCCTGTGAATTTGAATTAGCTTAACATTACAGTACAAACAGACGAAACTTGTGGATATGAGATACATTTAGTATTGGGTTCATAAAGCCTTTAGATTTTTTTAGAAATCATTATCAGAATCAGAATCACCTTTATTCGCCAAGTACATTTACACATACTCAGAATTGTACTTAGTGATATGGTGCTGCTAGTAATAGACTTAGAGACAGAACACAGACAGCAGAGTTTAAACAAAGTTTACATACACTACCGTTCACTTAGAAATATCCTTGTTTTCGAAAGAAAAGCAATTTTTTTTTGTCCATTAAAATTACATAAAATTGATCAGAAATACAGTGTAGACATTGTTAATGTTGTAAATGGCTATTGTAGCTGGAAACGGCAGATTTTTAATGGAATATCTACATAGGCGTAAAGAGGCCCATTTTCAGCAACCATCAGTCCTGTGTTCCAATGGCACGTTGTGTTTGCTAATCCAAGTTTATCATTTTAAAAGGCTAATTGATCATTAGAAAACCCTTTTGCAATTATGTTAGCACAGCTGAAAACTGTTGTGCTGATTAAAGAAGAAATAAAACTGGCCTTGAGACTAGTTGAGTATCTGGAGCATCAGAAACAGACGCCTCACAGGTCCTCAACTGGCAGCTTCATTAAATAGTACCCACAAAACACCAGTCTCAACGTCAACAGTGAAGAGGCGACTCCGGGATGCTGACCTAGGCAGAGTTGCAAAGAGAAAGTCCAGTGTCTGTGTTCTTTTGCCCATCTTAATATTTTCTTTTTATTGGCCAGTCTGAGATATGGCTTTTTCTTTGCAACTCCGTCTAGAAGGGCAGCATCCCGGAGTCGCCTCTTCACTGTTGACGTTGAGACTGGTGTTTTGCGGGTACTATTTAATGAAGCTGCCAGTTGAGGACCTGTGAGGCGTCTGTTTCTGATGCTCCAGATACTCAACTAGTCTCAAGAAGGCCAGTTTTATTTCTTCTTTAATCAGCACAACAGTTTTCAGCTGTGCTAACATAATTGCAAAAGGGTTTTCTAATGATCAATTAGCCTTTTAAAATGATAAACTTGGATTAGCAAACACAACGTGCCATTGGAACACAGGACTGATGGTTGCTGATAATGGGCATCTGTACGCCTATGTAGATATTCCATTAAAAATCAGCCATTTCCAGCTACAATAGCCATTTACAACATTAACAATGTCTACACTGTATTTCTGATCAATTTAATGTAATTTTAATGGACAAAAAAAAATTGCTTTTCTTTCGAAAACAAGGACATTTCTAAGTGACCCCAAACTTTTGAACGGTAGTGTATATTATATATAACTAGGTAGAGTGAGCAAATATACAAATATACAGTGGGTATACGGTTGATATGCAGTGGATGTACAAATTTACAGTATCAGTATGAATCAGTGGAGGCTGCCACCAACCTCCTGTGGTATGAATATATCTAAATGCAGAGAGATTAACAGAGTGCAATTGCAGTATAGTGCAGTTATTTTGTGTACAGTTCAGAGATGGCTTGATGCGGTGTGCAGCATAGAGTGCAGAGTCCTTTAGTCTCTATGGGTCAAATGGTCGGTTGGTGAGGGCAACAACCCAGGGGAAGAAACTTTTCAGGTGGCGGGAGGTTTTGGTCATGAGTGACCTGAACCGCATGCCAGAGGTGAATTTTTGGAGGAGGGGGTGACTGGTGTGGGATGGGTCGGCAGTGATCTTTCCTGCTCGCTTCCTTGTCCTGGAGTCGTGCAGGACCTCGATGTAGGGAAGGTGGCAGCCAATGACCCTCTCTACAGCTAAAGTCCACAAACAATATCCTTGCATATGTCTTTGGGTTATCGAGTTGTTTGAAGATGTAGTGTAGGCCAATGTTGACAGTGTCGTCCACAGACCTGTGGAGCTTACAGTTTTTCTCGATTGCTAAGACACTTTTCTTGAAAGCTGCTCTCCTTTTCTCTTAACTGTGAACACAAAACCCAATTTTCAAGCTACATTCACAAAACCTCAGACTCTTCTTGCAAAACCAAACTTTCACCTCAAAACAGTTCAATCTGTGCTCAAAACTGAACTATGTTGTCAAATCGTGCCCCGAGTCAATCAAAATAAAAAACACTACTGAACAGTCACTAAACACTATGTAGAAAAATAGAAAACACAATGCTCAGGACATGAAGCTGGAGAAATAAATGTTTATTGTTCACTGTAGCCTAAATGCATGTTGCAAAACAAAAAAAACCTGTGCATTTAGCACTTGTACAAAAAGACAAAACAGAAATCTTGTGCATTTACATGTAGCACTTGTAAAAACAAACAGAAATCTTATGCGTTTGCCACTTTTGTACAGTAAGCCCATGTAAAAATAAAGTACAAAAATATACAAATAAGTGCATTACTCAGCCACAGCATCATGTCTCCGTACTGGGTCAGGCCACAGGACTTCATCCACATCACAGGCCACATTTTGTCTGGCCAGGCAACAGGGGAAAAAACCCCTGGCATGCCGTATCCAGGCTTGGCATGCCTCCACACCTATGTCACCACAGGCAAGTCCCATGGCTTGCAGGAGATTTACCCTGGTGTAAGGTTGGCGTTCATATAACTTCCACCGCCATGAGGAGAATAATTCCTCAATGGGGTTTAGGAAAGGGGAGTACGGTGGAAGGCAAAGATTGATAAAACCTTGGTTCATATTGTACCACTCTCTAACCTGGAGGGCTCTGTGAAAACTCACATTGTCCCAAACAACAACATAGATGGGATGCTCATCCTGCTGCCCTAACAAAGCATCTCGCATGTGATTGAGGAAAATGAGGAGCTGGTGAGTGTTGTAGGGCCCCAGGTTGGCATGATGGTGGACAACCCCATGACTGCTGATGGCAGCACATAATGTGACATTGCCACCACGCTGCCCAGGAACACCAACAATGGCCCGATGGCCAATCACATTACGGCCTCTCCTTCTGGTGAGATTAAACCCAGCTTCATCCATGTAGATGTATTGATGGGGTCTTTCCATTGCATCCAGTTGAAAAACCCTCTGTAGAAATAGATATAGTTTTGTAAGTGATACGGAAAAAGTGATTTAGGCCACTACAGTAAATCACTACTTAGAGTAATCAACATTGAATGTGTCTGGATATATGCCAACCTGTACATACTGGAATCTTTGCTCTTTGACTCGGTCTGAGTTGCGATCAAAGGGCACTCTGTATAGCTGTTTCATGCGCAGTCTGTTGCGCTTGAGGACACGATCAACAGTAGAGAGGCTGACACTGTTGATACCCTCAAAATTTAAATGGTCCTCAATGATCTTCTGCTGAATTTCGCTCAGTTTAATGGCATTGTTCTCACGGACCATATCAACAATTAGGGTCTCTTGGTGTGGGGAGAACATACCTGTCCTCCCACCCCCATGTGGCAGTCTTTCAATTCTACAAAAAGAGAACATGGAGTTACAAAAAATATACATGGAATACTAGGCCTACAAACAGTTAGACCAACCCTCCATTACAATACTACAGTACATTGGTACAGTGATGTACTGAAATATATTTACTTACAGTATACTGTGGTACAGTATATAGTATGTCATACAGTAATTGCTGTCAACATTTACATACTGTACTATAATGTCAAAAAAAGGTAATTACCTGTTCTCTTCTCTAAATCTTCGGATTATGGTGGACACAGGGAATCTACTGATGTTTGGTTGTACCCTTTGTCCAGCCTCCCTCATGCTCATACCATGGACAAGAACATGGTCAATCACAGTAGCTCTGATTTCATCAGATATTACTGTTCTTTGTCTTCGCTGACCACCTCGACCACCTCGACCTCCTCTCACACGAACTCTTCCTCTCAGATTTCTATCCATTGTAGGGCCTCACAAACCAGTGCTCTCTGAACTGGCTTACTGTATATGTTCCCTCACATCATTAGCCACAAGTGTGATCAATTTTGAGTTGTTGTGTTCAAGTGGTGACACCTGTGCTCTAATTGTGTTTGACTTTTGTCACCTGTGCTCACCATTATGCAGCACGGGTGCATCACAATGAAAATGTGTTGACAAGTTATGTCTAAACAGGTGAAAAGTGCTTATGGTTTTGCCAAAAGAGTGATTGATTCAATCAGTGGGTTCAGGCAACTGAGCATTTGGTTCAGACAATAGGGTTTAGTGTTTTAGCAATTGAGAAAAACTGTAAGTATTTCACTGCAACTTCATCTGTGACCCTGTTCATGTGACTAAATGAAAATCTAATCTAAACAACCGAAATAACACTGCATCAGTAATCCAAATGCTATCTATGCGTATATACACCAAAAATATATACTAAGAATGCTATGTACAGCAGTAGATATATTACAGTGAGCTATGTCAAGAATCCAGTATATAAATATGCGGTGTATATAAACAGTGTAGCAAAAATGCAATATATTAGAATGAGCTATGTAAAAAATACAGTATGCACTGAAACTTTTCTCTGTAATTTTACAGCATTATACTGGCACCAGAGTTGCCAGCTTAATACTGTCATTTTGCTTTAGTACTATTTTTCTTATTGTAAAAACATATTACAACATCCCTGCTGTTTTTATTTTTTATTTTATTTCACCTTTATTTAACCAGGTAAGCCAGTTGAGAACAGGTTCTCATTTACAACTGCGACCTGGCCAAGATAAAGCAAAGTAGTGCAATAAAAACAACACAGAGTTACATATGGGGTAAAAAACATAAAGTCAGAAATACAACAGAAAATATATATACAGTGTGTGCAAATGTAGCAAGTTATGGAGGTAAGGCAATAAATAGGCTATAGTGCAGAATAATTACAATAGTATTAACACTGGAATGCTAGATGTGCAAGAGATTATGTGCAAATAGAGATACTGGGGTGCAAAAGAACAAAATAAATAACAATATAGGGATAAGGTAGTTGGGTGGGCTAATTTCAGATGGGCTGTGTACAGGTGCAGTGATCGGTAAGGTGCTCTGACAACTGATGCTTAAAGTTATTGAGGGAGATAAGAGTCTCCAGCTTCAGAGATTTTTGCAATTCGTTCCAGTCATTGGCAGCAGAGAACTGGAAGGAATGGCGGCCAAAGGAGGTGTAGGCTTTGGGAATGACCAGTGAGATATACCTGCTGGAGCGCAGACTACGGGTGGGTGCTGCTATGGTGACCAATGAGCTAAGATAAGGCGGGGATTTGCCTAGCAGTGATTTATAGATGGCCTGGAGCCAGTGGGTTTGACGACGAACATGTAGTGAGGACCAGCCAACAAGAGCGTACAGGTCACAGTGGTGGGTAGTGTATGGGGCTTTGGAGACAAAACGGATGGCACTGTGATAGACTACATCCAATTTGCTGAGTAGAGTGTTGGAGGCTATTTTGTAAATGACATCGCCAAAGTCAAGGATCGGTAGGATAGTCAGTTTTACGAGGGCATGTTTGGCAGCATGAGTGAAGGAGGCTTTGTTGCGAAATAGGAAGCCGATTCTAGATTTAACTTTGGATTGGAGATTCTTTATGTGAGTCTGGAAGTTGAGTTTACAGTCTAACCAGACACCTAGGTATTTGTAGTTGTCCACATACTCTAGGTCAGACCCGTCGAGAGTGGTGATTCTAGTCGGGTGGGCGGGTGCCAGCAGCGTTCGATTGAAAAGCATGCATTTAGTTTTACTAGTGTTTAAGAGCAGTTGGAGGCTACTGAAGGATTGTTGTATGGCATTGAAGCTCGTTTGGAGGTTTGTTAACACAGTGTAAAATGAAGGGCCAGATGTATACAAAATGGTGTCGTCTGCGTAGAGGTGGATCTGAGAGTCACCAGCAGCAAGAGCGACATCATTGATATACACGGAGAAAAGTGTCGGCCCAAGAATTGAACCCTGTGGCACCCCCATAGAGACTGCCATAGGTCCAGACAACAGGCCCTCCGATTTGACACACTGAACTCTATCTGAGAAGTAGTTGGTGAACCAGGCGAGGCAGTCATTTGAGAAACCAAGGCTATTTAGTCTGCCAATAAGAATGCGGTGGTTGACAGAGTCGAAAGCCTTGGCCAGGTCGATGAAGACGGCTGCACAGTACTGTCTATTATCAATCGCGGTTATAATATCGTTTAGGACCTTGAGCGTGGCTGAAGTGCACCCGTGACCAGCTCGAAACCGGATTGCATAGCGGAGAAGGTACGGTGGTATTCGAAATGGTCGGTGATCTGTTTGTTAACTTGGCTTTCGAATACTTTCGAAAGGCAGGGCAGGATGGATATAGGTCTGTAGCAGTTTGGATCTAGAGTGTCACCCCCTTTGAAGAGGGGGATGACCGCGGCAGCTTTCCAATCTCTGGGGATCTCAGACGTTATGAAAGAGAGGTTGAACAGACTAGTAATAGGGGTTGCGACAATTTCGGCGGCTAGTTTTAGAAAGAAAGGGTCCAGATTGTCTAGCCCAGCTGATTTGTAGGGGTCCAGATTTTGCAGCGCTTTCAAAACATCAGCTGTCTGAATTTGTGTGAAGGAGAAGCGGGGTGGGCATGGGCAAGTTGCAGCAGAGGGTGCAGAGTTGGTGGCCGGGTTAGTGGTAGCCAGATGGAAAGCATGGCCAGCTGTAGCAAAATGCTTGTTGAAATTCTCGATTATTGTAGATTTATCGGTGGTGATAGTGTTTCCTAGCCTCAGTGCAGTGGGCAGCTGGGAGGAAGTGCTCTTATTCTCCATGGACTTTACAGTGTCCCAAAACTTTTTGGAGTTAGTGCTACAGGATGCAAATTTCTGTTTGAAAAGTTAGCCTTTGCTTTCCTGACTGCTTGTGTATATTGGTTCCTAACTTCCCTGAAAAGTTGCATATCGCGGGGGCTATTTGATGCTAATGCTGTACGCCACAGGATGTTTTTGTGCTGGTCAAGGGCAGTCAAGTCTGAGGAGAACCAGGGGCTATATCGGTTCTTAGTTCTGTATTTTTGAATGGGGCATGTTTGTTTAAGATTGAGAGGAAATTACTTTTAAGGAACAACCAGGCATCCTCTACTGACGGAATGAGATCTATATCCATCCAGGATACCTGGGCCAGGTCAATTAGGGAAGGCCTGCTCGCTAAAGTGTTTTAGGGAGCGTTTGACAGTGATGAGGGGTGGTCGTTTGACCGCGGACCCGTCTACGGACGCAGGCAATAAGGCAGTGATCGCTGAGATCCTGGTTGAAGACAGCTGAGGTGTATTTAGAGGGTATGTTAGTCAGGATGATATCTATGAGGGTACCCATGTTTACGGATTTAGGGTTGTACCTGGTAGGTTCGTTGATAATTTGCGTGAGGTTGAGGGCATCTAGCTTGGATTGTAGGATGGCTGGGGTATTAAGCATATCCCAATTTAGGTCACCAAGCAGTACAAACTCTGAGGATAAATGGGGGCAATCAATTCACATATGGTGTCCAGGGCACAGCTGGGGGCTGAGGGGGGTCTGTAGCAAGCGGCAACAGTGAGAGACTTATTTCTGGAAAGGTGGATTTTTAGAAGTAGAAGCTCAAACTGTTTGGGCACAGACCTGGATAGTATGATAGAGCTCTGCAGGCTATCTCTACAGTAGATTGCAACTCCACCCCCTTTGGCAGTTCTATCTAGACGGAAAATGTTATAGTTGGGGATGGAAATTTCAGAATTTTTGGTGGCCTTCCTGAGCCAGGATTCAGACACTGCTAGAACATCAGGGTTGGCGGAGTGTGCTAACGCAGTGAATAACTCAAACTTAGGAAGTAGACTTCTGATATTTATGTGCAAGAAACCAAGACTTTTGCGATTACAGAAGTCATCAAATGATAGCGCCTGGGGAGTAGGAGTTTACAGTGGTTTACTTTGTGAAAAACAGTATAAAGAAACGGTCCAGTGTTTAATGTCTCTATCATGTCTGTGTGTGTGTGTGTGTGTGTGCGTGTTTGTTTGTGAGTATGGGCGTATGCGTGTGTGTGAGTGCATATGTGAGTACAGGGGTCTGCTTGTGTATGAGGTGTGTGTGAGCTTGTGTATCTGTTTTGTGTGAGGGAGTGTGTCTTTGTCTGTTACTGCAGGAGATTGCGTGATGGCTGTTCAACAGTCTGATGGCCTGGAGATAGAAGCTGTTTTTCAGTCTTTCGGTGTTGTCTTTGATGCACCAGTACCTTCTCTGTCTGCTAGATGGTAGAAGAGGGAACAGACCGTGACTCGGGTGCTGAAGTCCTTGATGCTTTTCTTGGCCTTCCTTTGACACTGAGTGCTGTAAATGTCCTGGAGGGCAGGCAGCGTGCCCCCGTTGATGCATTGGCCTCTGGAGAGCCATTCGGTTGAGGGCGGTGCAGTTGCCATACCAGGTGGTGATGCAGCCAGACAGAATGCTCTCAATCACACATAGGCTATTGTTGGATTTCTATGTTGGCTACATTTACATTACATTTAAATTATTCTACATTATTTATAGGAATAGTGTCAACTATTTATAGGAATGTTATTATCCTATCATCTTATTCTTATTCTGAATGGCAATGGTAACTTTCACCTTTTGCATAAATCAGTGACTGCAGCCTCTATTGGCTACGGTTGTTGGATTCATTACAGACAGACACTGGATATATAGCTTCACTACAAGAATGGTTATATTGTAGTGGACCCGCCCCCATAACACTACAGTACGCATGCGCTTCTCTGTGCCCTTCTCGAAGTTGTCGCTGGAGAATGAGAGTAGAAACGCGGCTACATGTTGTTGGTTAGATACGTTTAAACTGTCTGAAATATACATTTGTCTCATCTAAATTTCATGGAAGATACTGGTAGGTTGTCTCAAACACCCTCTTTGATCAAATGTTTATTTTGAGAACTTTCTAGTTCGCTTGCTGTAACGTGAAGATGGTGGACGTGTGCGGTCTGGCTAGCTAGCAGCTAACTTTAGCTAACTAGGCCCAAACCGAGGCAAGGTTGAAGCCCTAACTTCGCTGTTTGTAACGATAAGACTTTCAGCCTATTATTTGGGATTAGAATGAAACGGTCGCCTTTCCCTAGTTACAGTCTTTACAACAACACGCAGTAACGTTAACCGTAACTAACGTCTTATTTTTTAGGATACCTACAGAGTGGGTAGCTAGTTAGATATGTTTGAATTACCTAACTATGCTAACGTGTAGCTAACATCATTGAGTGTGCACTGACCAATGATGTAGCTAGTTATATACAGATTGACTGCAGTAGGTTCCTAAGCCAACTTTACAGTTGTGTGCCGTGCTTGAATGATGACCAAAAGCTTTAGCTAACTATCAAGAAAAATAGGCTAACTAGATAACTAGTTAATTGACCGGATTAAATGTTATTTAACTTGCTACATAATGTGCTACTATCTACCAGCACGCGCACCTGTAGTCAGCTAGCTAGCATGCTAATGTTGCTAAACAAGGATGTGCGCATGCTATACAGCTCAGTGCGACTCTTAACAAGTCAACAGATGCGGTCAGAGTGAGGATTCTTCAGTTGAGCTTGACTTGAATGTTTTAGGTTAATATCTGGAGCACGTATGATAAATACATTTAACTTCGTTACCTATCTAGCCATATCTGGATATGTGCACACATTTGGATGAGCCATACAGATTTTATTGAATGTCAAACCTTGGTTGATAAGGATGTTTTCGTGCACTAGTAGATATGCCCAAGGAACCCACAATAACCCAGTTATGTCTATTGACTGGATCCACTCCTGATTCTACACCATTTTCCTGTAAGGCAAAGGTAATTATTACCCTCAACCCGTTTTGATGTTGTGATATTGATTGACGTGCAATCTGTGTCCCTCTTCAAACCTGCATGTCTCAGACCAGCCCATGATGGGGATGTTGGACACAGACAGCTCTGAGAGTGGGGACTCCCCAGCCATGGAGGGCAATGGAGAGGGCTTCCTCCCAGACCTGCCTGTCCTCACGCACCCTGCTGAATGGACCGTGGA
The DNA here is from genome assembly GCF_020615455.1 of Coregonus clupeaformis. Lineage (NCBI taxonomy): Eukaryota > Metazoa > Chordata > Actinopteri > Salmoniformes > Salmonidae > Coregonus > Coregonus clupeaformis. Next base: position 12,585,388 of record NC_059224.1, on the reverse strand, counting down.
CCAGGTCAGTGGTGAAAATAGACAGGGGTTTACTCTAGGAAATCGAAAAATGCCCCTGAGCAGAATCATAAAGACAATGCCCTGTCATCATTACTCTAAACAACAACCCATAGCAAATGTCATGTTTTTTCTGCTTGCAGTCCTAGTAAACCACAACACTTTCAACTTTAAATAATGTTGATGTTTCAAACAGTGCCCTTTGCCTACTTTTCTTCCTACCAGGTTCCCCCTGACAACCTCACCACGGTTATCCACGACACTGACTCAGAGTCAGATCAGTCGTCACCAGAAGTAATCAAGCTGCACCAGGACCAGCAGTCTGATCTGGGATCAGTTGAACAAGCGGTGCAGCACTTCCAGCTAGCGAGCGCCAAGCTCTTCCAAGAGGAGGATTCAGATGATCAGTCTCGTTCTCCCCAGGTAGAACAACAGAACCAAATGGAAGCGTCGTCAGAAGAAGAGAGCCAGGATGGACAGAACAACCAAGCGGAAGCCACAGAGTCTCTGATACAGGGTGAGATGTCAGAGCCTGTAGATCAGGAACAAGATCCAGCCCAAGCCCAGCCACCAATGGTTGCAGAAGATGGAAGCCCAGCTAACATGGAGCTGGAAGAATCCAAAGAGACGACAGGACAGGGGGAAGCTGTTGAGGAACCAGCTGTCCCCACAGAGCCTCTCATCCCTGCTGAGTACGAGAAGCTGGTTAAAGGGTGTGAGGAGAACCCTGAAGACTTCAATGGTTGGGTCTACCTGCTGCAGTATGTGGAGCAAGAGGTGAGCATAGAGAAGTCCTGGAATTTTATGTTAACCCTTGTATTGTGAATAGGTGTAATCTGCTCTCATAGTCTTCTGTATTGAAAACTACATTTAAAATCTCAATGCGACTAAACCTGGTTAAGTAAAGGGTTAGATCAGGGCTCCATCCCTGTTCCTGGAGAGCTACTGTCCTGTAGTTTTTTTTTTGCTTCAACACTAATCCATCACACCTGATTCTAATAATTAGCTGGTTGATTAGCTGGGGTGGTCAGTGCTATCAAGCATCCTTGGGATGTCCCTACCCTAAACCCTAACTTTAACCATTTTACATTTCAACTTCAATGTGGTAGGGACGTTCCAAGGATCCCAGATAGCACGGATCCAACAGGAGAGTAGATCTCCCGAAACAGCGTTGGCGAGCCCGTGGTTTGATGATGAGGCTGGATTTGGTTAAAGTCACATTGATGAAAATTGTCTGGCAGGAAGCAAGTTATAAATGTTATTTTTTCCTCAGAATCATCTCGGTGTTGTGAGGAAGGCGTTTGATGCGTTTTTCCTGCACTACCCCTACTGCTACGGCTACTGGAAGAAGTTTGCTGACATTGAGAAGAAGCATGGCAATGCGCAGGTGGCAGAGGAGGTAAGCGTGAAAAGAGCTCTTCTTTCGCGGATGTGCTGATGTAGTCAATAGTGTAAATGGACTTCTTCTCTACCTGTCCTCTGTCCTGATCTGAAAGGACTTGACAGGGTTAGTCTGCTTTGTTCGCTCTACTTTTTGGGTCCTTGCTGTGGCAGTCATTGGCATTTCACACGGTCTTTGTCTCATTCACCAGTGTCCTTTTGTGTCCTGTCCCCAGGTGTACCGGCGGGGTGTGCAGGCCATCCCCCTCAGTGTGGATCTGTGGCTTCACTACATGTCCTTCATCAAGGACAACGCTGACCACGAAGACCCAGAGACACCAGGACGCATTAGAGCGTGAGTAAAGATCCCTGTCGTCACTGAAAAGTGAAAGACCTCATCTCACTCACCTCAACACACACACTCCTGTATATCCTCAAGCTGTGTGCATGGGAAGCTTGTGACACGTCAACAACCAAAACGACAAGTGTCTTACTGAACTTTTCAGGTCATAGTGCATTGTTAATTATGTAGTCTATGTTCTTTCCCACAGTGCGTATGAGCATGCTGTGTTGGCAGCAGGGACAGACTTCCGCTCTGACCGTCTTTGGGAGGCCTACATCAACTGGGAGACGGAGCAGGAGAAACTGGCCAATGTCACGGCCATCTACGACCGCATCCTGGGCATCCCCACCCAGCTCTACTCACAGCACCTCCAGAGGTACGAGGGGTCAGCTCATTCACAATGGGTTTTGATAAACCATCCATGAGGGTTATGGTTATATAATTAAAAGAAAGGTCTTGGAAGCTCTAACCCTGACAATTTGACTAGTAAACTCATAGGTACACATGCAATGGCTGCCTGGTGTTATGATGCAATAAGTTCCATGGTCATTTGGAATGCTCTATCTACTGATGCTGGATTGTCATGGAAATGTAGAATGATGCTAACTGATGTGGCTCATGCAATGGAATGTATTTGTTTTAATGTCAGTTGAGTTGACTCAATCAGTCACAGCACATATTGAAGGGTCTGTGCAAACCCTGGATCCTTGGGAATGTTTAGGGTAGGGAGGTCCCAAGGATCCCAGATAGTACTTACCTAGATTGAAGGGTACACCTGCTTTTACTTCCTGGCATGGGTGCACTCAAAATGGATGCCAGTCCATCCATTATGCCATCATTGACTTGAATGGGGACGTCCATTCTATTCATTCTATATCTATGGTTATGGTCAACATCTCAGGTAGTGGGTAGCTAAGAGAAATCAAATACTGAACACTGGCAATAGTTTTACCCTTGTCAGAAACTCACTTTCGGGCACACTATGGCAACTGCTTGGCTTTCGATGGCAAGGTGCAACAGAGGGTAGTTCATACGGCCCAGTACATCACTGGGGCCGAGTTCCCTGCCATCCAGGACCTCTACCAGGCGGTGTTAGAGGAAGGTCTTAAAAAATGTAGTCCTCCAGCCACCCAGGTCATAGACTGTTCTCTCCGTTACCGCACGGCAGGGCCCTGAACCGCTTCTACCCTCAAGCCATAAGACTGCTAAATAGTTAACCAAATAGCTACCCGGACTATCTGCATTGACCCTTTTTGCACTAACTCTTTTGACTCATCACATACGCTGCTGCTACTGTCTATTATCTATCCTGTTGCCTAGTCACTTTATCTCTACCTATATGTACATATCTACCTCAATTACCTCGTACCCCTGCCTCGTGTATATAGGCAAGTTATCGTTACTCATTGTGTATTTATTCCTTGTTAAAAATATTGTTGGTAAGGGCCCATATGTAAGCATTTCACTGTTAGTCTACGCCTGTTGTTTACGAAGCATGTGCCAAATACAATTTGATTTTGACTTCTCTGGTAGTACTTTTGGTTCTCCTAGTGATGTACTGAATGTCTCTCTGCAGGTTCAAAGAGCATGTGCAGAACAACAACCCCAAACACTTCCTGTCAGAGGAGGAGTTTGTCCAGCTGAGGGTGGAGCTAGCCAAAGCCAACGTAGCAGCTGCAGCCAATGAGGAAGGAGAGGAAGCAACACCCACCGAGTCCGAGGAGCTCCCAGCAGGCACCGAGGACCTCCCAGATCCTGCAAAGGTACGACTCCACCTCCTCACCCTCGAGGAGGGGTTGATATGCCACAACATGCCAGAGGGTTAGGAAAGAGGCCCTTGCCTCTTCTTCATCATCATCATCATCCATGGAGAGAAACACAAATCTGTGCAGGTTTGAAGAGGTGTCTTTCCATCAGCAGCCAAGCCAATGAGTACGTGGGGGATTCAAGTTGGCATCATCCAGTCAGGGACTCGGCTTAAAGCGGGTCAGGAATGGCTGGATCGTGGGCCGGCTGGCCAAGTCGAGTGACCCCTCGTCCTTTCCAGTCCCCAGCACCAGGGCTGGCCTACAGGCAGGGTGCATACGGTACATACCCTGCCCCGGGTCGGGCCTCGGTCCCTGGGTCGGCCCCCTCGCCTTCGACAGGCAGGGCCCCTGCTAGTCTCTGGCTCTCTCGGCCTCATGGTGATGTAAATAATCTTGGCAGCTGGACATGCAGTTTGCACATCAGTGGAGAATGAGATTGTTACGAGATTGTTTTAAAGTGGAGTGAGAAGGTTAACATTGAGTGTCTTGTGTTCTGTGTAGAGGGTGACGGAGATTGAGAACATGCGCCACAAGGTGATCGAGTCGCGCCAGGAGGTGTTCAACCAAAACGAGCAGGAGGTCAGCAAACGCTGGGCCTTCGAGGAAGGGGTGAGTACTGACACCTATTTTTTTTTTTTATGGTCAGAATATCATCCACTTATATTTCATTATGCTAAAGGAACTAGTTCACTTCAAAGTTTACATACCTCTAAAGTGGGCTTTGTCAAGCTGGGTCGAGATGGAATTGGATGGTGCCACTCTTTCCCATTAATTTGGGATTGAGGCCTACAGAGGTCTACACAATAGATGGAATACGAGATATGAAAATATTGGACAAATGTTGATTTTGGGGTGAACTGTCCCTAATTATTACTCTGAAATTGTTATTTTTGTAGATAAAACGTCCCTACTTCCATGTCAAAGCCCTGGAGAAGACCCAGCTCAGCAATTGGAAGGAGTACCTGGACTATGAGATCGAGAACGGCACTCCCGAACGTGTGGTCGTTCTGTTCGAACGCTGCCTCATCGCCTGTGCTCTCTACGAGGACTTCTGGACAAAGGTAACCCAACCCTTAACCTTTGACCCACCGACACCCCAAAAATAATGAACTCCCCGCACTTCCCCTATCAACGATTTCATCACTTCCTGACAACAGTAAATCGTCCTGCACATCTCTTCTTTGCGTGTATCGTTGATCTGTGACTCACTGTATCTGTTGTATTAGGGGATGGCCAGCTTTGCCACACAAGATTTGACTCCAGCATTTGCCAACTACTACGTTGCATCTTCTCCGTCTCCCACTACCTTACAGAAACTTATCTTATTCGTTCCATGAAGGTGCTGATGGGTTTACAAAGAATTTCTAAAAACACGATCTTGTCAATGAAGAAATTCACTGGTTGAGTGACCCGGAAATGGGTGTTTAAAATGTTGTCGTCCCCTTCCCCTCCTCGTCTTCTCTCTCCACCTCCTCCTTTCCATCCACCCTGTCCCCCTCTTCCTCCAACCCTCCTTTCTTTCTCTCGCTTCACTCTGAAGTATGCAAAATATCTAGAGGGCTACAGCATTGATGGAGTGAGACACGTGTACAAGAAGGCGTGTACCATCCACCTGACCAAGAAGCCCAACATTCACCTGCTGTGGGCTGCATTCGAGGAGCAACAGGGTGAGTGGTGTTTCTAGATCCCTCTTGACATCACATTCACACATCTCACATGTCATTAGACCTTTAGCAGATGCTCTTGTCCAAAGTGATTTACAAACGGGTACATTCAAATAAGGAGGCTGAGCCAATCACATAATACAAGTTCAAAAGCATTGGTAGCCTCTGTCTACAAAAACTAGTAAGAAACATTCAACCCAGAAGTGGAACTGAGTTTGTCTGTCATTCGTTTCCCTGTAGGGAACATAGCAGAGGCGCGCGGCATCCTGAAGGCTCTGGAGGAGGCGGTGCCAGCCCTGGCTATGGTGCGTCTGCGGCGGGTCAGCCTGGAGCGGCGCCACGGCAACCTGGAGGAAGCGGAGGCCCTGCTGAGAGAGGCGATTGCGTCGGGGAAAAACACCAGCGAGACCTCGTTCTACGCCGTGAAGCTGGCCCGGCAGCTGCTGAAGGTGCAGAGAAGCCTCATCAAGGCCCGCAAGGTGCTGCTGGACGCCATAGACAAGGACCAGGTAAGATCACAAAGCTAGATGAGAAATGGAGTCACTTGGTTCAGGATCTTGATATTGAGATGTGGTATTGATACGCATGGTGCCGAATGGAGTTTGATTCAGAGAAAATGTGTTCAGAGAAACCATTTGAGTTCATAATGAATCTATTTTATGTGTCTCTCCCAGGCGAGTCCTAAACTGTATCTGAACCTGCTGGAGCTGGAGTACAGTGGGGACGTGCAGCAGAGCGAAGCTGACATCTTGGCCTGCTTCGACCGTGCCCTGAGCAGCCTGCTGCCCCTCGACTCTCGTCTCACCTTCTCTCAGCGCAAGGTCGAGTTCCTCCAGGACTTTGGCAGCGACATCAACAAGTCAGTTCACCTGCAGTACCTACTCTCAAATACAATTAATGAATGTTTCATGACCAGTGTTCAAATTAGAGTCTGTGAATGACTGTGCCCTTTCCACTTAAAGCTACAATATGTACTTTTTTGGCGACCTGACCAAATTCACATAGCAATGTGATTTATAGATCTGTCATTCTCATTGAAAGCAAGTCTAAGAAGCAACAGATCTGTTATGTGCGCACTTTCTATGCTTCGCGTTCTTAAGTTTTGTTTTTGCGTTTGTTACTTTCGGTTTAGTACACCAGCTGAAAATACAATATTTTGGGTTATGGAAAATATATTTCACAGCGGTTTAGATGGTGCAATGATTCTTTACACTGTGTCAAACTCAGTCCACGGACGGCAGAGTGTCTGCGGGTTTTCACTCCTCCCTTGTACTTGATTGCTGAATTAAGGTCACTGATGAGTAAGGAACTCCACTCACCTGGTTGTCTAGGTCTTAATTTAAAGGAAAAAAACAACCAGCAGACACTAATTTTCGCAAATGGCAGAGGGATTTCTGCATAGTGCATCTTTAATCTTAACCATGTATTATTTTTAACCCTCACAGGTTAGTGGCTGCTTACGATGAACACCAGAAGCTTCTGAAAGAACACGAGTCGACAAAGAGGAAAGCAGAGAATGGGTAAGATTTCAGTTTATTCACTTCCCTCAGCTTAACATTGACATCATGGAGTACAAAACAATAGGATTGGTAGGACACTTCATAGCAGGGTGTGAATTGCCATGCTTGAATTGGTTATTTGGGTGCTCTTGATTGACATTTAACCTGTTCCTTTGTGTCCCTGCAGCTCGCAGGAGCCTGAGTCGAAGAGACAGCGTACCGACGAGCACTCAGGCTCAGGGCACATGATGCAGGGAGACAACTCTGCCTACAACTACAACTGGTACCAGGTGAGTCCTATGATAAAGAGCAGACTCAAACATACTGTTTTACACCCAATTTATTTTTGCATTGAGCGATATACTCAGTGGCCAGTTTATTAGGTTCATGAAAATGGTTCGGTCCTACAGACAGTGAGTCACGTGGCCGTGGCTTGCTATATAAAGCAGGTAGACGGGCTTTAAGGCATTGTTACGGTTCGATTAAACGTTAGAATGGGCAAAATGAGTGATCTAAGCGACTTTGAGTGTGGTATGATCATCGGTGCCAGGTGCGCCTTTTCCAGTATCTCAGAAACGTCCGGCCTCCCGGGCTTTTCACACACGACCGTGTCTAGGGTTTCCTGTGAAAAACATCCAGTCAGCAGCAGTCCTGTGGGTGAAAACAGCTCGTTGATGAGAGGTTTGAAGGAGAATTGCATGAATCGTGCAAGCTAACAGGTGGCCCACAAATGGAGTAGTACAAGAGTGGTGTGCAGAATGGTATCTCAGAACGCACAACTCGTCGATCCTTGTCATGGATGGGCTATTGCAGCAAACAGATGGCCACACCGGGTTCCACTACTATCAGCTAAAAACGGTGTGGGGAATGTTTTCCTGGCACACATTCGGTCCCTTGATACCAATTGAGCAACATTTGAACGCCACACCTTATAGAATTCAGGCTGTTCTGGAGGCAAAGGGGGGTCTGACCTGGTACTAGATGGGTGTACCTAATTAACTGCCAACTGAGTGTATTTTCACCATACTGTGCATAGGTGACAAATGTCATACCATCCCTCATGGCAAAATTGGTTTCTTAATGAGTAAAAAACGGGAGTGTGATAGTGTTGAACTCTATTCTCTTCATCTGGTGACCCTAATGCTGGAATGAGATGTTCCTAAGTATTTGAAGGAATGCCAACTAACCCTGTCTTTCTTTTGCTTTCCTTCTCCAGCAACAGTACAACAACTGGGGCCAAAACTCCTGGGGACAGTACAACCAGTATTCCCAGCAGTATAACCAGTACTACCCCCCTCCACCAACATAAGGTCTTGCAGAAAGAAGAGATTAGAGGAGGCATCCTTTCTACCCAGTCCAACTGCTCATCTCAGCTAGCCCCGCCTCCTCTTTTGTTGTTTGATGTCATTTGTTTCCATTGGCCATTAGATTGACACATTCACTGTCATCATCATCTCCATCATTCATCGACTGGCTGCTTTTTGTGTTCCTTGCGCATGTGTGTTGATGCAGACTTCATATGAATTTAATTTTTTCCTCAGTTGAAAAGACACAATGATGTTTTTAATTTTTAGATTGGATCACTGCATAATTTGGTTCCTCTTCAATATGTCTGTGTGGGGAAACTAGTTGTTTGATACAGATGATAGATTTGTATGGAGGTAGTGGTAACAGCTATGCTCCTTCCTGAGCCTCTCCTCTGCTTTCCTAAAATGTGAGCTTTTTAAGATTAAGGTTTTTGTTTCCTGGGACAGAACAGAAATGAAGATTTTTGTTTTTTATTTCATAATAAAGAGATTAATATCCTATTTCATGTGTTTTGTACTCCCCTGAATTAACCCATATTTGTACGATATTAACAACACTGCCATTGCGGCTACATGAAAGCAAACGGGAATAGATTGGTTACATGTGAATGCTCTCCAATCATGATCCATTTGAAACTGACATGTAGGTACTCATGGAGAGATATAAGGTGTGGCCCAGCACGAAAAAGCTCATTCAGCTTACTGTCTTGATCCAGCAGTTGAAACATAGCATGATGTATCATATCATTACATGTTTCTGTATGACAGGCAAAAATGTACAATGTTATTTGTATACAAAATCATAGAAAAAAAAAAAAATTTTTATTCATGAATACATTTCGCATAGGCTTTTTACGGTAGTGCCCTCAGCCTTATCTACGTCACACGTTGACACATGCGCACTGCCGACGCTCCGAAAGTCCTTTTTTGCCTAGTGTTGAACGTCTAGCATCAAACGAGGTAAGGCCTGTGCAAATTGAGATAAAATATTGCATTTTATACCCATTAGAGACAATATATCAGCTCGGAATATTGGTCGTAAGTACATCATCCAAACGAATAATTGTTTGTTTGATTGCCTTATATTTAGCACACAAAAAAGTAAAGTGTTTCTGGAACCGCGTGCCCCATGTGGCTTGCTAGCTAGCATTATGTTTGCTAGCTTAGTTACGTGACTGTGTGGCTGACTAGCTAATCAAACGACCATGGATGCCTAGCTACTAGTTATGGTCGTAACTATAATAAATCCTCATGATTTGCAAACTCTTATTGCCTGGCTAGGTATGTCTAAATACAACTTTAGCTAGCCAGTCAACTTCAAACATGCCTCAACCTTACTGCTATGCTAGCTAGCATTGCGCTGTCTTTCCTGCGAAGTGGTAGTTATTGGTTCCTAAATCGCTAATTTCTATTGCTTTAGGTATCTAAACAGATGGGCCACCTAGACAGGCAGTATGTCAATGCGTCTACATCCCTAGCTCAGTCATTGTTGCTTTTTAGGGCGGATTCAAGTCATGTGGGCGGCAGGTATCTTAGTGGTTAAGAGCGTAGTGTCAGTAACCGAAAGGTCGCTGGTTCTAATCCCCGAGCCGACTAGGTGAACAATCTGTCGATGTGCCCTTGAGCAAGGCACTTAACAATAATTGCTCCTGTAAGTCGCTCTGGATAAGAGCGTCTGCTAAATGACTAAAATGCAAATGTAATGTGGAGCAATGACACCCCATTTACTGTTCTCATACTCTCCTGAGTGGCGCAGTGGTCTAAGGCACTGCATCGCAGTGCTAGCTGTGCCACTAGAGATCCTGGTTCGAATCCAGGCTCTGTCGTAGCCGGCCGTGACCGGGAGACCCATGGGGCGGCGCGCAATTGGCCCAGCGTCGTCCAGGGTAGGGGAGGGAATGGCCGGCAGGGATGTAGCTCAGTTGATAGAGCATGGCGTTTGCAACGCCAGGGTTGTGGGTTCGATTCCCACAGGGGGTATGAAAAAATAAATAATGTAAGTCGCTCTGGATAAGAGCGTCTGCTAAATGACGTAAATGTAAAAGCTAACTAACCATATTTTCCTATCCACAGCATCAAGATGCAGCTCTTCTTGCGTGCACAGAACACTCACACCCTTGAGGTGACAGGACAGGAGACCGTCAGAGACATAAAGGTGAGAGGCCACGCTTGGATAAATCAATGATTGTGGTGTAATTGGTGTACTGTCTGTAGTCTACAATTACAGTGTTCCACATTGTCTGGATTTGTCACATGCATGTACATTTTTGGGATATATGCATGTCTGGAGCAAACCATTGAGTGTGTCTGTGGGGTTGTTTCAGGTCCATGTCCAGACTCTGGAGGGTCTCCTAGTGGAGGACCAGGTGCTGTTGCTGGCCGGCTCCCCACTGGAGGATGCTTCCTCTCTGGTGGACTGTGGCATCTCTGAGCACTGCACCCTGGAAGTAGCTGGCCGACTTCTGGGAGGTCAGTACTCGGGCAGCAGATATCCTAGCGGTTAAGAGCGTTGGGCCAGTAACCGAAAGATTGCTGGTTCAAATCCTTGAACCAACTAGGTGAAATCTGCAGATGTGCCCTTGAGCAAGGCACTTAACCCTAATTACTCCTTTAAATCGCTCTGGATAAGACTAAAATGATATAAGACTAAAATGATGGAGCACCAAATACAGCTCACCACAATGGCTTACTAAGTCCTGTACATGATCTCAATGTGTCCTGATTTGAATATTTTGCAAATGTATCCTTCCTCCATTGAATAATCACAGCTATGAGAAGATTGGATTTAGAAAGAAATAGGGTGGGAACTTTGCTTTGACTTATCCAATCACATACAGTGCACTTGGAAAGTAATTCAGGCCGTTGACTTTTTCCACATTTTGTTACGTTGCAGCCTTATTCTAAAATTGATTAAATAAAAATTTTCCTCATCAATCTACACACAATACCCCATAATGACAAAACGGAAACAGGTTTTTAGAAATGTTTGCAAATGTATTAAAAATAAACATAACTTATTTACATAAGTATTCAGACCCTTTGCTATGAGACTCGAAATTGAGCTCAGGTGCATCCTTTTTCCATTGATCATCCTTGAGATGTTTCTACAACTTGATTGGAGTCCACCTGGGATAAATTCAATTGATTGGACATGATTTGGAAAGGCATACACCTGTCTATATAACGTCCAACAGTTGACAGTGCATGTCAGAGCAAAAACCAAGCCATGAGGTCAAAAGAATTGTCCGTAGAGCTCCGAGACAGGATTGTGTTGAGTCTGCAGCATTGAAGGTCCCCAAAAACACAGTGGCCTCCATCATTCTAAAATGGAAGAAGTTTGGATCCACCCAAGGCTCTTCCTAGAGCTGGCCGCATGGCCAAACTGAGCAATCGGGGGAGAATCAATTTTAGAGTTAAGGTAAAATGTTGAAAAGGTAAACGGGTCTGAATACTTTCTGAATGCACTGTACAGCTCCATTCCAGATCAGCAGTTAACTAATGGGTGCTCTGTGAAGGTATTTTGTCATCAGTTCCATTGCTGTATGTTCACTCAGGATAATCTCTTTGCTTTCTCTCCCCACCAGGAAAGGTACATGGCTCCCTGGCCCGTGCCGGTAAAGTGAGGGGACAGACACCCAAGGTCAGCAGATGCTTTCTGCATATTTTTAAACATACTCTTTGACATTATGGTAGTTGGTATTGTGGCAGTTGTAACAATGTCTGATTGTTTCAAAATCGTTATAGTTCTTGGATTAGTGTCTTCTAAATGTAATATATTTCTGCATAGTAATGGTCACTGTCCCCCTCTATCACTACAGGTTGACAAGCAGGAGAAGAAGAAGAAGAAGACTGGCCGTGCAAAGCGTCGCATCCAGTACAACAGGCGCTTCGTCAACGTTGTGCCCACCTTCGGCAAGAAGAAGGGCCCCAACGCCAACTCCTAAGAACCCTACCCCCCCCTCAGGAGAACGCTTGGGATTTTTTTTTTAAGCACTGAAAGGTTTTCCTCCTGTACAGAATAAAGATTTGGCTTGGACTGTCTTGGGTGTTTATGATTTTGAGACAGGGTTGTTTGATAAGTGACTTATTAGAAAGTATTGTTTGGACAGCACACTGACAAAAGATTTGGTACATTCTTGTTCAGGGGTTTTCAAATCTGAGCCTGGAGGTCTGCAGTTATGCTGGTTTTCTGTTCTACCTGATAATGGCACCCACCTTGGCTGGGTTGACAGGCAGCCCAATTCAGATTCCACTAATTGGTATTTTGACCAATTTAGATCAGCGATTGGTAAAGACCAATTGGTGGGGGGGGGGAATCAGAATTGGTCTGCCTGTAAACGCAACTTGTGTACCAAATCTAAATCAGTCCTTGATTTGAGGGCAATCAGCAGTGGAACTGACTTAAGGTCCAGGTATGAATTTGCCTGTTCTAGTCTAATGGAGTTTGGAAATGAATGTATAAGGGATGTCAAAATGAAACCGGTAATACCAGCACCATATGATCGTTCTGACAGCTATCCAAAGTGACAAACTTAAGACAAGTCTGCCGTTGAGTATACATTTCCATGAACTGGGCCAGTTCGTGCTGTTCGGACCGACCAGTTGCGATTGTGTAATGTGTACTACTGCATGAAACTACACCTTCAGGTGGGTGTTTGGAAGCCCTTTTAGATGGCAGGGAGGACTGGTTCTGATTAGAACACGTGATTTAAAGAGCAGGAACTTACTTCCAAACCATTCACTACTGCCCACAGTTTTCTTCACCATTCAAACACTCGCTGAAGGCACCAAATAAACAAGACCTGCTGCACATGTCAATTTAGTCTCCAAAATTGGTTTATTAATCTTTAAAAAGTACATTATACATGCAAAAGAACAAGAAAAAACAGGAAGGCTTTCCTCTGCGGTGTGTAACTGTCAGGAAGGATGCCCCATCTGTACAGTGTTGCCCGGTCATCACTACCTGGCCATGCAGGAAAGGACAGAAGCATGGCACCTTCTCAACTCACCACAAATAACCCTGGTCTGCTTCAGACAATATGCCAAAACAATGATAAAGGACTTGGCTTAAGCAGAAAAAGAAAACCAGACTAACCTTAAAAAAGGATACTTTGGGATTTTGGCAATGAGTCAGATGAACTAGTGGATAACATTTTTATGTCTGTGTCCAGTATGAAGGAAGTTAGATTTAGTTTCACGAGCAAATGCTAACTAGTGTTAATGCATGTTAGTAGATACCCATAGACTTCCAGTCATTGTGCCAACACTAGTTAGCAGTGGCTCGAGAAACTACCTTTAACTTCCTTCATACTGGACAGACATAAAAATGGTATCCAAAAGTTCATCTGACTCTGGGGAAGTAGATAAAGGGCCTCATTGCCAAATTCCCAAAGCATCCCATTAAACGTAAATTAAGACAATATATCAGACTCCTTTAACGTTCTGACAACGTTACAACCACTTCTGTCCTTTCGAGCATAGCCGTCTAGTGACTACCGCATTTTCCCCGTCCACGGAGAGAAGGGCATGCTGGGTAGGTTTCTGCCGTTAATCGACGGCCACCAGCTCGACCTCGAAGATCAGCTTTGCGTTTGGTGGGATTCTGGTGGTGGGAGAGTTAAGGGATGCACACAGAAACTGTTGCATATCCATTTAATGAGAGACACATTCATATAAAAAGTGTTACAACTAAGAGATAGTTATAAATCCGGCTCAAATTCAATGAGTATCAACAAGGCTATGATAGAGCCATTGTACAGGAGACGACTACTCTGAGGCTTAGCAATCTTCCTGACCATCACTTGTGGTGAAAAACATACCATTAAAGCCAAGACTCATCACTTTCTGCCATCTCCTAATTCAATATTAGCCCATAGTTCCCATGATGTTCCAATGTAAAGGATACTTTGAATCAGGAAGTCCCTTCTTCCCGTAGGCCCATTCTGGCTCAATCTCCAGTTTGGCTGTCTCGCCTTTGCTCATCGTTAGGATACCTTCATCCCACTGAAAACAACATTTCTCATAAGACAATGAAAACTGGTGCATTCCATTGAACAAGGAAATCATAATTATTGCTAAATTGAGGCAATAAAGCACCTTTAGCCATATAAATCAATATGTAATTAATATAATACAGTATCGCTATGGTCTTACCCCTCTGATGACCCGGCCCAGGCCAACTTTGAAGCTCAGTGGCTTGCTCTGTTTCTTCTTTCTGGCAGCTGCAGAGGGGAGGACAGAGGAAACAGTAGAATCATTATTGGTATTACTGAGAGAAAGGTAATTGAGGTAAAGTGAGTATGTGACAGAGTAACAATACGTGTGTGTGTGTGAGAGAGAGAGACCAAGAGGATAAAATTGTGTGTCACAGAGATAGTAAGAGAGAATGCATGCGAGTGAGTAAGTGTGACAGAAGTATGAGAAAGAAAACATACTTGCAGGGATGTTGGTGTCGAACACTGTGCCATCCTCCAGGGAGCCAGTGTACCAACAGCTCACATTGTCTCCCTTCTTAGGGAAGTTAGTCTTGTCTCCTTTCTTCAGCACAGACTTGAAGAACTTAGGAGGACCCTGGGAATTGTAATACATAAGTTACCATTTTAACAGTACAATTCTTCTGACAACCTTCTGAATGTAGAGGAGCAGAAAATTGTAGACTCGTTAAACTTAAAAGCAAAATACAGCACTTTTATCCTGATGCCTATTTCAGTGGAAAGCACTTAATCAAAAGTTTTTCAAACATGGGTTGTGTACATACCTCATCAACGACTTCCACAACTTCTTTGGGCTTGTCGTCGATCTTCACATTTTTCACATGCTCCGTCACATCTTCAATGGGTTCTGAACCTAAAAACCTCTGGTGGTTGCACAAACAAAATACTACATTACAGGAATTCATTATTTAAATTTGAGCCCTCATGTGTCATACGCTTTTTAAAATAGGTATCACATTCAATCCATTCATGTGGTCCACCCTACCTTGCTCTCAAACAAATCGTTGTAGGCAATAATCAGTTGCTCCTTCTTTGCCGTTTTTGCAACATTCTTGATATTTCCCATCAGCTTGTGCTCTGCAAGAAACTGGAAGAGAGAAGTCACTACGTCAGAAGAGTAGTAATTTTGCCACGAACGGAATGAATTACAACTTAAGTCCTTTTGTACACCTGCATTATTTCCTAAATCTGGCAAGAAACACTTTCCTGCGTAGCTTCCCTACTGCCTGGTGCCACAAAAATAACTACTTCACATAGGCCCAAAGGCTGGGGAAAAAAAATACTTTAAATATGTAGCCTTTTCCACATGAACTTGACACGGCATGGTGATAAGCAAAATTAATGGTACTAGCCAGTAAAGACCTGCATACAATGCTGAACTACTACATGCTAGGCTAACAAGCTAGCATCAAGCTAAATTGGCAGCGGTTCGCCAATGCGGAGGTAAACTGATATCACCATGCGTGCGCTCTAAAAGTAAGCAATGGCATTTCAATGAGCGCTGTCACGCCAATGCATGCATGGATCAAACATAAAACATACCGAATGAGCAGAATTGTCCTGAATGAACTTAATAATGTCTTTTTTGGGTAGATCATCACTTTTTAGCTGCTCATCGCTCCACTCTCTGGTCAATTCAGCCGCCATTTTACAAGGCGCACTGCTGAACTTTCACCTCCGCTTTGTAAGGACCTGGGAGGCGCGATGCTTTTACCATGTTTCCTTGCCTTGGTCAGAGAGATAGGGGCAAAGCGAGAGTGACAACTGGGCCCAAAATCTGTCTTCTCCAACAGGTGGCGTTTTTTAGTTTTTTTCTGTCATCAAGCGAGGAGTTTTTGTATGAAGGTCAATGACAGTGTCGAATTTGGTTAACAAAAAATGTAATATTTTTAGTGTGTTGCCCTCTATCCACCATTCATAGTGACAACAATATTGGTAGGTGCATCGTTTGTCTAGATCTGCAATAGGCTAACTAGCAATCATACCACACATAAAATCATTCAAAGCGGCATCAGTTTTTAATATGAACCCAGAAGAACAAATAGCAATAGCTGATAGGCAGCGGAGAGGCCAGGTGCATCATTGCGCATGAAAGAACAGTGAAGAAATGAGACACGCAGCTCAAAAACCTCCCCTATTGATCTTGTTTAGGGACAATACAATTATCCTACCTAGACTAGCCTACAACACCACAATGCAATGAATAATTGCATTATCGTTTTCAAGTGAGTACAACATTCTACTCTAGGCTGCAGTGAAAATGTCATTTGAAAACAGCGCAAAAGCCCTGTGATTTGAATGTTTCATTGCATTTGGAACATTTGTGGGTCTACGCTCAACAGTTTATAAGGTCTAGAAAGGTACAGTAGCAGGCCAGTCTGGCTGTATTGTTACTTCTGATACTGAATGCGCTGTCTGTTGCAGATCATCATTCTCCCAAATCGTCCTATAATAATGTGGCCACATATGCTCTGCCTCCTCTCCAATCGGCGGCTATTCCTTGTGCACCTAGAACCTAACGCTTCAATAGCCTTTAGCCTAAATATTTAGAACTTCTAAATTGTATTACCTTTTATATATGTCATAAACACAACCAGTCACAATGTTTTAATCTGATTAGGTTACTTCAAAAGTCTCCTGTAGGCTTGCACACATTTGTCCAAAATATAATTCCAGCACCCTGCTTGCTGTATTTCTGTGTTTTGAAAGTTATATATCTTGAAAACTTTGATTGCTGACATGCAAAACATTTTGGGACTATATCGACAATTGACTAATTAAATAAATGGGGTGGAGTTTTCCTTTAACCAGGTTTACATCCAACCCTTCTATGTGAGTAAAGTCCATGTTGGATAAAAAATGTCACAACATTATGGGAATGCATGCAGTTTATTAGGCTACAGATGAAATAAGTTATGATGAACTTCACAGGGTGGTGAAAGTGCACGGTAATAAACTTGATGGTCCTTTCAACAAATATCTAGGGTCTTTTTCTGGTGACATGATGATAGATGCTTGGCGGCCATTTGACAAATGAAAATAATCTCGCACTTTTGTCCATAATAATCTCATCATGTAGGCTTTACCAGCACTATATCAGCTAGCTGTTGACTAAAGCGCAAGTGACAATACCAGAGTGGACATGGGAACATTCGCTATACCTTTGCAAATTTTTTTGTGACCAAACCATCAGAGTTGAAAATGGGATGGAAACCCATTTAACTAGTATTTTTTATTTGTTCAGCAAAAGTTATTTTTTTATGTGCGCTACATACTTACACACAGACTTTTACCTGCAACAAGTCAATTTGATGAAAACACAACTCTGATGGGAAAATGTGCATATTGTTTTTATGCAGATTTTTGAATATTTGTATGAAAATCTGTCTCAATTGGATGGAAACCTAGCACTAGGCAACATAATATCACACTCAATTCGTGGAAATATGTACAACAAGTATTTAATCAGATTTCATGCGTTTTTGTGTGGCTTAATTTGTGTGAAAATACACACATTTTTGTGCAACCTAATTCGTAGGAAAATACACACATTTTTGTGCGACTTCATTCATAGGAAAATACATGTTTTTGGGGAAAACTTTGGAACAATCTTTTGAAAGTTATTGGAGCAATGCATTTTGGGCAATGGTGTTCTACACTGCTTTTTTTTGTGTCCCACATTTATTTATATGAAAAAAACAATATTGTTAATCAACCAGGTTGTCACAAAAATACTTAATAGTAGCCTTACGTTTTAAAAATTAATTTATTAATGACAATGATGTTTTCTATGCTTGTTTTTCGCTTAATACTTTGGGATACTGGTGCTATCTCCGATTTTATGAGGGTTGCCAGATTGGAGTAAAAATCTGTATTCTGCAGTTTTTTTTGTTGTGGTATCGATGAAGGTATTTGATTGGTGCAACTGCATGGTATTTGCAACTATAACGAGTCTGGACTATGATCAATTAAGCCATATCAATGCAGTTAAACAGGTTAATGTAAAATAATGAATTATGTTGGCTGACACTTATTTACTTAGGCTATTGTAACAAAGCATTTGCCAGCATTGTAGGCCTATTGCCTCTGCCCAGAGGCCTATTAGGCTTTCATGGCAACGGCCGTTAGAGTTCACTTTGCCACTTATGAGTCCTGGTTAGAGTCCCTGTTGCAGCTTTCACTTTTTTCCGCTACATTGGTGGCAGCGTTGGGATCACGTCCAGCTCACGTCTTGTTATGTGATCTAGTGGTGGGAAGCATTATGTTTTTCAACATTGTGTTGTACATTGTTATATCTAGTGAACAATGGATAAGCAACAATGGGTGTGATGGATAGACGTAATCATTACAAGTGTGATCAAGCCTTACATCAAAGTTGCCTGGAGCTGAATGGAAAGTGCTATGCTCTGACCAGTTATTCAGAAGAAAATCCCCTGTGACTGTCTAATTTACATAAGTTAACTTACCAGTGTGGACCCAAAACAAACACATTCTACACATTTACAAACTACCTGTTTAAAGTGTTATTACAACCATGGTGTTCTTTTGTTACTGAAGCTTACATATCAAATAACCTGACAATGATCCACATCATATGGGTAGACAAATAATGTAAGTGTCTTATGCAGCAAAACACAACTATCTTTTTTTAGGATGCAAACCAGTAGTATGAATCACTGTTGATCCATCCTGTTCTGATCTAATGAAATGGATGTAGGATTTTCTACGACCTAGAATCGAGGCCTTTCCCAGTCATGAAGGACGAAGCTAGGCCCCTCTTGGTTCTCATTGGCGAAGACTGAACTCAAGTTATATGTCAGACTCTCCTATACCACTCCTATACCCAACATGTTATACCCCAGAGGTTGTAAATAAACCCTTTTTAAGGTGCTATAACTTGTATCATTATTATAGGGCTGTGAAACCCGTAGCCGGATGGCTTCAGACTGAGCATTTCTCACCATTTTATAACAGGTAGTGTCCATTTATTTACAGTAGTGTGTTGATTAATTATTGCTTTCTTCAGTGGAAATACAGAATATGTATAAAAATGCCAAATATATCAAAAGCTAAATCAAGCAGAGATTTACAACTATTTAACCAAGTTAATCATTACTGAAACATGCAAACTACAAACATTTAACCAGTTAAAGATATGAATACATGACAACTAGATACAAATATTTTATAGAAAATAATTCAAACAAAATTCAAGATTTGGCTATAACATGAGTACAAACAGTGAGTGTGTGTTTTTTTGAGGGAAGGCCCTCAAAATTGTCAAAGACTCCAGCCACCCTAGTCATAGACTGTTCTCTCTGCTACCGCACGGCAAGCGGTACCAGAGTGCCAAGTCTAGGTCCAAAAGACTTCTCAACAGCTTCTACCCCCAAGCCATAAGACTCCTAAACAGCTAATCATGGCTACCCGGGCTAAATCC
This sequence comes from Coregonus clupeaformis, assembly GCF_020615455.1. Classification (NCBI taxonomy): domain Eukaryota; kingdom Metazoa; phylum Chordata; class Actinopteri; order Salmoniformes; family Salmonidae; genus Coregonus; species Coregonus clupeaformis. The sequence continues at coordinate 12,565,957 of NC_059224.1, read as the reverse complement.
ATGGCTGTCCTACCTTATCAGAGACTGAAACCAGACTGTGGCCTTTTGCCTCCCTCCTCAAACAAAGTGGAAAGAGCGGCGCCAGGGTTGAACAGAGTTCAGGCTAAACCTTGGTCTCTTTTTGGCTATATTCTTGATTGATTACAGCATGATGGGGTGGGGTTTGTGTATGTTTGAAAGATTAAGTGTGAACCTGTCATGTCCAACAATTAGTCTTCAGGTCAAGGCCGGGAGAGCCGGGGTTGAACAGAGTTTAAACTGAACATGAGTGTTTTTGCATGACAAGGGCGTGATTGATTGTAATAATATTGTTTCTAAACTGAATGACAGTCGAATTTAGCCACCATTATAGACAAAGGAAGTGGGCGGAGCGATAGAGAGCGGGCAACTGAAGAGGGAGAGATTTTAAGCTAGGATGTGTGTGAATGGGACTATATACTGTAGATGGGGGGCAGACAGAGAGAAGGGGGCTACTCTGCAGACTAGCCTGGCTTTGTTGAATTGTAAATAAAGTCAATCTTGATTCTACAAAAACTCTGGAAGAACTTATATTTTTATAAAGTATAGTGACAATTTTCCACATCATAATTGGCGCCCAACATGGGGCTCGAAAGAGATTGTTGAGTGCTTTGCCATCGGAGGAGGTTTTGACGAATCACACAGATACAGTGGCCACTGTTAAATAATGGTAAGCGACGTTCTTACTTTTAGCATAAAAAAGCTGTGTGTTTCGATCAGGCTGAATCTGAGGGTAAGGTACTGAAGGGGTCTCTCCAGCATTAAGGACTAAATTTAGGAAAAGTACAGAGTTTCTGTTGGAATGAGAAATAAGCATGCATGCAATGTTATTGTATATAAGTGTAAATAACTTAAATCCTACGATACCGCTTTGGAGAGCTAAAATTAGCACTCCAGAGGGCTGAATGGGTAGGTGGCTAGCTCTACGGTTACCGCTCTAGCGTGTTTATCATTGTTAGAGGCTGCTCGGGGGTAGGTGGTTAGCCAAGAGTCCCCTACGGTTACCGCTCTAACATGTTTATCTTTGTTAGAGGCTGCTCGGGGGTAGGTGGTACATACATTACTAAAACGGCCTACGGTTACCGCTCTAACGTGTTTATCATTGTTAGAGGCTGCTCGGGGGTAGGTGACGCATCAGCCTGTGGGGGTGATGCACTAATTAGACAGCTAATTGGGTAAAAAAGTAGGTAATCCTGAGTAGGTGACACCATAAATTGGAAGTCGAGCCGGTCATCTCAGGTAGGTGGATGGTTGTGAACAGCCACCAGGGCTTCAAAGTATAGAGAAATAATTTGATAGAGTAGGTCAGCTCATCTCGTACGGTGAATGGTTTGCTTGAGCGGCTGTGAGTCATTCAGTGATTAAGGTGTATGTTTCATCTGTCTCATTCAGGTTGCTCATTTGGTCAGCTTGATCAATTAGCTTTGTTCAATTGTCTGATACATTTGTTCATCCTGCGGGTCATTCTGTCTGATTAATTTAAGCACGAGTGGCTGCTTATCTGTGTGAATGATCGGACAATAAAAATAAATCCTGCAAATAATAGCCTTTTCTGTGTGGTGGGAGTGTCAGGATAGGGACTATATTTGAGGGTACTTGAAGCTTCTAAGGCTGGTGGAGAAAGGGCAAGCCCAATCTTGCATTAGGAAGAGGAGAATTAATAGTATGTGGATATTCTTGTTGGAGGAACAGGTCACATGTACGGGTGTGATCATATGACGTCAACACATTGTATTTCGGCCAAGCTTTTAGGGGTTCATTATATTTGGGAAATTTAGAAGGAGTGTAGGATTGTGGTAAAATGGACCATAGAGAAATGTCAAATGTGATAGGATTAACATTCCAAATTTGGGCACTATTATAGAAGAAAATATTCCTGTAGGTTGTACGAATATTGATTGTGTGTTGGGAAATAGCGTTATGTGAAATGAGAGGCATGTGAATATGGGAATGGGTTTAATCTAAAGTTTGGATAATAAGCTTTTGATGTAATGATATGTTGGGGTTTGTACAAACACTGCTAGTCATAGAATATTGTGAGATGTTAGTTCAGGGAATAGTGACCAATCTATAAGATTCTGGGAGGATTTTATGACTAAGGGGGCAGGGTATAGGTAGTTAAAGTTGTTGTTCTGCTGAAGGTAGAGTATGATGAACTAACTTATTGTAATAAAGAATCATTAGAAATACGAATGGTTTGGTTGATATGAATATATTAATATATGATGAATGTTATGTGCGGGTAATTGATTACTAGAGATTGGATAAAAGTGGAATAATATATAAATGCTGACTTGCACACTCAAAACTACTACGTGAGGGGTGGGAGACAGTACATAGATCATTTGATAGAAATAAGATAAAGCATTATTATAACTATCTATCATTTCGGAGCAGATGTGATATAGTAAAGGAATTTTAGTATATGAGGGGGAAAAAAACATAATCCATTTGATTAAATTCTTTCAATCCGTTTCCAAATCAATAAATGTAGATTTGACTCATTGACTGCTAAGTCATTCCCTTTGAGCTTGTGAGATCTTTGTCCGGTAAAGCTATTTTCTGATAAGTGTGGTATGTGCCAGATACTAAGTGTTAACATATAGACTAATATGTTATAAATTGTGTTCTTACACTGGTACAGTTATGCCCTATGAGAAATGTACAACTGCGCATGTGCGAAAATAAAGAAAGGGCATTTTCCCGCGTTCTGGTTGAATCACCAACGATGAACATGTGTGTTTATTCCTCCGTTAAGTAAGCCGGTATTCCTGTCCTGAAGATGACAGCACCAACAGGTTATGGGCCCAGGAGGGAACATGGAAGCCGATGGAATAGATTATGTTTCGACGGAGATGAAAAAAACTACGAGTTATGGGAGACGAAGTTTTTGGGACACTTGCGTTTGCTAGGGCTAAAGGCCACCATATTGAACGTGGATGAAGATGAAGAAGACGGAGAGAAAAATGAAGAAGCCTACGCCGAATTGATACAGGTTTTGGATGATAAAAGTCTTTCCCTGATAATGAGAGAAGCAGCAGATGATGGGAGAAAAGCGTTGAAGATATTGAGGGAACATTATGCAGGTAAAGGGAAGCCACGTGTGATTAGCCTCTACACTGAGCTAACTTCTCTTCAGAAAGCCAGTGACGAAAGTGTTACGGATTATATCATTCGTGCTGAGGCGGCTATTACAGCACTGAGGAATGCTGAAGAGACTTTAAGTGACGGGCTGTTGATTGCAATGATTCTGAAAGGTTTGCCCGAATCATTTAAGCCGCTTTGCCATCCACATAACGCAGAGTGACGAGCCGACAACTTATGGCAAGTTCAAAACCAAGTTGAGGAGCTATGAAAGCACCGAGAAGTTTAGCGCCATTTCCACTGACGACAACGTGATGAAGGCAAGTAACATTAAAGTTAGCTGGCCAAGAGGAAGAGATAAAGGGACCGAGATAACCTGCTTCAACTGTGGACAGAAAGGGCACAAGGCCCGGGAATGTAGTGTTACTGGAGAGCACAGAGAACGGAGACAGTGGTGTAGTTTTTGCAAGCGCTCCACTCATACTGACGCAAATTGCAGACGAAAAAGAAGAGACAATGTGAAACAAGCAACAGATGCTGAAGGCCACACATTTGCATTCAAAATAAGTGACTGTCAGGTTCGTGGACTGAAACATAAAGGGCTGATGGTTGATACGGGAGCAACGTCACATATAGTCACGGACATCGGGAAGTTTAAGGAGTTTGACGAGACTTTCAAACCGGAAAAACATTCCGTGGAGCTGGCTGACGGAACAAGAACAAATGGTGTCGTGGAGAGGAGAGGTGCAGCGGAGGTTTACCTGAGAGACAACACGGGTCGTCGGGTGAAAACAACGCTGACGAAGGCGCTGTACGTGCCGTCGTTTCCACAGGACATTTTCTCTGTTAAAGCAGCGACAGCCAACGGAGCTTCAGTCAACTTTCGACAGGGGTGTAACAAGCTCATCCACAAGAACGGTACCACTTTTGACATCGAGGAGTACGATAGACTTTACTATCTTAACACTGTAAGTGATGAAAATGATGATGGCTGTCATGGGTGCTATGATATTCACACATGGCACAAAATTCTTGGCCACTGTAATTTTGAGGATGTGTCAAAGTTAGAAAATGTGACAGAGGGAATGAAAATCACAGGTAAGATTGACAAATCTACCCTCAACTGTGAAATCTGCACACAGGGAAAATTTGTTCAGAGCAGAAACAGAGAGCCTGATGAAAAGGCAAAAGCAGCTCTTGAGCTTGTGCACACTGATTTGGCTGGCCCTATTGAGCCAGAGGCGAAAGATGGGTTCAGATATACTCTAGCATTTACGGATGATTATTCAGGGGCAGTTTTTGTGTATTTCCTAAAAGCAAAAAGTGATACTGTAAAAGCTACTGAGAAGTTTATTGCTGATGTGGCCCCTTATGGAAAAATAAAGTGTGTCAGGTCAGATAATGTAAGTCGCTCTGGATAAGAGCGTCTGCTAAATGACTAAAATGTAAATGTAAATAATGGCACAGAGTACACAGCCAAAGAGTTCCAGTCACTGCTCAGTAAGAATGCCATAAGACATGAAACTTCAGCCCCTTACTCACCCCATCAAAATGGGACCGCTGAGAGAAATTGGAGAACACTGTTTGAAATGGCAAGATGCATGCTACTTGAGAGCAACCTACCAAAGAAATTGTGGACATATGCTGTAATGACTGCTGCAGTAATTCGCAATAGGTGTTACAATAAGCGTGTAGGACAGACTCCACACTACATGTTTACTGGGAGAAAGCCTGATCTTTCAAAGATGAAAGAATTTGGATATGTTTGCTATGCATACAGACAGAACAAGAAAAAGTTGGACTCAAGATGTGAAAAGGGTATTTTTGTCGGGTATGATAAAAATAGTCCAGCATACCTAGTCTACTACCCAGACACTGGAAAAGTTCTTAAAAACAGATTAGTCAAGTTCGTTACAAAAGGTGTAGTCGAACGCCAAACTCAGACAGATTTGGAAATGAGTGATGATCTTCATGGGGAGAGATTTCAATCCCCCATGCCAAAAGCCAAGATGGCAGATCAAAATTCGAAGAGACACAAGATGTGCAAATCGAGACTTCAGATAGTCAGAGTCCACGCTATCCAGACAGAGAGAGGAAGAAGCCCCAGTACTTAAAAGACTATGAGTGTAAAGTGAAGTGTGATGACCAGATACCACCTAGTGTTGACTACTGCTACAGAGTAATGTGCAATGCACCACAAACCTTCAAAGAAGCAATGATTTCACCAAAATCAGAGATTTGGGCTACTGCTATGAAGGAGGAGATGGATTCCCTTAGGGAAAATGATACATTCACATTGACCACACTGCCAGAGGGTAAAAAATGCAGTGGGGGGGCAGGTGGGTCTATGCGGTCAAAAACAATTCAGATGAGACTGAGACATACAAGGCAAGATATGTTGCAAAGGGATATAGTCAAGTGGCAGGAATAGACTATAAGGATACTTTTTCTCCAACTGCAAATATGACATCAGTACGTTGTTTGATGCAGCTAGCAGCTCAGTATGACTTAGAGTTACATCAGATGGATGTCAAAACAGCATATCTACATGCTCCTATTGACTGTGAAGTGTACATGGAGCAACCAGAGGGTTTTGAAGTCAGGTCAGATACAGGTGAGCAACTAGTCTGCAAACTGAACAAGTCACTGTACGGCCTGAAACAGTCAGGAAGGAACTGGAACAAAATGTTGCATGATCACCTTAGTGAAAATGGTTTTACACAGAACCCAGCTGATCACTGTGTTTACAACAAACAAACTGCAACAGAAAGGATCATTTTGATAATTTGGGTTGATGATCTAATTATCGCTGCTAGTGATAGTGACTCACTCACAAGTGTAAAAGAAATGTTAAGTGAAAAATTTAAGATGAAAGATCTTGGGAGGCTTAGACATTTCCTAGGCATTGATTTTACACAAAGTGAAGGGAAAATAAAGATGAGCCAAACAAGGTACATAACCAAGATACTGGAAAGGTTTGGTATGTCAGACTGTAAAACAAGGTCAACACCATGTGAACAAAAACAAACTTTGATGGTGATGGTGAACCTATTGATTCAAAAAGGTATCGTGAAGTGATAGGCAGCTTGATATATGTTATGACATGTACAAGACCGGATATCAGTTGGATTGTCAGCAAGCTGTCACAATACCTATCAGAACCAAAAGAGCAACACTGGATAACAGCTAAACATGTGTTGAGGTACTTGAAGGGGACAATGAATCAGGAGTTGTGTTACAAAAAGGGGGGTGGAAAAACTCAACCTCGTAGCATATAGTGATGCTGATTGGGCAGCAGATCAAAGTGACAGACGAAGCATAACAGGGTATTGTTTTAGTTTAACTAAATGTGGACCTGTTATTTCATGGAGGTCTAAGAAGCAGCCAACAGTAGCTTTATCTACATGTGAAGCAGAGTACATGGCACTGGCTGCTACTACACAAGAAAGTTTGTACCTTGTACAGTTATTGGGCCAGATGGATAGTGAGTGCCAATATGCACCAGTAACAATCTTTGACGATAACCAAGGTGCAATTGCTCTGTCAAAGAACCCAGTATGTCGTCAGAGATGTAAACATGTTGACATCAGATATCATTTCATTCGATCTGCGCTCAGTGATGGCAAAATAAGTATTGAATATTGTCCAACGGCAGACATGGTTGCAGATGTTTTGACTAAACCTGTAACGAAGTTCAAAAATGAAAAATTCTTGGGTTATAGGTTTGGAATGTAAACTGACATTTGTGAGATGTATAACTGTAAGCTAAATGTGTTGATAGTTAGGTTGAATACGACTTGTACAGTATAAGAGCAAGTAGGGGTGTTAACATATAGACTAATATGTTATAAATTGTGTTCTTACACTGGTACAGTTATGCCCTATGAGAAATGTACAACTGCGCATGTGCGAAAATAAAGAAAGGGCATTTTCCCGCGTTCTGGTTGAAACACCAACGATGAACATGTGTGTTTATTCCTCCGTTAAGTAAGCCGGTATTCCTGTCCTGAAGATGACAGCACCAACACTAAGACTACAGACCATTATAATTGGAATAAAGGAGGATTTACTTGTCATTTCAATAAAGCATAGATTCTGCATTACTGACTAAAATCTAGATTTTCTGATTATAGTTCAACTATGGTTATGGGTTGTGTAGATTGATAGAACAGTCAGTGTTGATTTTGTGATGTAAGACTGGGATTTAGTAGTTTGTGGGGTTCGAATTGAACGACTCACTTATTCAACAGGAGTAAGAGAGTCCTTTTTTGTGTTGCCTAATGAGTTGATAGTTTAAAAACTAGTGAGAATATAGTTGTAATGTGGACTATTGAATTGAATATGGATATGAATTAAATGTATGCTTGTCATCTATAGCAAGTATTTGTTTTATTACAGTTTTTCTCAATTGCTAAAACACAATTTCTGAAACCTTGCTCCATTTCCTGAAAACATTAAACACAAAACCTAATCTTCAAGCACTATTTACAATACCTCTGACTCCTCTCGCAAAATGAAACATTCTTCTCAAAACAGTTTTACCTGTGTTCAAAATCAAACACTGCTCTCAAATCATAAACAAAGTGATCAAAATGATATAAACTCTCAAGCAGTCAGTAAACAATACACCGAAAAATAGAAAACACATTGTTCAAAACATACAGTTCTCAGGGAGAAGTACATTTTTAATCTCAAAACAAATGTCATATTTTTTCGTCATTGTCTTTTGATGAATGAAATCATGTTCTATCATAGTAGCTCAAAATTGATCAGAAATTACTACTCTGCTTTGTTCTTTGCAATTTTGTTTTTTGTTCTTCCTCCTCCTTGTACCCCTATTTTTACAGTACTGTACCCTGCATCTCACAAACTTGTCCTTTGTCTCTGTGATACCGTAATTCTTGTTCTTTGTTGATATGAACCTGCAACCAGTCAAAATCTATTGAGCAGTCAGTACTGTTAACAAATGGAAAGCACAATGTTCAGGGCCATACAATTTGTCCATTGTACAGTATACAGCCTACAATGCACTGTACTACAGTATACAATACTAAAAGGGACAAAAATCAAAGGAGTAAACGTGATCAATGTGCTTCTTCTTGTCTTTGGGCTGGGTCAGGCCAGAGCACTTCGTCCACATCACAAGCAATATTGTCCCTCCTGAGGCAACGGGGGAAGAAGCCTCTTGTGTGCCATATCCAGCCCTGACATGATTCCTCACCTATATCACCACAGGCTAAATCCATGGCTTGCAGCAGATTTACTCTGGTGTAGGGTTGTCTATCATACACTTTCCATCTCCAAGAGGAGAAAAACTCCTCAATCGGATTCAGGAAAGGCGAGTATGGAGGGAGGTACAAGTTCATAAACTGCCCATTGATGTTAAACCATTCCCTTACCTGAGCAGCTCGGTGGAAACTAACATTGTCCCACACTATCACATAGGTGGGAATGGGATTCTCATTTAGCTCTTGACCCTGCCGCTCTTGAACCTGCTGCTCAAATAAAATATCTCTTAGATTGGCAATAAATCTTAGAAGGTGCTGGGTGTTATATGGCCTGAGTGTAACATGGTGATGTAGAACACCATGGTTGCTGATAGCAGCACAGATTGTGACATTGCCACCTCGTTGACGAGGGACTTCAACAATGGCCCGCTGTCCAATCATGTTTCGGCCTCTCCTTCTCCTCTTTGTTAGATTGAAGCCTGCTTCATCGACAAAGATGAACTCATGGGGTCTGTCCAAGGATTCCAAGTCAAATATTGTCTGTTAGAAATACAATATACTGTATGTAGGATTTTGTAAGTCGTACAGAGACAGTGCTATACTGTAGAGTACAATTAGGCCTACTGTATGCACTTCTGATTCACATACATTGTATGTACTGAAGAGTAATGTCATTCACATAGTATGTGTTAGTACTGTAGACAATCTGGATTACAGTAAATGTTTCTGAATGTACACTTACTTGCACATACTGAGCTCGCAGTTCTTTCACCCTTGGTGAGTTGCGCTCAAAAGGTACTCTGTATACTTGTTTCATTCGCATCCTGTTACGATGGAGGACACGGTCAATTGTGGAAATGCTCACACTGTCGATTCCCTGAAGTGTGTGTTGTCTTGTATCACTCGTTCCTGGATTTCTCTGAGTCGTATTGCATTATCTTGAAGGACCATGCCAACTATAACGGCCTCTTGCTCCCGAGTGAATATAGCTGTCCTTCCACCTGCATGTGGCAGCCTTGCAATTCTACAAAAAGTAGTTGTACAGTTACAAAACATATTCATGCAGTACAATACATACAGTGATTAACTTTACAAATGTCTATTGAAACAGCTGCATATAGTGTAGTACAGTGAATTTGCAATTACAAAAATACAGTAGTATACTGTACCTGTTCTCTTCTCTGAATGTCCTTACTATGGTGGACACAGAAAATCGGCTCAAATTGGGTTGCACTCTAAGTCCTGCTTCCCTCATTGTCAGTCCATGGACAAGAACATGGTCTATGACTGTTGCTCGAATTTCATCAGATACAGTGGGGGAAAAAAAGTATTTAGTCAGCCACCAATTGTGCAAGTTCTCCCACTTAAAAAGATGAGAGAGGCCTGTAATTTTCATCATAGGTACACGTCAACTATGACAGACAAATTGAGGAAAAAAAATCCAGAAAATCACATTGTAGGATTTTTAATGAATTTATTTGCAAATTATGGTGGAAAATAAGTATTTGGTCACCTACAAACAAGCAAGGTTTCTGGCTCTCACAGACCTGTAACTTCTTCTTTAAGAGGCTCCTCTGTCCTCCACTCGTTACCTGTATTAATGGCACCTGTTTGAACTTGTTATCAGTATAAAAGACACCTGTCCACAACCTCAAACAGTCACACTCCAAACTCCACTATGGCCAAGACCAAAGAGCTGTCAAAGGACACCAGAAACAAAATCGTAGACCTGCACCAGGCTGGGAAGACTGAATCTGCAATAGGTAAGCAGCTTGGTTTGAAGAAATCAACTGTGGGAGCAATTATTAGGAAATGGAAGACATACAAGACCACTGATAATCTCCCTCGATCTGGGGCTCCACGCAAGATCTCACCCCGTGGGGTCAAAATGATCACAAGAACGGTGAGCAAAAATCCCAGAACCACACGGGGGGACCTAGGGAATGACCTGCAGAGAGCTGGGACCAAAGTAACAAAGCCTACCATCAGTAACACACTACGCCGCTAGGGACTCAAATCCTGCAGTGCCAGACGTGTCCCCTTGCTTAAGCCAGTACATGTCCAGACCCGTCTGAAGTTTGCTAGAGTGCATTTGGATGATCCAGAAGAGGATTGGGAGAATGTCATATGGTCAGATGAAACCAAAATATAACTTTTTGGTAAAAACTCAACTCGTCGTGTTTGGGGGACAAAGAATGCTGAGTTGCATCCAAAGAACACCATACCTACTGTGAAGCATGGGGGTGGAAACATCATGCTTTGGGGCTGTTTTTCTGCAAAGGGACCAGGACGACTGATCCGTGTAAAGGAAAGAATGAATGGGGCCATGTATCGTGAGATTTTGAGTGAAAACCTCCTTCCATCAGCAAGGGCATTGAAGATGAAACGTGGCTGGGTCTTTCAGCATGACAATGATCCCAAACACACCGCCCGGGCAACGAAGGAGTGGCTTCGTAAGAAGCATTTCAAGGTCCTGGAGTGGCCTAGCCAGTCTCCAGATCTCAACCCCATAGAACATTTTTGGAGGGAGTTCAAAGTCTGTGTTGCCCAGCGACAGCCCCAAAACATCACTGCTCTAGAGGAGATCTGCATGGAGGAATGGGCCAAAATACCAGCAACAGTGTGTGAAAACCTTGTGAAGACTTACAGAAAACGTTTGACCTGTGTCATTGCCAACAAAGGGTATATAACAAAGTATTGAGAAACTTTTGTTATTGACCAAATACTTATTTTCAACCATAATTTGCAAATAAATTCATTAAAAATCCTACAATGTGATTTTCTGGATTTGTTTTCCTCATTTTGTCTGTCATAGTTGACGTGTACCTATGATGAAAATTACAGGCCTCTCTCATCTTTTTAAGTGGGAGAACTTGCACAATTGGTGGCTGACTAAATACTTTTTTCCCCCACTGTATTTCCACTCTTTGTCTTCCTCTTCCTCTTCGTCCTCCTCTTCCTCTTTCTTGCCCTCCTCCTCCTCTTCCTCCTCGTCGCCCACCTCGCATACGCACTTGTCCTCTTCCTGTCACATTGTTTCTTCTATCCATTCTCAGACTTTCTCCTTCCCACCTTCAACAACCTGTTTGCTCTCTGAACTGGCTTATATTGGTTGTGTTGCATCATTTGAAACAGGTTAAATCAATTTTGAGTGGTTGTGTTCAATCAATTACATGTGTTCTCTATTTGTATTTGATTGTTGCCACTTGTGTTTACCAGTATGGATGACATGTACATTAGAGTGCAGAATGTGTTTTGAGAATGAGAATGTGTTTAGAGTTTTGCTGAAAAGTCTAAGTGAGATCTGCAAATTGTGTTTTACCATGTGAAATGGTTTAAGGTATTGACAACAGACTGCATAATTAGCTAAATGAGTCCAGGCAACTGAGAACTTTGTTCAGCCAATGGGTTTTAGTGGTTTTAGCAATTGAGAAAAACTGTAATTAGAGCCTAATCAGAAAGGACAGTTACATAAATGTAATAGCGGACTGGCAATTGCGATAGAGCTGTGGCAATGATTTGAATTGATAACAAAGGAAAGTAATTTACAGTTTTTTTTGATTGCTTAAGCACGATTTTCAAAACAGGGCCCGTGTTTTCAAAACACTACACACAATTAGCACAACCACACACCCAATTAGCAAAACACTACAGATCCTTTGCAAAATTAAACACTCTTGTAAAAACTATACACTTCTTTTTAAAAACCACACTTTGTTACCATATGAAACACACACGTTTCACATTACTATACTCTGTTTGCACGAGTTACACTCTGCTGTGATAAACCTAAAACACTTTTAGCACTTCTACTTCCCTATGATTAGAGTAGGCTACTCTCAACAAAGTACAAATATAATGTAAATTCACCAAACACTACACAAGACCAATGTTGCAGACTGAAGAAACTCATTTATTTCTCAACACGCCCAAAATGTTGACATGGAGATTCATAATACTGTAACCAAACGTCACTTTACGTATTGTAAGTTCAAAAAAATAAAAAATAAATAACTAGACATTGTCTCTTCGCCTAGCTGGATCTGGCCAGATAATTTCATCAACATCGCAGGCAATGTTGTCATTAGCAAGACACCTTGGAAAGAAACGTCTTGAATGACGAATCCATCCTTGCATTGCTGCTACCTCCATCTGGTCACAGGCCTTCTCCATGGCTTGGATGAGGGGTACCTCAGCCTGGAGACGGAGATCATAAACCTTCCACCGCCATGCCGAGAAAAACTATTCTATAGGGTTGAGGAATGGAGAGTATGGTGGAAGATATAGGACGGTGAAATGTGGATGTTGCTGAAACCAGTTCTGAACCAGAGCAGAGCGGTGGAAAGACACATTGTCCCAGACAACAATGTATTGCATATGATCGATTTGATTTGCTGCTGTTATGTTGTGCAATTGGTCCAAGAATGTAAGTATGAGTGCTGTGTTGTAAGGGCCCATATGGGCATGGCGGTGGAGGACCCCATTCTGTGTAATGGCTGCACAGAGTGTTATATTACCCCCACGTTGCCCTGGGACATTGACTATAGCCCTGTGGCCAATGATGTTTCTTCCCCCTCCTTCGTGTTCTCGTCAGGTTGAACCCAGCCTCATCTACGTAAATGAACTCATGCTGGATCTCCTCTCCATCCATTCGTAAAACTCTCTGAAAAACAGTGTCAGGCAAAATTGTGTAGTTCAGTGTAGATCTAGTATACATATTACAGTACAGTAAAAGATTATGAGACAGTATGCAAGATCACACTGCTAAAGTGAATACATACCTCTGCATAATCATGCCGCAGTCGTTTCACCCTTTCGGAATTGCGCCGAAAGGCACTCGATAAATTTGCTTCATTTGAATATGTTTTTTTTTTAGGATGCGTGCCAGTGTTGATGTTGAGACCTGATGGATATCGTTGAAAATGGCGTGGTTATTGACAATGTTAGCTTGGAGCTGCTTGAGTGTTATAGCATTGTTGGCCAAAACCATGTTTACTATCTCCTCTCTTGCTGTTCTATGAACATAGGAGGCCTTCCCCCTTGTCGTCCCTGACCCTCAATCCTATGTAGAAAAAAAAAACAGTATACAATAGTACAGTAATTTCACAGGAAAAGGTAACAGAAGTGCTGATAGTGCATAGAATATAGTACTGTAAGCAGTTACTGAAACCGTGCAGATGTTTTTGATATGATGATATTTTTACAATACCTATTTTCCAGTCGAAATGTTCTCATCACACTTGCCACTGTATATCGGCTTAGATTTGGCTGTACTCGCAGTCCAGCCTCCCTCAGCGTCAGGCCGTGGTTGACAATGTGGTCAACCAGTGTTGCGCGGATCTCATTTGTCAGATTCGGTCCTCTTTGAGCACCTTCTTGTCTTCCTCTTCCTCTTCCTCTTCCTCCCCTTCCTCCTCCTCCTCCTCGTTCTCCTCGTTCTCCTCCTCGTCCTCCTCGTTCTCCTCGTCCTCCTCGTCCTCCTCGTTCTCCTCCTCCTCCTCGTCCTCCTCCTCCTCCTCGTCTTACTCTTTCTCTGACTCTTTCCATTGTGCTTGAAGACCGATGAACTCACCTGCTGCTTTTTATAGTGCTTATACACCTGATTGGTGTGTCTACAATTAAGCAAACGAGTGTTTGCACACCTGATGACTGTGTTGAACCAATTGGTTGGACGGTGTGGTAATTTGACAGTCAGTGCTTTGGTATTGCAAGGACGTGACTTCATGATAGATTTTTGTGTGTAATGTATGTTAAGTGTGTTTAGTGTTTTGCAAATCACTGTGTGTAGAGTTTTGCAACAAGTGTAAGGTTGACAATGTGCTTATAGTTGTGCAAATATGGGCTGATGTTTTGCTTCTTGAGTGTAAGGTTTTGCTAATAGTGTACTACTTTTAATTTTAGTGTGTAAGCAATCCAAAAAAACTGTAATAGGGAAGTTAGAATTTCAGCTGTGAATTGTTTGGGTAGACTGAAAGGAAAGTAATGTATTTTAGTAATATGAATGCAAATATACTATTAGTTATGGGTGGTTTGTGAATAGACTTTACTAATGCCATGTTCTAGTTTGCGGGTAAAAGAGAGACAGTCCAGCAAGTACGAATTGAGCTGTAAGAGACATTTGAAGCAGAAGTCTGAATAGTTGAATGGAAAACATTTATTTGACTAATTCTAATTGCTATTACTTTATTCTATAGTTTGCGTAACACCAGTGACGTATGCAAATAGTTAATGAATTCTAAAACGATAATTTGTTTTCGTTACGTGGACCAGTGGAGTGTAGGTAGTTTTAACTATTATGCTGATGGGATAGCACCAACTTTATGTGGGTTCTAGATTTGTTAAACAACAAGTTTGTATTTTAAACTAAATTAATGCAATAGGCTACAATTACAACATTATCAGAAAAAGGCACAATCTAATGCGAAACAGTTATTACATATGTCATTGATCCAGTAATGATACAAGGATAAGAAGAATATTAAAAGAAAGGCAAGGGATAAAATCTCATTTTTTGGAAAGAAGAAGAGTATGAAGAGATATTAGGAAGAAGAATACCATTAACTGAGGAATATAAAAGCTTTTAGCTGAGAAAGTTAACAGAAATAATTTACCTTGCACCCTAATATAGACACTGAACCACACAGGGAGACCAAAAACACAGGGAGTAGAGATGGCAGGAACACCAGTAGCAATCATGAAGAGAAGGTTCCCAGAAAATAGTAAAGAGATTGGTAAAATCTCTGATAAATGGGAAAAAAGAACCAGGAAACTAGCAACAAAATGGCCAAAGGAGGGAACGTTTGATGTAGCAGTGTGTGAGGAAATGGATGCCCTAATAAAGAACTATAAAACAGGAGAGAAAGAGGAGAAAAGAGAGGGGCCACAGAGCATGGGGGAAAGTACAACCAACGAGGCAAGAGATAGCATATTTGGGGATTTGAGTTTTCGAAGTCACGAAGCATGGTGGGTGTGATCGAGTGGGAGCAGTGTGACTAGGGAAAAGCCTAGGGGTTTAAATCTCATGAGACTTTATTTTGTTTTATGTGCACTGGATTGTGAAATTCACCGGGGAAGGGAGCAGTCACGAGTGATGTTCTTGAGGATTTTCTGAGTGGGGGGATCAGGAGATGTGGACTAATTAATTAAATAGTGTGAGAATTTCGAATTTGAAATTGTTTGGACTGGTTAAGAGGTATCAAAATGGAAACTAATGAAATGTGCACTAGTCCCGAGACTATTAAAAGGCCTGGCCATTTTTGTTTTACTATATGGTTATCAACTTACCACAAACAACCCACTTAGTATGAAATGTTAGCTGTATAGGATTTTTATTTATTTTTATTTTAGGGTTCTTTTCACGGGATAGAAGTGATATATCTTAAAGGGGCAAACACATGTAATTTGAGGTTTTATGTACTGAGTGAGTTTTAAGTAAATACATGTGATTTCTTTTGAAAAGAGCTGTACTAAGGACTTACTGTACACTTGGGATACAAAAAGTATGAAATGTTTTGACGGTTGTTAATGATTAGTCTACTATAGAATGAAACACTTATTTGAACGGTTTGAATGACCTCTTGCCTTTGTCCTGACTTTCTAGTGTGATTTGATCACCCACACTGGAAAACCGAGTGACATAGGATGATGAGTTTAAGGTAATTTATTATACCGAGTTAAGGGTAATTTATAATACTGATATTTATGAAGAAGTTTATAATTTGCAATAATCCTATATATCATTCCAAACAGGACAAGGATGACGTGAGAGAGTTAGTCCTGAATGAGGGATATTCCTTGAATAATGTTATGGGATAAAATTAAGTTAAGATATTCTCAAAGGTTGTCATTTTAATTTAATTTATTATTTTGGTTTAACAGGCAATGTTGTTGTCACGAATTCAGCCGAGGCTGCTCCTCTTCCTTGCTCGGGCAGGCTTCGGTGTTCGTCGTCACCGGAGTACTAGCTGCCACCGATCTATGTTTCTGTGTTCTGTCTATATTGCACACACCTGGTTCCAATTACGATAATTTGTTTCGCTATTTTACCCTCTGGTTCCCTCATGGTGTTGTGCGTGATTGTTCGTTGTTTTGTTGTCATTGACATGTGAGTCGGTATTTTCTTCCCTGCGTGGAAGATATGTTTATTTACTTGTGACAAGTAAAGTACGTCGTTGACTAGTTCTGTGTCCTGCGCCTGACTCCGTCCTACCACTACACACTGACGCATGACAGAATCACGCACCATTATGGAGTCAGCATGTACATCCATTCCTCCAGGATCAGTGGAGGAACGCATCCAGCAGCACTCGACCATGCTACAGACTCTTGGCACAGCCATGGATCGAGTGGTACAGACTATAGAGCGATGGGAGGGGGGGGTTTCTACATCTCCTTCCACTACTATTCACTCCACACCGCTGTCCACCCCTTCACCACCTGGATCCAGTGGGATTCGGCTCTCGCTCCCGAGGGCATATGATGGAACAGCTGCCGGGTGCCAGGGGTTTCTGCTCCAGGTGGAGCTCTACCTGGCAACCATCCACCCGGCTCCCTCGGGATACAAGAGCGTGTCCGCCCTCATCTCCTGTCTGTCGGGGAAAGCGCTCGAGTGGGCCAACGCTGAGTGGGGAGGAATAGACGCGGCATCAGTGCGTTATGAAGATTTCACCCGCCGTTTCTGGACGGTATTTGATTATCCACCGGAGGGGACAGCGGCGGGGGAACGGTTGTTCCACCTCAGACAGGGGAAGAGGAGTGCACAGGACTTTGCAATGGACTTCAGGACCTTGGCAGCCCGCGTGGGATGGAATGAGAGGGCCCTGATCGACCATTACCGATGCAGCCTACGGGAGGACGTTCATCGGGAGCTGGCCTGCAGGGACACCACCCTTAACCTGGACCAGCTGGTGGATTTATCGATACGACTGGATAACCTGTTGGCCACCCGCGGATGTCCGGATCAGGGTCCGACTAGTCCATTCCCCAGCACTTCCGACCCTACACCGATGGAGCTCGGAGGTGCTGATCTAAGGGTGACCGGAAGGGGGGCTGTTTCCTGCACCAACTGTGGCCGCAGAGGACACACTGCTGGTCGGTGCTGGAAAGGGTCCTCAGGGAGTCGAGGCAGCAGGCAGGGCACTGGTGGACCATCCCAGGTGAGTAGGCACCCGACTCACCCAGAGCTCCCTGTTGCGCACCTGTGTTCACGTAGAATTTCCTGAGTTTTCCCCGCATTCCCAGCATAAGGCGCTCGTAGATTCAGGCGCAGCTGGGAATTTTATGGACTGTCTATTTGCACATAGATTAGGGATCCCTATTGTGCCTGTTGATGTGCCCTTCCCTATACATGCCTTAGATAGTCACCCTTTAGGGTCAGGCCTGATTAGGGATGTCACAGCTCCACTCTGGATGAAAACGCAGGAGGGTCATGAGGAGAGAATTAGTCTCTTCCTGATCGATTCTCCTGCATTTCCAGTGGTGTTGTGGCTTCCCTGGTTAGCCTCTCATTACCCCAATATTTCGTGGCAACAGAGGGCTCTCAAGGGATGGTCCCGTAAGTGCTCGGGGAGGTGTGTAGGTGTTTCCGTAGGTGCAACTACGGGTAGAGAGTCCAAACCAGGTCTCCACTATGCACATTCCTCCCGAATATGCCGATTTGGCTCTCGCCTTCTGTAAAAGGAAGGCGACTCAATTACCACCCCATCGACGGGGGGATTGTGCGATAAATCTCCGGGAGGGCGCTGCACTTCCTCGGAGTCACGTGTATCCTCTGTCACAGGAAGAGACGGCAGCTATGGAAACATATGTCTCCAAATCTCTGGGTCAGGGATACATTCGGCCTTCCACTTCCCCTGCCTCCTCAAGTTTCTTTTTTTGTGAAGAAGAAGGATGGAGGTTTACGCCCGTGCATTGACTATCGAGGTCTCAATCAGATAACGGTGAAGTACAGTTATCCACTACTTCTCATTGCTAGTATGATGGAGTCATTGCATGGGGCGCACTTCTTCACCAAATTGGATCTCAGGAGCTCGTACAACCTGGTGCGTATCCGGGAAGGGGATGAGTGGAAGACGGCATTTAGTACCACCTCTGGGCACTATGAGTACCTCGTCATGCCGTACGGGTTGATGAATGCTCCCTCAGTCTTCCAATCCTTTGTCGATGAGATTTCCAGGGACCTGCACGGACAGGGTGTAGTGGTGTATATAGATGATATTCTCATATACTCCGCTACACGAGCCGAGCATGTGTCCCTGGTGCGCAAGGTGCTTGGTCGACTGTTGGAACATGACCTGTACGTCAAGACTGAGAAATGTCTGTTCTTTCAACAGTCCGTCTCCTTCTTAGGCTACCGCCTGTCCGCATCAGGGGTGGAGATGGAAAATGACCACATTTCAGCCGTGCGTAATTGGCCGACTCCAACCACGGTTAAGGAAGTGCAGCGATTCTTAGGGTTTGCCAACTACTACCGGAGGTTTATCCGGGGCTTTGGTCATGTAGCGGCTCCCATTACCTCCTTGCTGAAGGGGGGACCGGTGCGCCTGCAGTGGTCAGCTGAGGCGGAGAGGGCTTTTGGTCACCTGAAGGCTGTTCACCTCGGCTCCCGTGCTGGCTCATCCGGAGAACTGTGTATAGAGCTGTTTTGTAATGGATAAGAAAACCACTATAAATCTGCAGATTAGGATAAAGGGAAGTTAAGAAACTTCAAAGTAGAATTTGTGTTTTATGTTGGTTTGTGAGTTCTGTTAAGTGTTACTGTTTGTCTATGAGGGGAAAGAGAGGAAGTACAGCGGGACTGTCTACTTTCTGTTGTCTAGCTGGGAGAGAGCTCCCTCCACTCTGAAATCGTATTGGTGAATGAACTACGCATGCGTGGGATTTTATGAGTTTAGAGTTACGTAGGGCAAATATGCCACTCCTCTGCCTGCACTGAGTTGCTGGGAGACGCAGACTCAGAACAGAGCAGACAGACAGGGAGTGGGGGAGATTTGAACACGAATAGAATGTTCTGTTTGTTAAATTGGCTGTTGCTTAATGATGAAACTATTTGTTGAGATCTATTGAATTGATAAATGAGAGAGATATGTTGACGGATTTAAAAAAATTAAAAAAAGAAAAAAGAAAAAAAAGAAAATGTTATTGAGCTATTTATACTATTCCTGAGTTAAGTTGTTTGCTTATTTCTTAGAGCGAATGTGACTAGAGGAATATTGAATGGTTGTAATAACCCAGTGAGTGCATAAACTACTAAATTCTTGTCTGTTTCTTTGTTCTTCTGTGATATGAGAGACGATAAGAAGGAGGAGACAGAGAGAGAGAGGAAGTGCTGACGAGTGCATCATGCGACAGGGTGTGCTGCAACGGATCCAGTCAAACTAAGGCCAGTACTGTTCTATTTACAAAACTTACCTTCCCATACAGGATATTTTGTGTGCCTAGCATATTTGATGTTGTGACAATTTGACAGGGACTTGGCAACAGACTGATCAATTGATGTAATTGCATATTGGAGTTTTTGTGCATAAGTTGGTTTGATTGGAGTTGTGTTGGGAATCGAGCACTGACATTATTCTGTAAAATTAAGGTCATTGGGTGCTTATTAAGCAATGGGTTTGTGAGTGCTGTAGTGTTGCTGGATTAGAGGTCTTTATTTTTTGGATTGCTCTGAAGTTGACTACTTTCATTTACTTTTCCTGATTGGATGTGGTAAGATTGCCACTAATCAATAATTTGGTAAAATAAAATAAAATAAAATGAATAAATAAATAAATTGATTAATAAATAAATTGATTAATTAATTAATTTTGAAAAAAAAGGGAACTATAGGCTACATAGTCTAAAATAATAAAATAATTCACAATAAAGGAATATAAAAGAGTTGTTACAAGGGGGAAAAAAGGACATAAAAACTATGAAAGTAATTACTCCTGTTGATGTAGTAGAAAATAGTAATCCTTTAGTTAATGGTATTGCAAGGTTATCTGGAAAATGGAATAAACATTGACCTGACATTGAACAACCATGGCTAGTGGAAGGGACTCTTAACCCTGACGTCATCAACATGATGAAAGTGGTTGAATAATAGAGAGAGGAAAAGCAGAAACGACCATAAAGATGAATCCAAAACTCCAAAAGTGAGAAGAAAACGAGACGTCTGGAAACTAAGGGTGGAGTGAGGTTCAGGAGGATGGAACTTGAAGATGATGATGATGATGATGATCAGAGTGATTCAGAAGAGATCATGGGTGGATATGACCCTGTGATCAGACGGAGGTTGGCCAGAGCGGAAAGAAGGGGTGATGGATGTTTGAAGAAGAAGAATACAAGATATTCTAGTTCTGATGAAAGCGAAGATGAAGACAGCGATAAAGATTTGGAGATTAAAGGTGCTTCATATTCAAGAGGATTTTATCCTACAATGACTAGCACAGAAGAAATAGAAAGAGATATAGACCGATGCGTATCATGCCTGGATAAAGCGAATAATTTAGAAGAAGTAAGAGAACTGGAACAACAACTCAAGAAGCTGAAGATACAGAACAAAAACTGCTGAGAAAAGGATGCCAAGAATTGGAGAAGAATAATATATTGAGGCCAAGGAAAGAGAGCACAAGTAAGAAGATGATGCAAGATTATATTTCGAGGACAGAACTTAGAATATAAGCCTTTGAAGAATACCGATATGTCAACAACCAGAAAGAACAGGACCAAGAAACTCTCAGAAAACTCAATCAAATACAACTGGGGGAGAATAAGAAGGAGAAGAAAAGCTTTGGTTATGAAGAATCAGTGTGCACCAAATCAACAATCACTGCCACAGCTTCAACCGAACAAGGTCAAATGCAATTGTGCCAGCCACAACTAGTGGTACAAGTTGTTTCATATCCATAGACAGTTTCTGGAAAGAATTGGAGAGGAAGAGGACGAGAAGGCTTAGAAAGAGGAAGAGGAGGAAGATTTAAGCCATACTTCCAGCAATCTTCAGAAGTGTGTTATAGTTGTGGACAGGTTGGTCACTTTGCCCGTGAGTGTAATGGGCCAGAAGGAAACACAAGAGGGAATTTCAGAGGAAGATACAGGAGCAAGTGAAGATCATCTGGAGGACAGGTGAACCCCTATAGGGGCCCGGAGCAAGGATTCTAGGGGTGCCCAGAAGATCCGAAAGGGGGGTGTCAGCTGGTAGCATCAGGACCGGAAAAAGATCCAACAATTGAGGTGAAAATAAACAACGGACCATGGGAAGTGATGGTGGATAGCGGAACTGCTTTTATCTGTGTTCGGCCTGAAGATGCTACACATCTCCCTATGTCCAATCAACTAATTAGGACAATCGGATTCGAGGGAGTAAAACAGCTGATTCCTCTTACGGAACCAATTGAGCTCTGCTATAAAAATCAAAAAATTACAATACCCATACTGGTATCAGAACATACACCTATTGCATTGTTGGGAAGAGATGCATTGTGTAAGTTGAACTGTACAATAAGATGTACACCAGACGACTGTCTGGTAGAAGTGCCAAAGGAAAAGGTTTACCAATTGTTGATGATGACAGAGATGGATTCGTCTTCAGTATTCTGGATTGGAAATCTCAGTGAAGAATTTTTGAAGCAGGCTAAGATATGGGAGAAATTTATTGTGGCAAATATGCCAGATGCGAGGCTTCCGGAATATCCATTTCATTGTACGCTCAAGTATTTCAAGAATGCTGCCCAATCGAACTCAGGGGAATGGTTGAGTCTTCAACCAAAGAATGTTCAACTCAGCTCATGTTGCATTATTTTAGGACCACAAGAAGCAGCTATGAAGATAAACACAGACGATTATCTGAATAAAGAATTTGAGATTGAGAAGAGTGTGCCACATGTGACCTTGTTGGTTTCGGAAGGCTATGAGCAGAAGCAAATAGGAGAAATGATGACAGAAGCAGAGAAAGCTGTTTTCATACCGATGAAAGAGAATTTGGCGATTTGGAGGAGTGAAGATCAACGATTTCTCAAAATAATGATTTCGGCTCAAGGACAAGGAGAGCCACAAGCTGTACGGATGACACATGAATCTATTTGAAGTGTGAAGATGGATTGAAAATCTATGGAAGAGGAGATGTTGCAAAAAGTTCAAGAATGTTTGTGATATCTGTCACGGTTTCGGCCGAGGCTGCTCCTCCTCCTGGTTCGGGCAGGCTTCGGCGGTCGTCGTCCCCGGAGTACTAGCTGCCACCGATCTATGTTTCATGTTCGTTTAGTTTTGTCTTGATGTTGTACACCTGTGTCTTGTTAGTCCTCGTTAGTGTCCTATTTAGTTCTCGTTGTGTGTGTTTGTCTTTGTGTGTGATTGCTCTTCTGTTTTGTGTTGGAGCTACGTACTTCCCTCCAGTGTTTTGGAGAGGTTTTTCGCACATGTTAGTGCGCCGTTTGTTTGACGCCTGTGTGCGCCGTTATTTCGCCTTCGGGCTTATTGTGCTTATTTTCTACGTGAATATTACACTAAAGTCTTTTGGACTGAGCTTCTGCGTCCTGCGCTTGATTCATGCACCACACCCACCTTCAGCACCCCTTGACAGAATCACACACCAAAATGGAATCAGCAGGATCTGCAGTTACGCCTGAGTCGCTCGAGGAGCATGTTCTCGGCCAAGATGACCAGATACGACAACTGGGGACCGCTCTACAGGACGTCATCAACACCCTGCACCGATGGGAGGCCAGCGGGGTACCCACACCTCCACCTACCCTGCCAACCCCATCGGCCGGGCCACCAGTCCCAGGTCCGGAACCCAGGGGGATTCGGCTCTCGCTCCCGAGGGCGTATGACGGAACAGCTGCCGGGTGTCAGGGGTTCCTCCTGCAGGTGGAGCTCTACCTGGCCACTGTACACCCGGTGCCCTCGGGACACGAGAGCGTTTCCGCCCTCATCTCCTGTCTCACGGGCAAGGCGTTGGAGTGGGCTAACGCCGAGTGGAGGAAGATGGACGCCAACCATCTCCTACGCCGAGGTGGACTAGACGCCGGGGGAGCGTCTAGTCCACCTGAGACAGGGGAGGAGGAGCGCACAGGCGTTTGCTCTAGAGTTCCGGACTCTAGCGGCGGACGCAGGGTGGAATGAATGGGCCCTCATCGACCATTTTCGATGTAGCCTACGGGAGGACGTTCAACGTGAGTTGGCCTGCAGGGATACCCATCTCACCTTCGACCAGTTGGTCGATATGTCCATCCGTCTGGACACCCTGCTGGCCACCCGTGGATGTCCCGAGGGGGGTCCGTCCATTCCGCCCTCCGGCACCTCCGAGCCGAGCCCTATGGAGCTCGGGGGTGCTGGCGCTAGAGAAAGGAGGAGCCCGAGGGGGCCTGTCTCCTGCACCAAGTGCGGTCGTGGAGGGCACACTGCGGCCAGGTGCTGGGGAGGGTTCTCCGGGGGAGAAGACAACAGGCCACGCACTGGGGGGGCCTCCCAGGTGAGTAGACGTCCCACTTACCCAGAGCTTTCTGTTGCGCACTTTTGTATACCTGTGTGTTTTCCACAGGTTGCACCTCATTCCCAGCATAAGGCGCTAGTAGATTCAGGCGCAGCTGGGAATTTTGTTGATCGGAAGTTTTGTTTAGATTTAGGGATCCCTCTCCTACCTGTTGACAAACCTTTTCCCGTTCATGCCTTAGATAGCCGCCCGTTGGGGTCGGGGGTTGATTAGGGAGATCACAGCACCACTTAGGATGTGTGCGCAGGGGGTCATGAAGAGACTATACAGCTGTATCTGATCGACTCTCCTGCGTACCCAGTGGTGCTGGGAATTCCCTGGTTAAGCACCCATAACCCTGCTATTTCGTGGCAACAGAGGGCTCTCGATGGGTGGTCTGCTCAGTGCGAGGGGCGATGTCTGGGTGTTTCCGTGGGGGCGACTTCGGTGGAAAGTCCAAACCAAGTGCCTGCACTGCACATTCCGCCTGAATATGGGGATTTAGCTCTCGTGTTTAGTAAAACTAGGGCGACGCAGTTGCCTCCTCATAGACAGGGGGATTGTGCGATTGATCTCCAGGCAGGAGCAGCGCTCCCACGGAGCCACGTGTATCCTTTGTCTCAAGAGGAGAGAAAAGCTATGGAGACTTACATAGCCGAATCTTTGAGACAGGGATACATTCGGCCCTCCACTTCTCCCGCCTCCTCAAGCTTCTTTTTTGTGAAGAAGAAAGATGGAGGGTTGCGCCCGTGCATTGATTACCGTGGTCTCAATCAGATTACTGTGAAATACAGTTATCCACTCCCTCTGATTGCGACCATGACAGAGTCATTGCATGGAGCGCGGTTTTCACAAAATTGGATCTCAGGAGCGCGTATAACTTGGTGCGCATTAGGGAGGGCGACGAATGGAAGACAGCGTTTAGTACCACGTCAGGTCATTTCGAATATCTCGTCATGCCATATGGGTTGATGAATGCTCCATCAGTCTTCCAATCCTTCGTAGATGACATTTTCCGGGATATGCAGGGACAAGGGGTGGTCGTGGTACATTGATGACATTCTGGTGTACTCGTCTATCCGAGCCGAGCATATAACCCTGGTGGCCGTGGTATTGAGGAGGCTGTTGGAGCACGACCTATATGTCAAGGCAGAGAAATGTCTGTTTTTCCAGGAGTCGGTCTCCTTTTTGGGTTATCGGTTGTCCGCGTCAGGGGTGAGAATGGAGGTGGATCGTGTGTCCGCTGTGCGTAATTGGCAAACTCCAACCACTGTAAAAGAGGTGC
Organism: Coregonus clupeaformis; assembly: GCF_020615455.1. NCBI lineage: Eukaryota > Metazoa > Chordata > Actinopteri > Salmoniformes > Salmonidae > Coregonus > Coregonus clupeaformis. The sequence continues at coordinate 12,540,888 of NC_059224.1, read as the reverse complement.
AGCAGTTCTTGGGCTTTGCGAATTACTACCGGAGGTTTATCCGGGTTTTGGACAGGTGGCAGCTCCCATCACGTCCCTTCTGAAAGGGGGTCCGGTGCGCCTGCAGTGGTCAGCTGATGCGGACAGGGCCTTTAGGAGACTGAAGGACCTGTTTACGTCGGCTCCGGTGCTGGCGCATCCGGATCCCGCATTACCCTTTCAGGTTGAGGTAGACGCGTCTGAGGCTGGTATAGGGGCCGTTCTCTCTCAGCGGTCCGGCACGCCACCTAAACTCCGCCCCTGTGCTTTTTACTCAAAAAAGCTCAGCCCGGCGGAGCGTAACCCATGACGTTGGGGACAGGGAGCTGTTAGCTGTAGTTCAAGCCCTTAAGGTGTGGAGGCATTGGCTTGAGGGGGCTCAACACCCTTTCCTCATTTTGACTGACCATCGGAACCTGGAGTACATCCGGGCAGCGAGGAGACTGAACCCTCGCCAGGCTCGATGGAGTATGTTTCTCACCAGGTTCGTATTTAAAATCACGTACATCCCTGGGTCCCAGAATGGTAAGGCAGATGCGCTGTCCCGGCGGTATGACACGGAGGAGAGGTCCGTTGAGCCTACTCCCATACTACCGGAGTCTTGCCTAGTGGCACCGGTGGTGTGGGAGGTCGATGCCGAAATCGAGCGAGCGTTGCGTGCACGACCCCAGCCCTCCACAGTGTCCTGAGGGTCGGAAGTACGTTCCGCTCGAGATTCGGGATCGACTCATTTACTGGGCTCACACGTCACCCTCCTCTGGACATCCGGGTATTGGCCGGACAGTGCATTGCCTTAGCACTAAATACTGGTGGCCCACTTTGGCTAGGGATGTGAGGGTTTATGTCTCCTCCTGCTCGGTGTGCGCCCAGTGTAAGGCGCCCGACATCTGCCCAGGGGTAAGTTACAACCCCTGCCCGTTCCACAACGACCATGGTCCCACCTCTCGGTGGATTTTGTGACAGACCTTCCCCTCTCTCAGGGGAATACCACCATCCTGGTCGTTGTGGACCGGTTCTCTAAGGACTGTCGTCTTCTCCCTATGTCGGGTCTTCCTACTGCCCTACAGACCGCTGAGGCCCTATTTACCCACGTCTTCCGGCATTACGGGGTACCCGAGGATATAGTGTCTGATCGAGGCCCCCAGTTTACCTCCCGTGTTTGGAGAGCGTTCATGGAGCGGTTGGGGGTCTCGGTTAGCCTTACCTTAGGGTACCACCCGGAGAGTAACGGGCAGGTAGAACGTGTCAACCAGGATGTGGGTAGGTTTCTGAGGTCGTATTGCCAGGGCCGGCCGGAGGAGTGGGCACGGTACATTCCCTGGGCCGAGATGGCCCAGAACTCTCTCCGCCACTCCTCTACCAACCTAACCCCCTTCCAATGTGTGTTAGGTTACCAGCCGGTTCTGGCACCTTGGCAGCAGAGCCAGATCGAGGCCCCTGCGGTGGATGATTGGATGAGGCGCTCGGAAGAGACGTGGAACGCTGCCCACGTCCACCTGCAGCGGGCCGTCCTTCGTCACAAGGCGAGCGCCGATCTCCATCGCAGTGAGGGGCCGGTGTACGCACCCGGAGATCGAGTCTGGCTTTCTACCAGAAACCTACCCCTCCGCCTGCCCTGCCGGAAGCTGGGTCGGCGGTTTGTGGAGCCCTTTAAAGTCCTGAGAAGATTGAACGAGGTGTGTTATATATGTTACATCTACCTGTTGAGTATAAGAATATTAACCCCTCGTTCCATGTGTCTCTTCTCAGGCCGGTGGTAGCTGGTCCACTCCAGGACAATGAGATAGGGGAGACTCCTCCGCCCCCACTGGACATCCGGGACCATCCCGCGCGCCCTGCTCCGCGTCCTCCTGGTCGTCCCCGAGGCCGGGGTCAGCGCACGGCTGGAGCCGCGCGTCAAGGGGGGGATACTGTCACGGTTTCGGCCGAGGCTGCTCCTCCTCCTGGTTCGGGCAGGCTTCGGCGGTCGTCGTCCCCGGAGTACTAGCTGCCACCGATCTATGTTTCATGTTCGTTTGGTTTTGTCTTGATGTTGTACACCTGTGTCTTGTTAGTCCTCGTTAGTGTCCTATTTAGTTCTCGTTGTGTGTGTTTGTCTTTGTGTGTGATTGCTCTTCTGTTTTGTGTTGGAGCTACGTACTTCCCTCCAGTGTTTTGGAGAGGTTTTTCGCACATGTTAGTGCGCCGCTTGTTTGACGCCTGTGTGCGCCATTATTTCGCCTTCGGGCTTATTGTGCTTATTTTCTACGTGAATATTGCACTAACGTCTTTTGGACTGAGCTTCTGCGTCCTGCGCTTGATTCATGCACCACACCCACCTTCAGCACCCCTTGACAATATCAAAGTAGTACTGATATTGGATTTGTGAAATCAGCCCAACCTGTGAAAGTTGAACTTCGACCAGGAGCCAGACCTCCTTGGAAGAATCAGTATCCATTGAAAGATGAAGCAATCCAAGGGATTGAACTATAAATTGAAGGACTTTCAAAAGCAGGTGTTTTGAAGACAATAGAAAAAATCCTTAGAGTAGGAATCAATTGTTGTTTTGGGAGAAACCATGAGGGGTTGATAGTAGCGCTTCTAGACCTATTACGTCTGATGATTTAGGAAGCTAGGGGTTAGCTAATGTTGCAAGGGGGGAGATTAGGAGAAAGATTATAAAGGAGTAGGGTTTTTGGGAATCATATTTGCTTGAATAGATTGATTATGTCATAGGCAGGAGGACAATCTGTCTGAAAAATAATGTTTACAGGTGGTGACTGTTATTCCTGGTTACATTCCTACACCGAGAGGTCCTATGCGTGAGTTGGTTATCGACTTTGTTGATATGATAAAACCAGTTGATGGGAAAAGATACATGTTGGTGGTTGTAGATAGATTTTCACGATGGCCGGAGGCCTGTCCAACCAAGCGAAAAGATGCTCAATCGTTTGCCAAGTTTTTGTGTAAAGAAGTAATAAGCAGGTGGGGACTTCCCGATCACATATCCTAAAATTAGTGGGAAAGGAATTTGTGGATAAATCAGTGAAATGGTTTTTGAAAGTTAGGAGAAAAGTCAGATTAAAAAGTTACGAAAACTAGGGTTGAAGTAACTCTGGGACAGTCAGCTCAGCTCCCGTGTATGTGCACGAGAGAGAACAGTGGTGAAGGGAAATTTAGAGTTTAGTGGGAAGATAGATATGGCAGGAGTTTAGATCTGTTAGGAGCAGTTGCATTGAGAAAGTATGCGTTGCTGAATTATAAGAGAAGAATGAAGATTGAGGGTGATTGCAGTATCTATATTTACGATTCCCAGCAGGATGATCAAGGTGATTATAAATGTATTTTTTATAATCAACAGTTTGAAAGTGTGGGATTAGAGTTGGGACTGAGAGTTAATGTAGTGACACTAGTGGTGATAGATGGAAATACAAGTAAGGAGTTCAAAGCTTTAGGGAGAATGGATGAATCAACAACAATGACATCAACACTTCAGCCTATTATAACAACAGTGAGAAGCAATTCAACTCTTTCAACATTGACAGTTATTAAAGCTATAAATGTATCACATTTGATTACAAGGGAGCCAATCGCTCCAGCACCAATTTTAGAGGAAAAGACTGTCATTAGGGTTAGGATGGGTGGTACAGCTCATCTTCCTTGTAGATGTGAGAGATGGAGTGTAGAGGTGATGTCACGATCGTCGGGAACAGAGGAGGACCAAGGCGCAGCGTGGAATGCGAACATATTTATTTTTATAAAGTATCACACGAACAAAACGAAAAAGTGACGTCCCTGGTTACATACACAAACCAACACAGAACAAGAAACCACACCAAATGAATGCCTAACGGCTACTTAAGTATGGCTCCCAATCAGAGACAACGAGCTACAGCCGTCTCTGATTGGGAGCCACCCTGGCCAACATAGAAATACAACAACTAGAACAAACACAAATGAAAACTCACACCCTGGCTCAACATACTAGAGTCCCCAGAGCCAGGGCGTGACAGTACCCCCCCACTAAAGGCGCGGACTCCGACCGCGCCAACCAAATACCACAGGGGAGGGACCGGGTGGGCACTCCGCCTTGGCGGCGGATCCGGCTCCGGGCATGATCCCCACTCCCTCTCTAACCCCCCAAAGTACCCCTGGTCCGGTCTGGCCCTGCTGACCGGAGCTGGACTGCACACTGGTGGAGCGGATTGCTCTAGCTCCGGCGTGAAGCAGCTGACCCGTGCTGAACCAGGCACCGGTGGAACAGGCACGGGCTGTGCCGGACTGGCGACGCACACCACTGGCTTGGTGTGGGGAGCAGGAACGGGCCGGACCGGGCTGACGAAGCGCACCACTGACTTGGTGCGGGGAGCAGGAACGGGCCGAGCCGGGCTGACGAAGCGCACCACTGACTTGGTGCGGGGAGCAGGAGCGGGCAGAGCTGGGCTGACGAAACGCACCATTGGCTTGGTGCGGGGAGCAGGAGCAGGCCGGGCCGGGCTGGCTACACGCACCATTGGCTTGGTGCGGGGAGCAGGTACAGGCCGGACCGGGCTGACGACGCGCACCATTGGCTTGGTGCGGGGAGCAGGGACGGGCCGAACCGGGCTGGCGACGCACACCACAGGCTCGGTGCGAGGGACAGGAACAGGCCGGACCGTACTGGGGACACACACCACTGGCCCTACACGGGGATCAGGAACGGGCCGGACCGGACTGGTAACACACCCCAGTACCTCTCGCCGTGCCTCTACACTCTCCTCCCCTTTAGTGACCAGTGGCCCCCGTAACCTGGCGGCCTCCTCTACTAACCGCTCCATCGCGGCCCCCTGCTGCCCCGTCGTCCACGGCGTGAGCCCCCCCCTAAAAAATGTCTGGCCGTCTCTCCTACCCGTGGACCAGGTCTCCATGTCCCTCGCCAGACTTTCGCCCTTCTGCTTCCAAGTCCGGCCCTTCTCTTCCTCACCCGGCTTGACCCAGTCGAGGAGGCGAAGGAGATCTGCTAGAGATCTCCCTGGCGATGGCTCCTGGACACGCTGCTTGGTCCAGTCTTGGTGGTTTCTTCTGTCACGATCGTCGGGAACAGAGGAGGACCAAGGCGCAGCGTGGAATGCGAACATATTTATTTTTATAAAGTATCACACGAACAAAACGAAAACGTGACGTCCCTAGTTACATACACAAACCAACACGGAACAAGAAACCACACCAAATGAATGCCTAACGGCTACTTAAGTATGGCTCCCAATCAGAGACAACGAGCTACAGCCGTCTCTGATTGGGAGCCACCCTGGCCAACATAGAAATACAACAACTAGAACAAACACAAATGAAAACTCACACCCTGGCTCAACATACTAGAGTCCCCAGAGCCAGGGCGTGACAGGTGACGTTCCTCCCACATGGAGAGATAATTATGGAAAAGAAGTGTTGCTTTCAGGACCAGAAGTAGAAGCTGTGACCCCTAGTCAAAGGAAGTATATTTTGTACAACGATATGAAGTGGAAGAGGGTTATGAGTGATTGCTCACTTATTTTGCGTAATGTTACATGGAAAGATCAGGGAGAATATATGTGTACTTATTTAGTGCAAGCATTAAAATTTGTTCCGGCTAAGAATTATTGGTTAAAAGGCTATGTAACTCGTAAGGTGACGCTTATGATGGAAGATTTGAAGTCTGTTGAAGCTTCCACAGTCACCAAAGGAGTTCAGGAGAAGTATATTACAGTAGCCACTCCAACAGTAAATAATACACAGAGGATATCTGTAACTTTCCCACTGGAAATAGTTAAGAGTGTTAATACATCAACTAAAGCAACTATTTTAATAGCAACTTTGAAAGAGATTAATGGTACGACGGCAATAACAAATGTAGGAAATATGACACAGACACCAACAACAACTTTCCTGAAACTAAAGGATGTAGCAAGAGTGACTCAGGAGTTTAGGATACGGATGGAGAGTGCTGTCAATGGTAGTAAGGATAGTGTTGAGATAGGAGAGCAGATGGTAGTAGAGAATGATGTAGATTCATCTGAAATAGTGCAGAATACTATCATGGAGGTACAGGATGAGTGGGCAGGTAGGAATCTTTGGTTCCAGCAGTTAACTCATTCTGTAAGATCAGTGAGGAATCTTGAGGGTCCATGCCTGTTGAGAATTCCAGCACCAGGCACATGGGGTTCTATCTTAGAGACGGTAGCTAAACCTCTATCAAGTACGTGTCAATCTTATGCTTTATCATGGCTGTTGTATCAGCAACAATCATTAACAGATACAATAATGTCGTTGTCGAAACATTTGTTTAGGCCTAGGTTTAATTGTTCTTGGTTAAATGAATTACCCTATGTGAATTTGTTAGATGGGAAGGAAAATCAGTTAACAGCGATTCCTGAAGCATTGGAGGTGAAACCAGTGAGGGCTAAAAGCTGTTTTTGTTCTAATAAAACATATGATGGAAAGGGTATGTTTATGGGAATATCAGATTGTGATGATTATATGATGACTTTGGGTAAGCATGAACATAAGGTTAGTAATGAGAAATATAATGTAACTTTTTATGTTCCAGTTAGTAAGAAGAGCAGGACTTTGATGGTGAAAGATCAGCTTTTGCCTGGTAATGTGACTATTGGGAATTGTAGAGATATTTGGTGGGGTTTGTGGTGATAAAGCATATATATTCTTACCCTATGGATGGACAGGATGTTGTTACATGTCGACGTTGAAGCTTCCATACAAGGTTTTTACTATTAAAAGAGGGGAAGCACCGGACACAGATAAATCGGAGTCTAGGTTTGGAAATAGGGTGAAAAGGGACATGGCGGAATTTCATAGTCTGGAAGCCTACCATTGGAGGAGAAGTCTAGGAGAGAAGTGGGGACTGGGACTTTTTCCATGGTATGGTGTAACATTTTTGGCAGATCACATTGATAATATTACCTATACTTTGCAGGGTTTTGCAAATGAAACGATAAGAGGGTTTAACCTTCTGTCGAATACTCAAAGAAGTCACAGACTGACGCTGTTGAAACATGACATGGCTCTTGACTATATTTTAGCAAAACAAGGTGGCTTATGCTTGGCTATGAATTTGACGGGGGATGATTGTTATACTTTGATCCCAGATAGTTCCGATAATATCACTAGTGTTATAGATGCATTGAAGAATATAAGGGATGCGTTTGGTAGATCTGAAGGGGCTGGATGGTCAGCGAAGGCTTGGTTGCAAGATCAGTTAGGCCCAGTGGGAGCAGTGATGGTTCAGATTTTAGTTGCAGCTCTGATAGCGCTGTGTGTGATGTTTTGCTTTTGTACTTTGTTGTTGACTTTTGCGAAGGCTATGATATTGAGATGGGTTGGAGTTGTGATGCCTGGAGATAACACTCAGATGCCGTTGTTAACTGTTACTGATCTCTCTCCCGAGTGGCGCAGTGGTCTAAGGCACTGCATCGCAGTGCTAGCTGTGCCACTAGAAATCCTGGTTTGAATCCAGGCTCTGTCGTAGCCGGCCGCGACCGGGAGACCCATGGGGCGGCGCACAATTCGTCCAGGGTAGGGGAGGGAATGGCCGGCAGGGGATGTAGCTCAGTTGGTAGAGCATGGCGTTTGCAACGTCAGGGTTGTGGGTTCGATAAAATAATGTATGTGCTAACTGTAAGTCGCTCTGGATAAGAGCGTCTGCTAAATGACTTAAATGTAGATGAAGATGAACAAGTGGGACTGGATGGAGTATTGATGGAAAGATATCCATTTTGAATATCCGATCATTTTTCAAATGTTTTTAAATATTAGTGTGATTTTAGTATTTTGTGATGAATCAAAGGGGGGAAATGGTATGTGATTCATTTTATATATAATTTTATATATAATTTTTAGTTGATATTGATGTTTTAATTTGAATGTGTTGTTTTGCAAAAGATACTGTTTGGTCTTTTCTTTTCTTCCAGAAGCATATGGGGGAATGTGTAGAGGGGATTCAAATACTCAAACATGGACAATATGAAAGGACAATATGAATGGACTGGAGGAAGTGGAACAAGGAAGGTGTGGAAATGTTCAGATTCCATCATCAACGTTGCATTGGAAGTCGACACTGCTGAGGAGATGAAGTGTAGTGGACTACATTCCAGTGTCTGCAATGATATATAGACATATTTGCATGTGTAATACATAATTTGTGTCATATTCTTTCTGTATTAATTTTTGTAGAATGATATTTGCTGTTATTGGGTACATGTGGGGATCTCAGATGTTTTTGTTTATTTTGTGGATGCTTAGGGATATTGGGTCTAGGCAGGGATAGAGAGAATCCACAGGAGGGTCCGATGGGTTGACCAGCCTGAATGTAGACATTTTTAATTGTATTTTGTTTGCTGAGGCTTTCATGTGTAGTCAAATTGCATCATAGTTTCAAATGCATTGATAAAGATGTATGAATTGATCTGGAGTACTTAGGTGGTTGCCTGGGGCAGAGGGGCCGTGAGAGAATTTTACTGTCTTGATTGATTGATGGATATTTGGAAAGAAAGCTGTCAGACAGGTTTTTCGCTCTCACACTCCATAAAGATTTGTTCACATTTCATAGAAATTTATTTACACTCCATAGAAAAATGTGTTTTTGGTTGATTGTTAAAGATACTCAATAAGAGAAATTGTTATTTGTCATAATCCTATTCTTTTTGTTTTCGAGACTTAATTAGTCTCGAAGGGGGGAAATATGTGGTGTGTAAGGAATTTATGACTTTGCTAACGTTTGCAAATGGTATCTTAGAGGATGTTTATTCAGCTTAGGGAAGCATCTGGGGAGCAGTTTTATAGGGGCACCCCATAAAACAGAGGAAGTCTGTTGTGTGGAGTCATGGGATTGGTCTCTAGGAGAAACCACCCATATCATGTAAAAAATGATAAATACTTGGTTGAGACAAAGGAGGACAGAACAACATATTATTTTGGGTCGTTGTTCTCCAGATGCCTGCAGATGTCTGTCAATTTACGCTGAAATCTTGTGATATACAGTGGGGAAAAATAGTATTTAGTCAGCCACCAATTGTGTAAGTTCTCCTTCTTAAAAAGATGAGAGAGGCCTGTAATTTTCATCATAGGTACACGTCAACTATGACAGACAAATTGAGAAAAGAAAATCCAGAAAATCACATTGTATGATTTTTAATGAATTTATTTGCAAATTATGGTGGAAAATAAGTATTTGGTCACCTACAAACAAGCAAGATTTCTGGCTCTCAGACCTGTAACTTCTTCTTTAAGACACTCCTCTGTCCTCCACTCGTTACCTGTATTAATGGCACCTGTTTGAACTTGTTATCAGTATAATAGACACCTGTCCACAACCTCAAACAGTCACACTCCAAACTCCACTATGGCCAAGACCAAAGAGCTGTCAAAGGACACCAGAAACAAAATTGTAGACCTGCACCAGGCTGAGAAGACTGAATCTGCAATAGGTAAGCAGCTTGGTTTGAAGAAATCAACTGTGGGAGCAATTATTAGGAAATGGAAGACATACAAGACCACTGATAATCTCCCTCGATCTGGGGCTCCACGCAAGATCTCACCCCGTGGGGTCAAAATGATCACAAGAACGGTGAGCAAAAATCCCAGAACCACACGGGGGGACCTAGTGAATGACCTGCAGAGAGCTGGGACCAAAGTAACAAAGCCTACCATCAGTAACACACTACGCCGCCAGGGACTCAAATCCTGCAGTGCCAGACGTGTCCCCCTGCTTAAGCCAGTACATGTCCAGGCCCGTCTGAAGTTTGCTAGAGTGCATTTGGATGATCCAGAAGAGGAATGGGAGAATGTCATATGGTCAGATGAAACCAAAATATAACTTTTTGGTAAAAACTCAACTCGTCATGTTTGGAGGACAAAGAATGCTGAGTTGCATCCAAAGAACACCATACCTACTGTGAAGCATGGGGGTGGAAACATCATGCTTTGGGGCTGTTTTTTTCTGCAAAGGGACCAGGACGACTGATCCGTGTAAAGGAAAGAATGAATGGGGCCATGTATCGTGAGATTTTGAGTGAAAACCTCCTTCCATCAGCAAGGGCATTGAAGATGAAACGTGGCTGGGTCTTTCAGCATGACAATGATCCCAAACACACCGCCCGGGCAACGAAGGAGTGGCTTCGTAAGAAGCATTTCAAGGTCCTGGAGTGGCCTAGCCAGTCTCCAGATCTCAACCCCATAGAAAATCTTTGGAGGGAGTTGAAAGTCTGTGTTGCCCAGCGACAGCCCCAAAACATCACTGCTCTAGAGGAGATCTGCATGGAGGAATGGGCCAAAATACCAGCAACAGTGTGTGAAAACCTTGTGAAGACTTACAGTAAACGTTTGACCTGTGTCATTGCCAACAAAGGGTATATAACAAAGTATTGAGAAACGTTTGTTATTGACCAAATACTTATTTTCCACCATAATTTGCAAATAAATTCATTAAAAATCCTACAATGTGATTTTCTGGAATTGTTTTTCTCATTTTGTCTGTCATAGTTGACGTGTACCTATGATGAAAATTACAGGCCTCTCTCATCTTTTTAAGTGGGAGAACTTGCACAATTGGTGGCTGACTAAATACTTTTTTCCCCCACTGTAAATAAACCTTTATAATCAAAGTACAGTGTAAGCGGACTCCTTGTTCTCTCAGCATAATTAGCATTATTATTTAGATACAACATTGTCATTGACATGTGAGCCTGTATTTTCTTCCCTGCGTGGAAGATATGTTTATTTACTTGTGACAAGTAAAGTACGTCGTTGACTTGTTCTGTGTCCTGCGCCTGACTCGGTCCTACCGCTACACACTGATGCATGACAGTTGTTTTGTTTTTGAACGCATGAATCACAATGTGAATCATGTGTCCAAAGGGGGGAGTAGTACTGGTCGGAAGTACTGGTCGCATGTTTTTTTTGTGGTAAATATGCAAGTTGTATTAAGTATATGAGCAGTAGTAATAATGTGTTATGGGTTTGGTTAAATGTTTTTGTGATAGGAGGCTGGAATTGTTTTGAGTAGAAATATTGATATTGTTCATTGTGAGTATAACCTTGAATGCAAAGATTGTGATTGATAGCATAAACACAATATACTTTTGTAAGGTTATGGAACTAGTAGTCCCTTATGGGGGGATATGAGGGAGATTTTTTAGTGGACTATGAGATAAAACTGAGTTAATCATGAACATATAGTTCGAATTTCTGTTGCTAGGCAAGAACTTAATTGGGTCATTTCACTGTGTGTGTGTGAAGTGGGAATCTGACCTAGGGTCGAATTGCTTACCTAAATCCATGGCTGTCCTACCTTATCAGAGACTGAAACCAGACTGGCCTTTTGCCTCTCTCCTCAAACAAAGTGGAAAGAGCGGCGCCAGGGTTGAACAGAGTTCAGGCTAAACCTTGGTCTCTTTTTGGCTATCTTCTTGATTGATTACAGCATGATGGGGTGGGGTTTGTGTATGTTTGAAAGATTAAGTGTGAACCTGTCATGTCCAACAATCAGTCTTCAGGTCAAGCCCGGGAGAGCCGGGGTTGAACAGAGTTTAAACTGAACATGAGTGTTTTTGCATGACAAGGGCGTGATTGATTGTAATAATATTGTTTCTAAACTGAATGACAGTCGAATTTAGCCACCATTATAGACAAAGGAAGTGGGCGGAGCGATAGAGAGCGGGAAACTGAAGAGGGAGGGATTTTAAGCTAGGATGTGTGTGAATGGGACTATATAGATGGGGGCAGAAAGAGAGAAGGGGGCTACTCTGCAGACTAGCCTGGCTTTGTTGAATTGTAAATAAAGTCAATCTTGATTCTACAAAAACTCTGGAAGAACTTAGATTTTTATAAAGTATAGTGACAATTTTCCACATCACTAGATGTGAAAACGAAACAAGGACTGAAGCAATAGACTCCTTATTTTACTCAACTATAGATTTCAATAAATGGTGTTTCTTTGAAAAGATTAGCCTGGCTGACATGAAAAACACATTAAGGGGAAAGGATCCACACACACAGAAGCTGATCATCTTTCTGCACATCTCTTTATTTACAATGCTGGCTGCATTGGTTTGCACAAACACAGGACATTGAATGCTACCTGAATTGACTCAGAAAAGTAACATAAGTAGGCTTACAGTATCACAGTGAGGTCAAACAGGTGTGTGTGTGTTAGTCAGATTATCCAGTGTCCACAGCAACACTATTGGTTGTTCTCTACCCCCAGTGCATGTGGTGTACTATGGTCTTAGTCATGCTCTCACTAACCCTCCTAATCTTTTATCTTTCTCTGTCTCCCCTTCCAGAGGGCCTGAGGCTCTTGGACCGTGGCTGAGGACACCCTGGCCTGACACCTGGACGTGCCTGGCCCAATCCCACCTAGACCCCTTCTACCTGCTACCTGCCTGTTACTTGAAAGTCCATAATGAACCTATACAGCTCTGGATCCATTGTCTTAGCTACTACTGCAACAACTTGTGTCAATTATAATGTATCTTTCGTCTGTCTGTGTTTCATAATTCTCCTTCAATTCGCAAGAGGCTGAATGTATCTCACAGGCGAAAGCATCCGAGCGAGCAAAACAGCGCCCCTCTGTCTCTTTACGTGTAGGCCATCTATCTGATGCTGTCTGGTCCAAAAGAGTATGACATTGTTGCTGCCCGTAGCATTGAATGCAAGGGAAGCCAGCAGCATGTTGATTGGACTAAATTGTTTTTGGTACAGTTTAGTTGTCACTGTATTAGATTAAGCATAGGTGATTTGATGATGTTGAAATGTTTAAGTTGAAATGGTGCTGGAATAGTGGAGGCAGCTCCTGTTTCCTTTGCGACTTGTGGTAACTCTTCGTGGTTCTAAATCAATAGTTGTTTAGTAAACGATACCCCCCTCGGGTATGCCCCTCTCCGGTATGCAACGTTGTTGTTTTCCTGTTTGCTACTCAAAGATAATTGACTGATTAAGTCAAAGACTAAATAATCTAAAAATATTAGCATAACTAGGCTACACAGAACCATGGCGGATTTATATTGTGGTTTACAGAGCGCTCTCTGAAATAAGCGCTACTATCGCCGTATTCCAACGGATCGAGTTCTCTCACCACGCCGGTCTAGCGATGGTTCTGTACTGCTGCTGCTCATTTCATAGTAAAGTTTGCAAATAACAAATAGTAGATACAAATGATACACTTACTCATGATATACTTCTACCAGGTAATCCTACTTTGCAGTTAACATTTAATTTAGAAGGTTTTCAACCCACAAGACGGTTATCACATCTACTGGCTATACACGGAGTCATAGACAAATGTGCGCACCACACAGACAGACAGGGGCAATATTGCTGGAAATGAATTGGCAAATATTGAGTTAGGTTTGGCTTTTTAAGCCAATAGTCGCTAACCAGGGGTGGGATAATGTCAGTGTCGCGTTGATTAGATAGTAGCTGGGAGCTTATAGTGTCTGATACTGGTGAGATTTCTTTATCACAGTTAGCGGTGGAAAACATGAAGAATTGCATGTACTTTCTGAATTGTTTGGCGAGCTGCTCATATGTGGGCTGCGAGCTACTGGTAGCTTGCGATCAACCTGTTGGAGACCCCTGGGCTATAGGCTACGAAGTGCATGCTCAGAGAAGCACAGAGCAAAGTTATATTTCTAAGATACACTATATATGGAAAAGTATGTGGACACCCCTTCAAATTAGTGGATTCGGCTATTTCAGCCACACCCGTTGCTGACAGATGTATAAAATCGAGCACACAGCCATGCAATCTCCATACACAAACATTGGCAGTAGAATGGCCTTACTGAAGAGCTCAGTGACTTTCACCGATCATAGGATGCCACCTTTCCAACAAGTCAGTTCGTCAAATTTCTGCCCTGCTAGAGCTGCCCCGGTAAGTGCTGTTATTGTGAAGTGGAAATGTCTAGGAGCAACAACTGCTCAGCCGCGAAGTGGTAGGCCACACAAGCTCACAGAACGGGACCGCCGAGTGCTGAAGAGCGTAAATATCGTCTGTCCTCCGTTGCAACACTCACTACCTAGTTCCAAACTGCCTCTGGAAGCAACATCCGCACAAGAACTGTTCGTCGGGAGCTTCATGAAATGGGTTTCCATGGCCGAGCAGCCGCACATAAGTCTAAGATCACCATACGCAATGCCAAGGGTCGCCTGGAGTGGTGTAAAACTCGCTGCCATTGGACTCTGGAGCAGTGGAAATGCATTCTCTGGAGTGATGAATCATGCTTCACCATCTGACTAATTTGGGTTTGGCGGATGCCAGGAGAATGCTACCTGCCCCAATGCATAGTGACAACTGTAAAGTTTGGTGGAGGAGGAATAATGGTCTGGGGCTGTTTTTCATGGTTCGGGCTAGGCCCCTTTGATTCCAGTGAAGGGAAATCTTAACGGTACAGCATACAATGACATTCTAGATTATTCGGTGCTTCCAACTTTGTGGCAACAGTTTGTGGAAGGCCCTTTCCTGTTTCAGCAAGACTATGCCCCGTGCACAAAGCGAGGTCCATACAGAAATGTTTTGTCGAGATCGGTGTGGAAGAACTTGACTGGCCTGCACAGAGCCCTGACCTTAACTCATCGAACACCTTTGGGATGAATTGGAACGCCGACTGCGAGCCAGGCCTAATCGCGCAACATGAGTGCCCGACCTCACTAATGCTCTTGTGGCTGAATGGAAGCAAGTACCTGCAGCAATGTTTCAACATATAGTGGAAAACCTTCCCAGAAGAGTGGAGGCTGTCATAGCAGCAAAGGGGGGACCAACTCCATATTAATGCCCATGATTTTGGAATGAGATGTTGGACGAGCAGGTGTCCACATACTTTTGGTCATGTAGTGTAGCTGCTGGGATGGTGTAAATAAAACTAGGCTCCATTACACACTGCAATATGTATTCCAACCCTGAACCCCGGCCTGCTCTGCTCTTGCTGATCAAAAACGTTTTAGTGTGCTGCCTAACCAATGGCTCTGCTGTGTAGGCTTACTGTGGCAGTTTAGGAGGAGAGTCAAAGACTTCTTCCGAAAATAATTTTTGATTAGGCCTAGTCTTGCGTGTGGACTAGGCTATGTTTTGTTCAGTTTGAGAAGGAGATTGCGAAGATGAGGGGGAGGACCAGAGGTCAACTTTGATAGTTTGTTACTACTATAATAGATTTTATTAAAACACAATATGTTTCTTGCCCATGATGTAGGCCTATTTATCAGAGTTATTGACCTCACAATAAGCCAGATTCAAGTAACTTACATTGTGATGCTGACACTTGAAGCAGCAGCCGCGGCACAATCAATCAGAAATGGACAGCTCATGGTGCTGAACGTAGGTAAATTTGAGTAGGCAAGATTCCTTTCTACTGTCCTCATTTTAATTAGGCTTTACTAACAACAAGAGGGCTTTGTGTTGGAGCCTATTTCTTCCTATTTAAGAAATAAGAGGTAGGCCTACCTGTTTGACAGACGAAATTAGGCTATAGGCTGCTATATCCATAGATTTGTTGGCCAATTCATCCACCCACCCTGCACTTTTTAAATAGCTTAACTCTGTGTCAGTGAAGGGCTGTTAAGTTAAAACCAAGACTCGAATTGAGGGGGTATGAGAGGGTATTCCATAGACCTACTTTTTGTGAAAAAAATGGCAGAAAGCACAGCCTAGCCCCTGTTAGCTTAAGACTTGAAGATCAATCAAAATGAAGATCAATCAATAGATCTGATTATATAAAGCAGTGGTCTCCAACCTTTTCTGAGTCAAGATCACTTTGAGTCAAAATGCAAGTCTAGATCTACCGCTCAGATAAAAAAAATAAACATTACTTAAAAACGTAAGCCTTTGCAACATTAACCAATTAGAAACTGTTCTGTAGCAATGAGGTTTGTGCAGTAGGCTATAGGCCCAATACATTATCACTGCATATTGGCTATGCTTGAATTGCCCTGACAATGTTGTTCTTCTCAGACCATTTTGAAATTATATTTACAAAAATAAATAATGGTATATGATCACACTGGTAATAGATCATTTGTTGCATTACTTGTGAGGCCCAGTTCAGTGAAAATAATAATAATGTATATATATATTTTTTTTACTGGACTGATGGCCTGCATCTGATGGTCAGTCTGAGGGAAGGAGGGAGCAGCGGTGAGACTGCCTCTCAACTCACCGTCCCTCCACTCAAGGTTTCTTTTTGCGGTCTATGGCTCGAAGAAACTATGCAGACATGGTGATCTGAGCTATCTGATTGGCCAACAGCAGGCCTTTAGGTGCACTTGATTTGCTCTCTGGGTCTACCTTCAGAAACATGAAATTGTTCAAAATGAGAACAGATTGCCTTCCCGGCGCCAGGGCTGCTGTATCAAGTGCAACTGCCACCAACATCGCGAAAGGAATACAAAAATAGGAACGCAAGACTTTATCGTTGGGTTTGTTACATAAATGTTTGGTGATTGACTAGGAATGCCTTGGAGATCGACTAGTGGATCGTGATCAACCGGTTGGTGACCACTGATATAAAGTGATCAATAACAGCGCTTTGGTCCGCGATGCTTTATGCTAGAAACAAGTTGTAAAATCCCCAGGAAAGAAGTGACTCCGATGCATATGGGGATATCATTGTTTAGTTTCTTCCGTAATTTCGAATAAGACATTAATGAGCGAGCTAGGACGGACGTAGTCAATTTAACTATTTGTTCAGCACTTTTGAAATGTACAGCGATAGAATTCAGAACATGGTGGTGTTGAATGTTTATCCTTTTAAGCTTGGAAAAAGACCCTTAAACCCAGAATTGGACCACACACCCACTCCACTGAATAGCAGGCTAGTGATTGCTTTGCAGCGTGTGCAGTTAGCCACTGATTCCTTCCAAACCACTCATTGTTGAATTTGCAATTTCCAACTTGTTGTGTAATGTTTATGGCTGATGAGCACCGATACGTTTTATCTATAATTTCTCTTCGTATGACAAGGACTGAAAAGGATTTCCCAGTAGATTGACGACGTGATTCATGATGATGACTGCTTGTCTAGCTTGCTAGCTACGATTTTGAAAGTATGATGTTGACATGATCAGTCCAATCAAAGCTACAGTAGATATAACGTGATTTGACGTCATTTTATCTGTGGCCAGTGACCTTAAGCCTTCTTGGATGGGCACTTCTAATGTAACTCTATGGCAGCACCCAAGGGGCTTGAATTTCCAAGCTCTCCCCGTAGATTTTGCAGTGACGTAGTGTCCCCATGAGTGACAGAACAGTGAGCCAATCACGGTGCAACTAGAGAACATTACCAACTCCTACGCTCCGTATTTTCCGCTGGCTGCCCCAACACCACAGAAAGCACTGAGCTAGGCTGAAACACCTGCCTTTTGGAGCTGACTTACTCAAGAAAGCAAAAAAGAGATCATGTTTGTATGCGGCTTTATTAACTTTTTTAAAATATATATATTTTTACATTGTTTGCAAACTGATATGTGACACGTATTAATGCCAAAATAACATGCAAAACAGCCAATTATTATTATTATTTGCCCTGAATGACGGGTCGCCACTGGACCTCCCCTCATTAGGTTAAGCCATGGAAGAAGAGTAGCCAACAGTTAAAGGTGCACTATGCAGAAATCGCGACGCCATTTCCTGGTTGCAAAAATTCTAATAGTTTGCCTAATTTCAGTTTATGTGACATAACAAGCAGTCATTGTGTAGAGAATTATTGTACCATCTAAACCCCTGTGAAATATATTTTCCATAACCAGAAATATTGTATTTTCAGCTGTTTGAAGCTGGTGTACAAAACCGAAAGTAAAAGACGCAAAAACGAAAGGAAGCATAGAAATAGCGCACATATAACAGATCTACCGCTTCTTAGAATTGCTTTCAATGAGAATGACAGACCTATAACTCACATTTATATGTGAATTTGGTTGGGTCGCCCAAAAAGTTACATATTGTAGCTTTAAAGCTTACATTTCTCTGAGTAGGCAGGCCTACTCTGTCTGGGGTGGAAAGGTAGGCCTAACGTTTGAAAGTACCATGCTCAGATTCCTAATGACATCTAGGATTTAATTATTTGCAGACATGGACAGTTTCGTTGCTAACAAGACATACAGATTTGGCATTGGAGAAATATGATAAGATGAACACATAGGCCTATCTCTCTGTCCATTCATAGCCTGTAATTTCGGTAATTTGTGTGGTATTAACAAATATTCTTCTAATATGTAAAATTACGTAGAATTGCATGACACTTTTTTCTCGGACCTGCAAATACAATGATAGATTAATGCAATGCTTTTACTATAAAAGGGATCTCTCCACCCCTACTCTTGTCCACGGTGGTCTGCGAACCCACAACCCAATTCCTGCGTTGCCATATAATACTTACAGAACCAAGAGCAGTTTCTAAAACTGCATATCTAATATATGTTTTCTGCTATCCACTTTATGTTTTAATTATTATTTGGGGTATAAGGGAGGGAAGGTCACTTGTTTTGTTTTTTTTAATCGTTCAGGGAGGGTTTAGGTAAAATATATTTTGCTGAAGGTAGGGCCATTTTAATTTAAGAGAGGTCTGACTTTCCTGTCAGTGGGCTAATTTAGTTAGGTCCCTCATGAGCCTAACCACACTATTTATAGTCGTTTGGTCTATTTTTCCATTCAGTTCCTCCTTGATTTTATATGTACCGCGTGACTCCATGCTCTCTGAGTGGTCTAGGGGGCACTCTTGGCCTGGATGCTCTGTCTCAAGAGTGGCCTGAAGGGTTATTGTACGCTTTTCCCCCATTGTCTCTGATCTCACAGGTTCTTCATAAGATAAAGCATGGACACCACAGGATCCTACTAGTAGCGCTGAGATGGCCAGGCAGACCTTAGTTCTCGGAGCTCCTTCAGCTGGTGTGGGGGTTCGCCCTGGCCTCTTCCAACCAGGTCATACCTCCTGTCCCAGGTGGACGGCCTGATTTGGCACCCCAACCCCGCTTCCCTTCAACTGTGGGTATGGCCAATAACGAGTCCATCTCTCAGGAGCTAGTCGTGGCTGTTCATGAAACTCTAAGAAATGCGAGAGCCCCATCCAGTCACTCGCTTTATGCTCTCAGATGGAGCCTATTCTCCTCTAGGTGTGACGCTAGACAGCTAGACCCAGTTACCTGTCCTGTTCCTCTTGTCCTCTGTTTCCTCCAGTCCCATCTGGACATCGGCAAGACAGGCCTCCATTTCAGCTTCTCATGACATGGTGGATGGCCACAAGCTGGGCAGTCACCCCTTTGTGTCACAGTTTCTGAAGGGTGTCCGGCGGATACACCAGGGCCGCGTTCTGCATGCCCCTTCTTGGGAGATGTCCTTGGTCCCAGGGGCCCTGGCTAGGCCTCCATATGAGCCGGTAGTTCAGTCTGACTTGAAATCTCTCTCCCTAAAAACAGCTTTTCTCCTGGCTCTCTTCGCCATTAAGCGTGAGCGAGCTACATGCCCTCTCCGTAAGTGTGGACTGTTTGAGATAGAAGGCTGAGGACATTGGGTGTGTCCCTGTTGCGGAACCTGTCCTTCCTACCTAAAGTGCTTTCCCCTCAGCAAATTAACCAGGTGGTGGAGATAGTGCAAGCAGAGGATGGAATGCCCTATCTGGCGAGGACGAAAACTTGCTTTCCCTGTGCCTGGTCAGAGCGCTACGGGCATACGTGTCCAAGATGCAATCTCTGAAACGCACCCAACTGTTTGTGTGTTACGATGGAAAGAAGCTTGGCCTGCCGGTCTCTAAAAAGCGGCTCCCCCATTGGATGGTGGATACCATCTCCCAGGCCTACACAGGTCAGGGTCAACTAGCGCCAGGAGGCGTGGTGGCCGATTCCACCAGGACAGTGGCCACATCTTGGGCAGCCCTGAAAGGTGCTACTTAATCTGACATTTGTGCGGCTGCCGAATGGTCCTCGCCATGCACATTTACTACGTATTACAGAGTAAACGTGGCAACCCTCGCTCTGCTGCGATCCACCATCTTGCTCGCTGCTGAGGTGTTGGAGATGGGGAATCCTCTGTTCCTCGCGACCTGGTTGACACAATCATCCACGGTAAGGACTATAACACTTATCAGTCACGGTCTGAGTGAGGTCGAATAGATCGTAATTTATGTACATACATATGGATCTATCAGACCCGAGGATGACTGTCACTGTCTTTTTTTTTCACTCGGGAACCTGTTTCCAGCATTCAAGGCAAAGGGATGAGGTGAACTTCACCTCTCCTTTTATAGAGGAGGTAAATCCCACCTCTAGGTCATAGGGCATTACTTTTTTGATATATAGTCTCGATGATTGACTGACGCAAGGCATCATTTACTGTAAGGACTGTAACACTTACTTGTGACGGTTATCCTTCGGTTTCATAGATCCATAGTTATGTACATAACTTACGTTGTCTGCTCAGTCTGTCTCAAGTACAGTGAGGGAAAAAAGTATTTGAACCCCTGCTGATTTTGTACGTTTGCCCACTGACAAAGAAATGATCAGTCTATAATTTTAATGGTAGGTTTATTTGAACAGTGAGAGACAGAATAACAACAAAAAAATCCAGGAAAACGCATGTCAAAAACGTTATAAATTGATTTGCATTTTAATGAGAGAAATAAGTATTTGACCCCCTCTCAATCAGAAAGATTTCTGGCTCCCAGGTGTCTTTTATACAGGTAACGAGCTGAGATTAGGAGCACACTCTTAAAGGGAGTGCTCCTAATCTCAGTTTGTTACCTGTATAAAAAGACACCTGTCCACAGAAGCAATCAATCAGATTCCAAACTCTCCACCATGGCCAAGACCAAAGAGCTCTCAAAGGATGTCAGGGACAAGATTGTAGACCTACAGGCTGGAATGGGCTACAAGACCATCGCCAAGCAGCTTGGTGAGAAGATGACAACAGTTGGTGCGATTATTCGCAAATGGAAGAAACACAAAAGAACTGTCAATCTCCCTCGGCCTGGGGCTCCATGCAAGATCTCACCTCGTGGAGTTGCAATGATCATGAGAACGGTGAGGAATCAGCCCAGAACTACACGGGATGATCTTGTCAATGATCTCAAGGCAGCTAGGACCATAGACACCAAGAAAACAATTGGTAACACACTACGCTGCAGGTCCCCCTGCTCAAGAAAGCACATATACATGCCCGTCTGAAATTTGCCAATGAACATCTGAATGATTCAGAGGAGAACTGGATGAAAGTGTTGTGTTCAGATGAGACCAGAATTGAGCTCTTTGGCATCAACTCAACTCGCCGTGTTTGGAGGAGGAGGAATGCTGCCTATGACACCAAGAACACCATCCCCACCGTCAAACATGGAGGTGGAAATATTATGCTTTGGGGGTGTTTTTCTGCTAAGGGGACAGGACAACTTCACCGCATCAAATGGACGATGGACGGGGCCATGTACCGTCAAATCTTGGGTGAGAACCTCCTTCCCTCAGCCAGGGCATTGAAAATGGGTCGTGGATGGGTATTCCAGCACGACAATGACCCAAAACACACGGCCAAGGCAACAAAGGAGTGGCTCAAGAAGAAGTGGCCTAGCCAGTCTCCAGACCTTAATTCCATAGAAAATCTGCGGAGGAAGCTGAAGGTTCGAGTTGCCAAACGTCAGCCTCGAAACCTTAATGACTTGGAGAAGATCTGCAATGAGGAGTGGGACAAAATCCCTCCTGAGATGTGTGCAAACCTGGTGGCCAACTACAAGAAACGTCTGACCTCTGTGATTGCCAACAAGGGTTTTGCCACCAAGTACTAAGTCATGTTTTGCAGAGGGGTCAAATACTTATTTCCCTCATTAAAATGCAAATACATTTATAACATTTTTGACATGCATTTTTCTGGATTTTTTTGTTGTTATTCTGTCTCCCACTGTTCAAATAAACCTACCATTAAAATTATAGACTGATAATTTATTTGTCAGTGGGCAAATGTACAAAATCAGCAGGGGATCAAATACATTTTCCCTCACTGGAGCTACTAATGATGGGAAATCTGTCAAGCAAGACCACTGGTCCGCTAGACGACTTTTGGCACCAAAAACACAAAGGCAGGAAAGAGACTTATGCCGCCCCTCTCTTAGTGCATGCAGTGTTTGTGTTTGAAAAGGCATATGTTATGTGTTCTCTTTGTACGCCCTAAGAGCCAATTTATGCTTGATCTGAAAATGTGGTCGGAGGCACCGTATGGCTGGTGTGATGCAATTGCGGAGCCTCCGGAGGCACCCACAGGCCAAATTTTGTTCCGTACTGCATTGCTGTGCGCCTCTCAAATATTTTAATGCGGAGGGCTCCGTATAGCGTCGCACTGACATGATTGGTTGACAGTAGATGAGGGCAGGAGGTCCTGTATAAACACAAACTCACTTCCTTCACAACAGCTCCGCGCTGCTCTGCAAAGCGCAAAAAGTATGAATGCCCTGACTTCTGCAGAGGCCGTATCACTGTAAATGCTGCACTGCCAATGCAGACGTTGGAGTGACCATGTAGCACCTTTTCAGTGACCATTGATGTGTGTGCTCATCCCCCTCTTCTCTTCAGTCTCACCAGATCCCCTCTTAGACATCACTGTTTTCCTCAGCCCCATTGTGTATTTGATGGAAGCACACCTTAGTTTTTATAATCAGTGAATCCCGTTCAAAAATATTTGCAACATTCGGGTGTAGATCCTCTGCACAGTCGTGGTCAAAAGTTTTGAGAATGACACAAATACTAATTTTCACAAAGTCTGCTGCCTCAGTTTTGATTATGGCAATTTGCATATACTCCAGAATGTCATGAAGAGTGACCAGATGAATTGCAATTAATTGCAAAGTCCCTCTTTGCCATGAAAATGAACTTAATCCCCAAAAAACATTTCCACTGCATTTCAGCCCTGCCACAAAAGGACCAGCTGCCATCATGTCAGTGATTCTCTCATTAACACAGGTGAGAGTGTTGACGAGGACAAGGCTGGAGATCACTCTGTCATGCTGATTGAGTTAGAATAACAGACTGGAAGCTTTAAAAGGAGGGTGATGCTTGAAATAATCGTTCTTCCTCTGTTAACCATGGTTACCTGCAAGGAAACACGTGCCGTCATCATTGCTTTGCACAAAAAGGGCTTCACAGGCAAGGATATTGCTGCTAGTAAGATTGCACCTAAATCAACCATTTATCGGATCATCAAAAACTTTAAGGAGAGAGGTTCAATTGTTGTGAAGAAGGCATCAGGGCGCCCAAGAAAGTCCAGCAAGCGCCAGGACCGTCTCCTAAAGTTGATTCAGCTGCGGGATCGGGGCAGCACCATTGCAGAGCTTGCTCAGGAATGGCAGCAGGCAGGTGTGATTGCATCTGCACGCACAGTGAGGCGAAGACTTTTGGAGGATGGCCTGGTGTCAAGAAGGGCAGCAAAGAAGCCACTTCTCTCCAGGAAAAACATCAGGGACAGACTGATATTCTGCAAAAGGTACAGGGATTGGACTGCTGAGGACTGGGGTAAAGTCATTTTCTCTGATGAATCCCCTTTCCGATTGTTTGGGGCATCCGGAAAAAAGCTTGTCCAGAGAAGACAAGGTGAGCGCTACCATCAGTCCTGTGTCATGCCAAGAGTAAAGCATCCTGAGACCATTCATGTGTGGGGTTGCTTCTCAGCCAAGGGAGTGGGCTCACTCACAATTTTCCCTAAGAACACAGTCATGAATAAAGAATGGTACCAACACATCCTCCGAGAGCAACTTCTCCCAACCATCCAAGAACAGTTTGGTGACGACCAATGCCTTTTCCAGCATGATGGAGCACCTTGCCATAAGGCAAAAGAGATAACTAAGTGGCTCGGGGAACAAAACATTGACATTTTGGGTCCATGGCCAGGAAACTCCCCAGACCTTAATCCCATTGAGAACTTGTGGTCGATCCTCAAGAGGCGGGTGGACAAACAAAAACCCACAACTTCTGACAAACTCCAAGCATTTATTATGCAAGAATGGGCTGCCATCAGTCAGGATGTGGCCCAGAAGTTAATTGACAGCATGCCAGGGCGGATTGCAGAGGTCTTGAAAAAGAAGGGTCAACACTGCAATAATTGACTCTTTGCATTAACTTAATGTAAATTGTCAAAAAAAGCCTTTGACACTTATGGAATGCTTGTAA
The DNA here is from genome assembly GCF_020615455.1 of Coregonus clupeaformis. NCBI lineage: Eukaryota > Metazoa > Chordata > Actinopteri > Salmoniformes > Salmonidae > Coregonus > Coregonus clupeaformis. The sequence goes on along the minus strand of NC_059224.1, from coordinate 12,516,735 downwards.
TTATACTTCAGTATACCATAGTAACCATAGGCCCCGTGTAGCTCAGTTGGTAGAGCATGGCGCTTGCAACGGCAGGGTTGTGGGTTCGATTCCCACGGGGTGCCAGTATGAAAAATTTTTTATGCACTAACTGTAAGTCGCTCTGGATAAGAGCGTCTGCTAAATTACTAAAATGTAAATGTAACATCTGACAAAAATATCTCATAACACTGAAGCAGCGAACTTTGTGAAGACCAATACTGTATTGCAGTGCATAACTCATTGTTTTCAGTGAAAAAAGAGGCACAGATAGACAACTTTTTTGCATGTTACATTGGCTCCTACTACAGCTTGTAGCTTAAATAGTCAAGAAACATGTATAACAGAACACATTACTTGAGGTTATAAACACCTGGTTTAGGCCCAAATGATATAGCGTGTCTCTACTGATGAAAATATAAAATACTAGGAAAATAGGAATGACAACTAAATTTATAGCATCAGAGTAAAACCATAACAACTGACTGCTAGCTGTGTATCTGTGGAGGGGGGGATGATAAATCATATTGTCAGATCATGTTATGATTGCATTTAAACTACACATTGGAACACAATCTAATGAGGAAAGCAGTACAGGTACACATCTGTGACGTTTTGACAGGAAACTCAGGAAACCTCATGTTCCTCCTGTTAGAAGATTCACACATTAAAATGCACAGGACTTGGCCAAATGAACGCTTACAGTAGGTTGAGAACTACAGACTGTTTAAGGCAGATCTTGACTTGGACTGGAATAGTTGCCGGTACTCATTTTGGGTGCCGGTACTGTTTAAATGTAGGTGCAAGAGCTCCACAAGACTTTGGAGCTAATATTCTATAATATTCTATTATTATTATTATTAGGATCAGGAGCTCAAGAAGCAGAACATTTGAGGTGCCGGTACTCAGCTACGGTGAGCTCCTGCCAAAGTCAAGCACTGGTTTAAGGCAATAAAACTATTATGACAACCAGGGATATAATGAATAAAATGTAAAAGTAAAGACTTCTTTAAAACAGAGTTCAATCAAATCTACGGTCAACAACCAAGCGACAAATACAAGGCTATCTACTTCTGTTAGTCTTCGTATGGCTACCCAGTTATTCCATTTATTATAGCATATAATATAGATTTATCTTTCACCAACATCCACATAACTGCATTGAGAACTACACCCCAAACCACAGAGGGTTCGTTTTGTACCAGATAAAACCATTACATAGAACCTCATGATGTTCTAAAATCCTGCCCGTACAGGTCTCCAGTGACAACAATTCAACCTGAATAAACATAACATCTCAAATCCATAAAACACACATATTTTAAATTCATCAAATCAGATGTATAAGTCTTTGTGTCACTTCACTGTCAGTTCGTACGGTAGAGTGAAAATAATAATTCATTGTTGAATAATAAACCAGATATACACTACCAGTCAAAGGTTTGGACACACCTACTCATTCAAGGGTTTTTCTTTATTTTTACTATTTTTTTTTACATTTTAGAATAATAATGAAGACATCAAAACTATGAAATAACACATATGGAATCATGTAGTAACCAAAAAAGTGTTAAACAAATCAAAATATATTTTATATTTGAGATTCTTCAAAATAGCCACCCTTTGCCTTGATGACAGCTTTGCACACTCTTGGCATTCTCTCAACCAGCTTCATGAGGTAGTCACCTGGAATGCATTTCAATTAACAGGTGTGCCTTCTTAAAAGTTAATTTGTGGAATTTCTTTGCTTCTTAATGCGTTTGAGCCAATCAGTTGTGTTGTGACAAGGTAGGGGGGGGGTATACAGAAGATAGCCCTATTTGGTAAAAGACCATGTCCATATTATGGCAAGAACAGCTCAAATAAGCAAAGAGAAACGACAGTCCATCATTACTTTCAGACATGAAGATCGGTCAATACGGAACATTTCAAGAACTTTGAACGTTTCTTCAAGTGCAGTCGCAAAAACCATCAAGCGCTATGATGAAACTGGCTCTCATGAGGACCGCCACAGGAATGGAAGACCCAGAGTTACCTCTGCTGCAGAGGATAAGTTCATTAGAGTTACCAGCCTCAGAAATTTCAGCCCAAATAAATGCAACATCAACTGTTCAGAGGGGACTGTGTGAATCCGGCCTTCATGGTCGAATTGCTGCAGAAACCACTACTAAAGGACACCAATAAGAAGAAGAGACCTGCTTGGACCAAGAAACATGAGCAATGGACATTAGACCGGTTGAAATGTGTCCTTTGGTCTGGAGTCCAAATTGGAGATATTTGGTTCCAACCACCGTGGCTTTGTAAGACGCGGTGTGGGTGAAGGGATGATCTCCGCATGTGTAGTTCCCACCGTAAAGCATGGATGAGGAGGTGTTATGGTGTGGGGGTGCTTTTCTGGTGACACTGATTTCTTTAGAATTCAAGGCACACTTAACCAGCATGGCTACCACAGCGATACGCCATCCCATCTGGTTTGGGCTTAGTGGGACTATCATTTTATTTTCAACAGGACAATGACCCAACACACCTCCAGGCTGTGTAAGGGCTATTTTACCAAGAAGGAGTGTGATGGAGTGCTGCATCAGATGACCTGGCCTCCACAATCCCCCGACCTCCACAATCCCCCGACCTCAACCCAATTGAGATGGTTTGGGATGAGTCGGACGGTAGAGTGAAGGAAAAGCAGCATATGTGGGAACTCCTTCAAGACTGTTGGAAAAGCATTCCAGGTGAAGTTGGTTGAGAGAATGCCAAGAGTGTGCAAAGCTGTCAAGGCAAAGGGGGGCTATTTGAAGAATCTCAAATAGAAAATATATTTATTCTTTGGTTCCTACATGATTCCATGTGTTCTTTTATAGTTTTGATGTCTTCACTATTATTCTACAATGTAGAAAATAGTACAAATAAAGAAAAACCCTTGAATGAGTAGGTGTCCAAACTTTTGACTGGTACTGTATATCTCTCTATCTATCCTATGATTTCTCATAATTATAAGTTGATAAAAATGGCAATGGTAAAGTGACTATGACGTGCTGAGTTAATACATCTTTCCAAAATGTACTGTGCTCTCCTCCACATGCATCTAACAACTGAAAACTGTTGCCTTGCCCAACAACATGGCCGACACAAAGAAACAGACTGGCACCAAGCTGATTAACACCCACTGATAATAGAGCTTGACATGCAACATCCTTAGAAACCATGAGCTCCTGAGCTGGGAAACTCTTGTGAAATACCTTGGAGGCAGGTCTTGTCTTAATGATACTACAAGCTCTGTCTGTCTGCTTGTCATACGTTTCCTTGTCCTGTTGTACTCTCATTGTCTGCTTGTCATCTTAATTGTTTTTAATAACCTTCCCAGGGACTGCAGTTTAAAATTAGCCGGCTTGATAAAAACGGGCACTTAATGTGCACTGTCCCTGTAAAACTACATTTAATAAAGTAAAGTAAATTGACGTACTGATGTGAAGAGAAAGCTGTAGATATTTGGAGGGACACATATTGTGGTTCTGTGTAGCTCAGTCGGTAGAGCATGGTACTTGCAACGCCAAGGGTCATGGATAAAAGCGTCTGCTAAATGGCATATATTATTATAATATTATTATCTGCCTGAGACCATGGCCCTATTAAAATACATTTAAAAATGAAGCATACTTGTGTACTCGTTTCCTTGATGTAATCTGTAAACTTTAAACCCAATTTTATGAAATTCTGCTACTTTTGGTTTGGTTGAGGCTTTCAATTTGGTTCGCTGTAATACAATTTATTGCCATGAGAGTGTTTAACACTCTTTTTTTTTGTTGTTGTTTTGTTACATTGCCAATTTAGCAGCGTTCCAGGAACCAGACTTCGTTGTGTCGGTGTGCGGCTGCGGGGCTGGTATAGCCGGCAACGATGAAGGACTCGCTCACACACAGCTCTGGAGAGTCCAGCACCTCGCCCAGGGCATGGATCTCCCCTAGGATAGAGGTCTCAGTAGTGGGCCCGCTGAACGACCTGGCAGGGGGAGAGATTCATCCATCTCTGTAAGGTTACACTGTTAATGCAAAGTTATTATAAATCATTACATCATCAAATTGCAATAATGTGTATCCATGTATTATAATAGAAACACTTATTTTGTAAATATACACTGAGTGTACAAAACATTAAGGACACCTGCTCTTTCCATGACAAACTGATCAGGTGAATCCAGGTGAAAGCTGTGATCCCTTATTGATGTCACTTGTTAAATCCACTTTTAAAAAAATCAGTGTAGATTAAGGGGAGGAGACAGGTTAAAGAATGATTCTTAAACCTCGAGACAATTGAGACATGGATTGTGTATGTGTGCCATTCAGAGGGTGAATGGGCAAGACAAAATAGCCTTTGAATGGGGTATGGTAGTAGGTGTCAGACGCACTGGTTTGTGTCAACTGCAACGCTGCTGGGTTTTTCATGCTCAACAGTTTCCCATGCTCAACAGTTTTCCATGTGTATCAAGAATGGTCCACCACCCAAAGGACATCCAGCCAACTTAACACACCGGTAGGAAGCATTGGAGTCAACATGGGCCAGCATCCCTGTGGAATGCTTTCGACACCTTGTAGAGTCCATGCCCCAACGAATTGAGGCTGTTCTGCAACTCAATATTGGGAAGGTGTTCTTAATGTGTTGTAGACTCAGTGTACACTATGTAACCAAATGCATGTGGACACGTGCTAGTTGAACATCTCATTCCAAAATCATGGGCATTAATATGGAGTTGGTCCCCCCTTTGCTGCTATAACAGCCTCCACTCTTCTGGGAAGGCTTTCCACTAGATGTTGGAACATTGCTGCGGGGACTTGCTTCCATTCAGCTACAACAGCATTAGTGAGGTTGGGCACTGATGTTAGCCAATTAGGCCTGGCTTGCAGTCGGCGTTCCAATTAATCCCAAAGGTGTTTGATGGGGTTGAGGTCAGGGCTCTGTGCAGGCCAGTCAAGTTCTTCCACACCTATCTTGACAAACCATTTCTGTATGGACCTCGCTTTGTGCAGGAAAGGGCCTTCCCCAAACGGTTGCCATAAAGTTGGAAGCACAGAATTGTCTAGAATGTCATTGTATGCTATAGTGTTAAGATTTCCCTTCACTGGAATTAAGGGGCCTAGCCTGAACCATGAAAAACAGCTCCAGACCCTTATTCCTCCTCCACCAAACTTTACAGTTGGCACTATGCATTCGGGCAGGTAGCGTTCTCCTGTCATCCGCCAAAACCAGATTCGTCAGTCCGACTGCCAGCTGGTGAAGCGTGATTCTTCACGTCAGAGAACGCGTTTCCACTGCTCCAGAGTCCAATGGCGGCGAGCTTTACACCACTCCAGCCGACGCTAGGCTTGTGTGCGGCTGTTCGGCCATGAAAACCCATTTCATGAAGCTCCTGACAAACAGTTATTGTGCTGACGTTAATTCCAGAGGCATTTGGAACTCGGTAGTGAGTGTTGCAACCGAGGACAGACGATTTTTACGCACTACGTGCTTCAGCACTAGGCGGTCCTGTTCTGTGAGCTTGTGTGGCCTACCACTTTGCGGATGAGACATTGTTGCTCCTAGACGTTTCCACTTCACAATAACAGCAGTTACAGTTGACCGGGGCAGCTCTAGCAGGGCAGACATTTTACGAACTGACTTGTTGGAAAGGTGGCATCTTATGACGGTACCACGTTGAAAGTCACTGAGCTCTTCAGTAAGGCCATTCTACTGCCAATGTTTATCTATGGAGATTGCATGGCTGTGTGCTCGATTTTATACACCTGTCAGCAACGGGTGGGCTGAAATAGCCAAATACACTAATTTGAAGGGGTGTCCACATACTTTTGTATTTAGTGTATGTCTAATAAAGTACAAATCTAATAAATAACACTAACATTAATAATGCTAACAATAAAGTAAAAAAACAACAATTTATAATAATGCAAATGTCTACATAGCTCTCATGTCTCCTTAGCGAAATAGGACAGGACCCCTCCTCACCTGCTGTAGACCACGGTGGCAGGCCATGTCTCCATGGTGATGTCAGGGTCAAAGGGCATGGGGGGGTGGTCCTGGTGCTGGGACGGTAGGTAGTAGGCCACTGTCACATCTCTGGACAGGCTGGAGCGGGAGTCATCAGTCCTCACCACTGTCACAATGGGAAGGGTCATACCCAGGTAGTTACCTGGCACACACAGAGGGAGGGAGGAGGATCCAAACAGAGGTTAAAAGGGATCCTTCGGGATTTGGGCATTTTCCTCAGAGTCAGATTAACTTGTGGATACCATTTTTATGTCTCTACGTGCAGTTTGAAGGAAGTTGCTAACTAGCGCAATTGCTAACTAGCGTTACCCATAGACTTCCAGTCATTGTGCTAACGCTAGTTAGTACTGGCCGCAAAACAACCTCCAACTTCCTTCTTACTGGACACAAAGACATAAAAATGGTATCCACGTGTTAATCTAACTCTGGGGAATTAGGGCTGTCCCCAACCCCAAAAAATATTGGTTGACCAGAGTCGTCTGTTCTTTCGACCAATCGATTGGTCAATAAATAGACACATCCTATGTGTTTTAATCAAATCAACTATATGCACTGAGCTTGTCTGATGCTTTAAGCGAACTGTTTGATGAAATAATTAAAGACACACAAATGACTAGAGGGAGTCCGACCGCAATTTATTTGATTTTGCTGGGCCTGGCTCAGGTTTGCTGTGCTGTGGTTAAAAAAAAAACAGCGAGTGACTGTGACTAGCACCCGTTGTCTTGCTCTCCTCCCTGCTGCAGCGACCACCACAGAACATCAACAGTGTGTATCGCGCTGTCCATGTTGCTGAAGCTGCAACATAATTACAGCCATTTCTGACTGAAAAGTTGTGTTATCGAAATCCCTCATATTTTTTGGAAAAACATTCCCTATTTCCACAACCCTTGCTCTCTTTACGTAACACATGTATGCAACGTGACCAATAGGGCCTGACCTACAGCATATCATAATCACGTCAACAAACTGGTTATAACAAATTCTGAACACGGTAACACATGACAGCAAAATGGATGCAGAGGACGTGACAAATAAACTCGAAACGGGGGAATGTTACTGGTTGCTCGGGAGGTAAAGGGGAAGTCAGATGTGTGGAATAAATTTGACTAGTTGTGGAAAATACTGGAGATCAAGAAAAATAAGGTAAGGAGCAAGCGCTACGTGCATATTATGTGTGCCAAACAGGTGTAAACAATGTAAACACAAAATTAATTATAAGCGTACCAGTCTGTTGTAACGTTTTCTTGTACAGCCTTTATTACAGCAAAGACTAAAAACAGTCGCATTAATTCGTGAATGCAATTTCCGAAATGGAACATTTTATTATTCAAGGTCGCTTTGTTATTTTATTTTAAAATGCTTCATTGCATTTCAAATCATGAATGACTTCTACGCTGTGTGATGACATGAACAAATAAAATGATTGATTGATACAGTAGCGCATTCGGAAAGTATTCAGTCCTTTTGACTTATTCTACATTTTGTTATGTTACAGCCTTATTCTAAAATAGATTAAATTGATTTTTTCCCCCTCATCAATCGAAACACAACACCCCATAATGACAATGCAAAAACAGGTTTTTAGAATTGTTTCTAAAAAATATCAATTTTAGAATAAGGCTGTAACGTAGCAAAATGTGAAAAAGTCAAGAGGTCTGACTCCTTTCCGAATGCACTGTAAGTATTGAAATCTAGGCCAAAGTCAGTTACGGTATTAAGACTAAACAGGGTGCGCTCTTAGGCCTACAGCTCGATTGTGGTTATACAAGGCTGCTATTGTAAGCCTACTAATGATAATGACATTACTTATTATTATAATGATCATCACAATAATAATAATAATAACAACAACGAGAGCAAGGAAAAAGGAGGGTAAGTGACCCACAGGTTGTTATGGCAACTGATGCATAAGTATTCACCCCCCTTGGACTTCACATTTTATTGTGTTACAAAGTAGAATTAAAATTGATTTAAGTAAAAAAATATAGATATATATATATTTTTTTACAACAAAATAGTCTGTCAGTGGAAGAAAAATTGGATCATTTTAAAAAGATTCATACAAATAAAATATAGTCGTTGCCTAAGTATTCAGCTCCCTGAGTCCATACATGATAGAAACACCTCTCTAAGAGTTTTGCACTCCTGGATTGTGCAATATTTGCCTATTATTCTTTTCAAAATTCTTCAAGCTCTGTCAAGATGTTGGGGATCATGGCTAGAGAGCAATGTTCAAGTCTTGCCATAGTATTTCAAGCAGATTTAAGTCAAAACTATAACCTGGCCACTTAGGAACATTCACTGTCCTCTTGGTAAGCAACTCTAGCGTAGATTTCACCTTGTGTTACAGGTTATTGTCCTGCTGAAAGGTGATTTCCCCTCCCAGTGTCTGGTGTAAAGCAGACTGAAGCAGGTTTCGCGCTACGATTTTGACTTTGCTTAGCCCTATCCCATTCATTCTTATCCTGAAAAACTCCCCAGTATTTGCTGATGTCAAGCATACCCATACCATGATGCAGCCACCACCATGGTTGAAAATAAGGAAGCAGTTACTCAGTGATGCGTTTGCCCCAAACATAGGGCTTTGCATTTAGGCCAAAAAGTGTATTCCTTTGGCATGTTTTTTTGCAGTATTACTTTAGTGCCTTGTTGCATACAAGATGCTTGTTTTGGATATTTGTGTTGTTCTTTTCACTGTCATTTAGGTAATTATTGTGGAGTCACTACAATGTTGTTGATCCATCCTCAGGTTCTTCCATCACAGCCATTTAACTCTGTAACTGTTTTAAAATCACCAATGGCCTCATGGTAACATCCCTGAGCAGTTTCCTTCCTGTCCTGCAGCTCAGTTCAGAAGGACGACTGTATCTTGAGATGTCTGGGTGTTTTAATACATATTATAAACTGGGTGGTTCGAGCCCTGAATGCTGATTGGCTGATATCCGTGGTATATCAGACCGTATACCACGGGTATGACAAAACATTTATTTTTTACTGCTCCAATTACATTGGTAACCAGTTTATAATAGCAATAAGGCACCTCGGGAGTTTGTGATATATGGCCAATATACCACGGCTGAGGGCTGTGTCCAGGCACTCCGCACTGCGTCGTGCTTAAGAACAGCCCTTAGCCGTAGTATATTGGCCATATACCACACCCCCTCGGGCCTTATTGCTTAAATATAGAGCATCATTATTAACTAGACCATACTTAAAGAGATATTCAATTCATGATTTGTTATTGTTACCCATCTACTACCAACCCTTTATTTTATGAGGCTTTCGAAAATCTCCCTGGTCTTTGTAGTTGAATCTGTGCTTGAAATTCAATACTTGACTGAGGGACCTTACAGATGTATGTATGGAACACAGGAAGGGTTAGTCATTTAAAAATCATGTCAACCCCTATTATTTCACATTGAGTCCATGTAATTTTATGTGTGATTTGTTAAGCCACATTTTACTCCTGAACTAATTTAGGCTTGCCTAAACAAAGGGGCTGAATACTTATGCAATGACTATAATTTATTTACTTTTTTATTAAATCTTTAAAAATATTTTATTTTCTTCCACTTTGACAGAGTATTTAGTGTATATTTCTGACCAAAAATATGACAATTAAATCCCACTTTGTAACAATAAAATGTGAAGAATACTTTTGCAAGGCACTATATGTGGCCTACACAACTAAATGAACTACATGGATCCTTCTCTGCTACTCTCACTCACCTGTGGTATTCTGCTGGCAGATATATCGCATGAGCTTCATGAAGCCGGCACAGATGCTCTGCTCGTATGTGTCCTCTCGCACAGTGATACATGCCCAGCTGGCCTTCTTGTAGACTCTCTTCTCATACTGTACATTCCCACACTGCACAGGACAATGCATAGGGCAGAACGACGGATAAATGGACTCATAGTTAGAGGGTCGTTGAGAGAGAGGGACAGAGCGGGAGGAACAGGGAGAGGGACAGGAACAGAGAAAGAATGAGAGAGAGAAATGGAGAGAGAGCGGGAGAGAAAGAGAGAAATTACAGATAGACTAAGGGTTGCCCTTTTTCCTGGGTCAAGTGAACTGAGCAGTCGTGCTAGTTGAGCCTGTTCTGAGGTTGCCCCATTGGGCAGGTGATTTAAAGGTCCAATGCACCCGTTTTTTTTAAAAATATCAAATAATTTCTGGGTAACAATTAAGTACCTTACTGTGATTGTTTTCAATTAAAATGGTCAAAAAGAAAAACTTCTTAGCAAAGAGCAATTTCTCAAGCAAGAATTTTGCTAGGACTGTCTGGGAGTTGTCTTAGTAGGGAGGGGAAAACTGAAAACGTGTTATTGGCAGAGAAGTTTGGAACTCTTTATTTTTGGTTTAACTAATTTAACACCTGGTGATGTCACCAGGGAGGCCGAAACTCCATCCCACCAAAACAGGCTGACATTTCAGATGGTCTTTTCAAACAGCTCTTACAAAAAGGGCATTGTCATCATTTTCACAGTATTATTCCAACCTTATAGTGTGGAAATATATATGGGCCTTTAATTTTTGTTTTAAACAACCCAACTGCAAAGAATTCCAATAGCCTAAAGCTGATCTCTCTGGTTCCTCCCCATTTTTTAAAATGAAAGACAACAAATGTATGGCATTTTTGCCAGTCGGGCAAGTTGAGCCTGCTCTGCGATTTTTCTTTACTGACAACAACCAAAATACTAAGAATTCCAGAGCTGATCTTTCTGGTTCCTCCCCTATGTGTAGGTGAAAGGCAGGCAATACAGTATATGGCATTTGTGCATGTAAATAGCTAATTTACACTTTCAGGCAAGTGTTCATAATCTTCGGGCAACCAAAAAAAATACTTCTGACTTGCCTGATGGGCAATTGCCTTTCAGACCTTAATGTCAATCCCTGGAATTGATCGATAAAGAAAGCAATAGAGATAGAGCGAGCTATATAAAGAGTGGTAGATATTCATATATCTATCTTCTTATCTAACTCAAATTACAGAAAATGCTCAAAGGCTAGCATCAATAATCTTACTTTCAATTCTCCCCTGTTTACTCAAACTCCATTAAATCAAGCTGAGAATATAAGATAGGCTAGATAAAGCAACTGCCTGTCGGCCAGTCAATCTTTCCCTACTGGGTGATGGGGACAGAGGGAGCAATGAATGAGTACACAGGGGGCTAGATTAGCTTACATTATCTTTGCATGTGACCAGTGTGAAGGGGACTTTCTCCCTGTCCGTTGTGTTCTTTGTGTCTGAGGTGAGCTGTTGGATGGGCTGGGCCATGTCTGGAAGGAAAGGGACAGAGGGGTTAGAGCCTGATGTCACGTGATGCCACCTACAAGAAAAAACGACCACACAAGACGGTGATCGGTTTCTCTTCCTCAGATGGCATACAGCACAATAATAATTATACTGCTGTGCTGTAGTACACTGGGGTTCTGTGTAAAGGAAACAGTTTTGATGAGAATAATCTTATAACATAATAGAAAAATCAGTTTGAAAACAAGTAGACGATCTCAAAATAGATTTTGACTAGGCTAATAGAAGTGTATTGAGTGTTACATTTCTACAAAGTATCTTCTCAGTGAGTGATCTTAGACGAGTGACTGAAGTTTAGAAAGCAATGAGAGCCCTAAGGAAGCGCATCATAGGAACATTTAGCTAACGTGGGGCTGTTTCAGATGGACAGGTTTGCCACCATTTTGGGTGGCCTGTGCACTGCACAACACTGCAGAATCCACTGTACGCTCAAGTAGGACACAAATTAACTTTGGGGTCATTGTACACTGTAGAACAGGGGTGTCAAACGTCCGGCCCGCGGGCCGGATCAGGCCCGCAAACGGGTTTAATCCGGCCCGCGAGATGATTTTGTAAAGTATAAAAATGCGCTGCAATTTTTCAATAAAATAAACTGCTGTTCCAATTGCGTCCACTGGATGGCGCAATAGCAATTGTGTTAAGCAAGCAAACTGTTTATACCGGGGCAGAGCAAGTAGGTCAAGTCTGTGTTTACTCACAGCCGAGACATCAGTGACGCTGCAGTGAAAGCTAGCTACCTCATTGCTAATGAAATCGCAGTGGCTTCAAAACCATTTATTGAGGGTGAATTTGTAAAAACATGCATGATGAAGGCAGCTGAGATTGTGTGCCCTGAAAAGCGTCAGGCTTTTGTAAATATCAGCCTGACAAGAAACACAGTTGCAGACAGGATTTCCGATCTTTCAGTGGATTTGGACAGCCAGTAAATGACTTCACATGCATGATGAAGTCATTTATTGCGTTTTCGGTTGCAATTGATGAAAGCACGGACATTACAGATGTTGCACAACTGGCCATTTTCATCCGCGGAGTTGATGACACATTGACCGTCACCGAGGAGTTCGTGGAGTTGGTGCCGATGACAGATACAACGACAGCAGCTGATATTTTTACCGCACTCGTCGGCGCGCTGGACAGGGTCGGAGTGGAATGGTCCCGCGCTGTCAGCCTGGCTACAGATGGTGCGCCCTCAATGATCGGGAAAAAAGCAGGCGTTGTGACAAAGTTCAGAGAGAAAGTGCAATCTGCAAATGGAGGACGTGATTTTTTGACTTTTCACTGTATTTTGCACCAGGAGGCTTTGTGTTGCAAGTCATTAAAGATGGATAACGTCATGAAGGTGGTCATCCAAACTGTTAATTTCATCCGATCCAGAAGCCTGAATCACTGTCAGTTTGACAGCCTTCTCAGAGAGAAAGACCACATCTATGGCCTGCCATACCACACTGAGGTAAGATGGTTAAGCCGAGGTGCTGAGGCGTTTCTTTGATTTACGAGAAGAAATTGAACAGTGTTAGAATTCCATTCCAAAGAATGGATGCAGGACCTTGCATTTATGGTGGATGTTACAGAGCACCTGAATAACTTGAACAAACAGCTGCAAGGGCGCAACAAAGTTGTCACGCAGTATTATGACAGCATACGTTCTTTCAAGTTGAAGCTGTCATTGTGGGAGACGCAACTTGCCGGTGGTGATGCAGCTCACTTCCCCTGTCTGAAAAATGTGTGCGCGACCCAACATGTGGCAGACATGAAGCGGATCAAAGATAAAATAACGGGACTGTTACGGGAGTTTGAGCAACGCTTTCAGATTTTTGGTGAACTGGAGAAAGACTTCAACGTTTTTTGCTCGCCATTCACCGTGAATCCCTCTGATCTGCCCGTCAGCATCCAACTTGAAATAATAGACTTGCAGTGTGACTCGGATTTGAAGGGCAAATTTGCCGCAGCTGGCTTGGACACATTTAATCAGAATCTCTTGCCAGGTTACCCCAACTTGACAGCCCTCGCTGCAAAACTGTTGTGCATGTTTGGAACCACATATCTTTGTGAGCAAGTTCTCTCTGTAATGAGCATAAATAAAACAAAGCTGCGCTCAAGGCTCACGCACAAGCACTTGAATCACATCCTGAAGTTGGCTGCCACTCAGGATGTGACGCCTGATATTGATGCGCTGGTGAAAGCTAAAAGATGCCAGGTATCAGGAGTCAAATAAACTATGCAACCCCACTTAAAGTGCTACATGAGACACCCTGATATATTTCTGTGATCTGTGATATACTTCTGTGAATCACTGAGGCATTGTGTGTTTGTTTGTTCTTTGTCCTCAGAACTTTCAAATAACTTGAGGTGTTTTATGATTAATAGTGATGTTGTGCTTTTGGACACTGTCCTCAGGCTCCAGCTTTATGTTTATATGTTTTTATGTTGATGTGTTTTTAATTGATTTTATTTTATTTGTATATTTAACCTATTCTTGACTCTGTGGTTCTTGCACTTGTTTGGGGAACAGGATTTCATTCTTTTTATCTACATTTCTGCTTGAGAAATGACCCCCTGATATAGTTCTGTGATCTGTGAAACAGTTCTGTTAATCACTGAGGCATTGTGTGTTTGTGTTCTTTTTCTTTAGAATTTTCAAATAAACTTGACGTGTTTTATGATTAATAGTGATGTTGTGCTTGTACTATTTTGGACACACTGTCCTCAGGCTCCAGCTTTATGTTGTATGTTGATCGTATTAAAACAAAGAAAACAATCTAAAGTTGTTGTTTTTAAGTTATATATACACACCATGATTTTTCCGGTCCGGCCCACTTGGGAATAGATTTTCCTCCATGTGGCCCCTGAACTAAAATGAGTTTGACACCCCTGCTGTAGAACCCTGGCCTGTGACCAAATATGACACACAAATTAACTTTGAGGTAGTCTAATCAAGCACCATTCTCTCTCTGATCAACTAGCCTAAACTATTAAAGCTTTTGTTTGTTTTCCTTATGTGGCCCATGACCTACTTTCTGTACAGGAGGAAAACAGCTAGGCTATGATACCCATGTTGTACCCATCTGCACTAGAACCAAAACAATCTAGGCCCATTCAGCTGCTTAACTCCGAGATGTGGCTACAAACAAACTCACTCATAAATCTGATTATAACCTCCATTTTGTGACTGAAAGGGCAAATAGGCTTGCATATCTAAAATGTTTAGATAAACTACCTAGCCTGTAGGCCTAGGTCTATTCCACAAAATAACATCTAGAGGTGTTAGCCTTATCAACGTGTAGGTGTTATATTCTCCTCCATCCTACAACAGGTTGAATAGCGCAGGCTAGTTTATCAGTCACGAGTTCTCTCACAGCCAACCATTTACTTTGATGTGGTCTATTTTTTCCTTCGAAAGCTGATTCTGAAAGGGTGAGTTGTCCCTTTTCCCTAGTGTTGTGAACAAAGTTCAGACCTGTGCAATTAACCTACATTTCCCATAACGACAATGTGAGTTCACACTCCATTATACCACATAATAACATGTGCCAGTACAAATTAGTATTTAGTAGGCTTGATGAGAAGTTGTGTTTATCTTGTGTTGCTGGTCCAAGTCATCTTCTGCCATAATGGGCCAGAAATTATTTAAAATCTAAATGGTTTACATGTAAATACAGACCTCACTTATGGCGTTTTTCCCCACCTACACACCACGCTGTCAAGGATAGTGGTTTAAGTTGTCGTTCGAATAAAACAGGAGTTTGTCTGTCTGCGAGGGGAGCAAGTCGTGATTAAAAAGTTTCATGTGCAAGACAACGTGTGCATGCTTGCATTTCGACCCTAGATCAACAACTTTCCCCCTCTTACCCTGGGGCACTTCAACATGATGTCCTCTGCCAATGTCCTGCCAGTAGTTTAACAGGCGATCCTGACCCTCTTCCTCCATAGCATTGTTTTCCTCATCTGGCCCTCCGTTGCTGCTGCGGAGGTCTGAATCGAAGTCATCCTCGTTGAAGGTATCCAAGTCCTCCAGCGTGATAGTTGGTCGCGATCCAGATTCGCCCACGCGACTGTCACCTCCTCCGCCACTCATGTGGCAGCCTCCTCCATTCATGGTTCTTTCTTGACAGAAGTGTCCAAAAACTACTGGCAACAGTCGCAGATCTCCAGCGGGGGGTTGAAGATTGTTGAAGTGATAACAGCAGGCTACAATGTTGCCGAGATTGCCGACCTAGTTAGCTTGAAAACTGGCTAGCAAGCCCAGAAAACTTTACAAACGAAACGAACGAATCATGACAACCACGGCATTAGGTCGACAGTGCCTGTCAAATACGTACGACTGATGTACAAAGTATAATATAGATACTTTAATTTCAAGTCTCTCTCTCTCTCTCTCTCTCTCTGATCACATGGCATACAGTGGGTCGTCACTAGTTACCACAGCTACAAATGGCTAAACCCCGCCTATTTCTACATTTTCTCTTCTTAAAATCTGATTTCAACCCTAACCTTATCCACACTGCTAACCTTATGCCAAAAATTATCTGATAGGTGAAGAAAACATTTAAACGTATACAAAATATACATGACTAACTTTGACATTACCTTTGTGTAAATATATTTGTGCAAAATACATTTTAAAATAAATTCTGTGCAAATTCAAGGGGTCAATAAAGTGTGCCTTCTGTTCAAAAAGTGTGCAAAGAGACTTCTCATTTATGAAGGATTCAGGTAGAAAAATAATCCAGATATTTTTGTCTATAACAGTTGAAATACAAGTTAATTGCTCAGTGTGTATTTTTTAAGTCCACTCTGTCAATCAATGCATCAATCTAATCATATTTCCCATTTCAGCTCATTCATTAATGTCCGGGCACCCACTGACATCCCTGAGTACCAGATAAACCCCCAGTATGATCTATTTGAATTGGGTCAGGGATCCACAGTACATGGCCATGAGGAGGGTTATATCAGACATTATGGAAGCTCATTCCTGCCACATTCTTTTTTTTATGTCGATACTATCATTTTTTTTAGATACTATCTCCAAATCTCGAGATACATAAATGTAAATTTCGAGATACCATATTTTTATTTATTTAAATGCTGCCGGGAATGGGCTTCCATAGTGATACCATTTTGTGGGTTACACAAACAAATAATTGTGGAAGTGACCCACAGGTTGTTATGGCAAGTATTCACCCCCTTGGATTTCTTCACATTTTATTGTGTTTCAAAGTGTGATTAAAATGGATTTGATTGTCATGTTTTGTCAACGATCTACACAAAATACTCAGTAATGTCAGTGAAAGAAAAAATCTATTTTTTCCCCCAAGATTAATTACAAATAAAATATTAATATACCTTGATTAGAAACAGTAAGTATTCACCACTCTGAGTCAATACATGTTAGAAACACTTTTGGCAGCAATTACAGCTCTGAGTCTTCTTGGGTAAGTCTCTTAGAGCTTTGCACACCTGGATTGTACAATATTTGCCTATATTTGCCTATTATTAAGTTGGGGTTTCTTCTGACCTCACTTTTCTTGGACAATTAAGACAAGGGCTGTTTTCTCGTCTCCTAGCTCCCCTGCTGCCTCCACCGCATTGTTCTCAACACCAATATGCTGGCTAACTTTGCTATTATGTACAATTCAACAGCGCACCGATGCATTTCCAAACTGCAAACAGCGACCACTATCCAACGCGGGAGAAAGCGCATTTGTTATAAAATAATATTATTTTTATTTGTGTTGCACCATTGTTCTTACATAATATAACCATATACAATGTCTTAGACTGATGGACTGTGCCATCCCCACGGCCTCCACAATGGATCAGTCCACTCAGACAGGCGCGAATCAGACAGGTGTCTTGTACGCCATGATTACATTATTATGTTTTTGCTACTGCTCGCCTAAAGAAATCTTGGTCGACCAACAGCCTATCGACCAAACAATCGACCAGTCGACTAAATTGGGTCAGCCCTAGTAGAGTCATTACCAAAATCCCGAAGTATCCCTTTAAGGCAGTGGGTCATCAACCATGGTCCTTAATTTAAGAGCTACAAATTGGACTTACCAATTGTAAATATTAGCAAAGGTCACCCTTTCCATAATTATTAACTTGACCATGCTTAAAGAGATATTCAATGTCTGATTTGTTATTATTACCCATCTACCAATCACTGGCCTTCTTTATGAGGCTTTTGAAAAGCTCCCTGGTCTTTGTAGTTGAATCAATGCTTGAAATTCAATATTTGACTGAGGGACCTTACAGACGTTGTACGTATGGGGGAAAGAGGAATGGGTAATTATTCCAAAATTAAGTCAACCCCTATTATTTCACACAGAGTGAGTCCATGTAACTTATTATGCGATCTGTTAATCCTAACTTTACTCCTGAACATATTTATGCTGGCCTAAACAAAGGGGGTGAATACTTTGCAACCAGGGCCAACTCTAGCCTTTTTGGGGCCCTAAGCAAGATTTGTAACAAATGTTATAAAACATTTCATGCAATTCTACTAATTTTTCCATTGGCAGAGATACATTTTTGCAGTTTTAAAGCAAGTGCTGCAGTTCTAACGGTAGCTAATGCCGTTGCGTACATATGTGGGCAACCGCAGCATTCAAACGAGGCTGCAATGAAAACTAATGGGACTGTAGCGACTGTGTTAGCATCAAAATCTGGGGTGTGAACTAAGTTTCGATTCAGCATTGATTGACATGGTAATGGACCAATAGTATGGAGAAAAGTTGAAAATACTGACCCCGCTGACGCTCTACGTTAAAGTGTGACATGTCATGATTTAACGTACGGCATGCATTATTCAACTCATTCTGTGCCGTACAGCCTCTTTCCACCAGGTGTAGCGCTTCTCTCGCAGATTAAAAACAAGAAATGATCAATGGTGAGTGTAAAGTTAATTTCTCGTGAGTTCATCAATAGTTAATTCAATCAATTGTTAATTTTTCGCATAATCACTGCGAGCCGTCATGACTCTCAAAAACCGTGACACCCACAGTTTAATTGTGAAGATAAATTCAGTGCCGCCCTAAAAACCCTATTCAAATTTGACACAACCCTTCAAATAGGTATGTAATGAGACATTATATAAACTCTTTATAGTTTTATTTACATTTTAGAGGTGATAATTTGGACAAATCGTGTGAAAAAAGCCGGTTCCCCACACGACATATCTCCGCCTTTCACTATGACGCCGTAGCTTTCGCTTCCCCACCCGCCATTTAAAAAAAGACCCGGCGGAGCTCCGTTACTTTCTTCAATCATGCAGAGACGGGCAGCATGAAGGTCTCGTCATTGATTTTGCTGGAAAGGCGAGAAATTGTGCTTTACAATGGTATTCTATTACAGTTGACCTGGATGTATTACGTTTTTGGGGCGCTAAAATAAGGTCAAATGTACGGAACAGCGCGATGTACACAAGTGCGTTAGCTACCGTTACACATTTTGCCATGGGGCGGGGTGAAAATTTGGCAATTGTATTTAAAAAATCATGCAATTCTACCCATTTTGCCATGGGGTGGAGAGAAATATTTGCAGGTTTAAAGCTAATTTCCAGCAATTCTACTCATTTTGCCATGACTCATGCCATGTTAGTGATAGCTGAGTGAGAGTGACTAACAAATCAATGGGGGCCCCCTGGAGGACAGGGCCCCTGTGTACTTGCCCTGCGTGCTGGTCGGTACTACAAGTTTAGATAACTGGCTAGACTAATTTACCAATCAAAAAATTGTTGCACAACCAAATTTCGAATTGCATAGAAATGTTCCCTATGCACAAAAAGCTTATTTCTATCACATTGTTTATATCCCTGTTAGTGAGCATTTCTCTTTTGTCAAGATATTCCATCCACCTGACAGGTGTGGCATATCAAGAAGCTGATTAAACAGCATGATCATTACACAGGTACACCTTGTGCTGGGGACAATAAAAGGCCATTCTAAAATGTGCAGTTTTGTCACACAACACAATGCCACATATGTCTCAAGTTTTGAGGGAGTGTGCAATTGTCATGCTGACTGCAGGAAGGTCCACCAGAGCATAGCCGCGGGAAGTAGGGGTGCTGAGGGTGCTGCAGCACCCCCTGAAAAATATTTTTGTAGAATTAGCGTGTGGGCAAAAACATTTTTTCAGCATCTCCAATTTGGCAAAAAAGTGGTTTTATAATTAAGAACATTATCTTGCAGGATTCAATAGCTGGAATTGAAAGAGTTGTTGCCCTGTCCCTTTCTCTGCAATATGTAATTCTAATGTCATGTTTTTTAAAATGTATAACTGCCTTAATTTTACTGGACCCCAGGAAGAGTAGACCATTTCAGTTTTCACATAGAAATAAGCTGCATTTGCAAAGTATTTCAAGAAAGTATTTTTATATTCCACAAGTATTATCAGATAAACTGTTTTGTACAGATAATTATCAGACTCAAGTTACAAATGCTGGTAAATTCTCAAATACATTTAGTTAATTTTTTCTTTCTCACGAAAGTAGTGCACTGGGCCTTTACTAGACTGATATAGACAGCTGATGAAACTGTGGGTTTGCACAACCAAATAATTTATTCACAGGCTGACAGAAAACGTCTCAGGGAAGCTCATCTGCGTGCTCGTTGTCCTCACTAGGGTCTTGACCTGACTGCAGTTCGGCATCCTAACCGACTTCAGTGGGCAAATGCTCACCTTCGATGGCCACTGGCATGCTGGAGAAGTGTGCTCTTTACGGATGAATCCTGGTTTCAAATGTACCGGGCAGATGGCGTTGTGTGGGCGAGTGGTTTGCTGATGTCAACGTTGTGAACAGAGTGCCCCATGGTGGCGGTGGAGTTATGGAATGGGCAGGCATAAGCTATGGACAACGAACACAATTGTATTTTATCGATGGAAATTTGAATGCACATCAATACTATGACAAGATCCTGATGCCCATTGTCGTGCTATTCATCTGCCACCATCACCTCATGTTTCAGCATGATAATGCACGGCCCCATGTCGCAAGGATCTGTACACTATGCCTGGAAGCTGAAAATGCCCCAGTTCTTCCATGGCCTGCATACTCACCAGACATGTCACCCATTGAACATGTTTGGGATGCTCTGGATCGATGCGTACAACAGAATGTTCCAGTTGCTGCCAATATCCAGAAACTTTGCACAGCCATTGAAGAGCAGTGGGACAATTTTCCACAGGCCACAATCAACTCTATAAGAAGGAGCTGTGTCGCGCTGCAAATGGTGGTCACACCAGATACTGACTGGTTTTCTGATCCACGCCCCTACCTTTTTTAAAAAGGTATTTGTGACCAACAGATGCATATCTGTGTTCCCAGTCATGTGAAATCCATAGATTAGGGCCTAATGAATTGATTTCAATTGACTGATTTCCTTATATGAACTGTAACTCAGCTTAAACTTGTTTTAAACGCTAAGAAAACAAATGTTATGTTTATTTCTAGGTCTAAACTCTCAATTAGAAACACTTTTGTAATCACTAGCTTGGATGGTACTCAAATCAAACAGGTCTCTGCATATAAATACTTAGGGGTATGGTTAGATGATAGGCTTTCTTTTAAAAAACATGTTACTGAATTGGGAAAAAAGCTCAAATTCAAGATAGGGTTCCTTTACAGAAACAGGGCTTGTCTGTGCAGGCTACTTTTATGTCTGTTTTAGATTATGGTGATATTATCTATATGCATGCATCGGCAAACACATTAAAACCACTGGATGCTATTTACAATTGTGCACTCAGGTTTATCACGGGTGATAGTTACAAAACTCATCACTGTTTTCTATATCAACATGTGGGTTGGGCCTCTCTATCTGTGAGGCGAGAGCAACATGCTCTCTTGTTTATTTATAAAGCACTTCTTTTAAAACTACCTCCATATATATCATCATTAATTTCCACTAGATATATTAATTTTAAAACCAGATCACATTTACATTTACATTTACGTCATTTAGCAGACGCTCTTATCCAGAGCGACTTACAAATTGGTGCATTCACCTTATAGCCAGTGGGTAGAAGGATTACTTTATCCTATCCCAGGTATTCCTTAAAGAGGTGGGGTTTCAAGTGTCTCCGGAAGGTGGTGAGTGACTCCGCTGTCCTGGCATCGTGAGGGAGCTTGTTCCACCATTGGGGTGCCAGAGCAGCGAACAGTTTTGACTGGGCTGAGCGGGAACTGTGCTTCCGCAGAAGTAGGGGGGCCAGCAGGCCAGAGGTGGATGAACGCAATGCCCTCGTTTGGGTGTAGGGACTGATCAGAGCCTGAAGGTTCCCCTCACAGCTCCGTAGGCAAGCACCATGGTCTTGTAGCAGATGCGAGCTTCAACTGGAAGCCAGTGGAGTGTGCGGAGGAGCGGGGTGACGTGAGAGAACTTGAGAAGGTTGAACACCAGACAGGCTGCGGCATTCTGGATGAGTTGTAGGGGTTTAATGGCACAGGCACGGAGCCCAGCCAACAGCGAGTTGCAGTAATCCAGACGGAGATGACAAGTGCCTGGATTAGGACCTGTGCCGCTTCCTGTGTAAGGCAGGGTCGTATTCTCCGAATGTTGTAGAGCATGAACCTACAGGATCGGGTCACTCCCTTGATGTTAGCGGAGAACGACAGGGTGTTGTCCAGGGTCACGCCAAGGCTCTTCGCACTCTGGGAGGAGGACACAACGGAGTTGTCAACCGTGATGGCGAGATCATGGAACGGGCAGTCCTTCCCCAGGAGGAAGAGCAGCGCCGTCTTGCCGAGGTTCAGCTTGAGGTGGTGATCCGTCATCCACACTGATATGTCTGCCAGACATGCAGAGATGCGATTCACAACCTGGTTATCAGAAGGGGGAAAGGAGAAGATTAGTTGTGTGTCGTCTGCGTAGCAATGATAGGAGAGGCCATGTGAGGATATGACAGAGCCAAGTGACTTGGTGTATAGCGAGAATAGGAGAGGGCCTAGAACTGAGCCCTGGGGGACACCAGTGGTGAGAGCACATGGTGCGGAGACAGATTCTCGCCACGCCACTTGGTAGGAGCGACCGGTCAGGTAGGACGCAATCCAAGAGTGAGCCGCGCCGGAGATGCCCAACTCGGAGAGGGTGGAGAGGAGGATCTGATGGTTCACAGTATCAAAGGCAGCAGACAGGTCTAGAAGGACAAGAGCAGAGGAGAGAGAGTTAGCTTTAGCAGTGTGGAGAGCCTCCGTGACACAGAGAAGAGCAGTCTCAGTTGAATGACCAGTCTTGAAACCTGACTGGTTTGGATCAAGAAGGTCATTCTGAGAGAGATAGCAAGAGAGTTGGCTAAAGACAGCACGCTCAAGAGTTTTGGAGAGAAAAGAAAGAAGGGATACTGGTCTGTAGTTGTTGACATCAGAGGGATCGAGTGTTGGTTTTTTGAGAAGGGGTGCAACTCTCGCTCTCTTGAAGATGGAAGGGACATAGCCAGCGGTTAAGGATGAGTTGATGAGCGAGGTGAGGTAAGGGAGAAGGTCACCGGAGAGGGTCTGGAGAAGAGAGGAGGGGATAGGGTCAAGCGGGCAGGTTGTTGGGCGGCCGGCCGTCACAAGTCGCAAGATTTCATCTGGAGAGAGAGGGAAGAAAGAAGTCAAAGCATAGGGTAGGGCAGTATGAGCAGGACCAGCAGTGTCATTTGACTTAACAAATGAGAATCGGATGTCTTCAAACCTTCTTTTCAAAATGGTTGACGAAGTCATCCACAGAGAGGGAGGGGGGGGGGATTCAGCAGGGAGGAGAAGGTGGCAAAGAGCTTCCTAGGGTTAGAGGCAGATGCTTGGAATTTAGAGTGGTAGAAAGTGGCTTTAGCAGCAGAAACAGATGAAGAAAATGTAGAGAGGAGGGAGTGAAAAGATGCCAGGTCCGCAGGGAGTCTAGTTTTCCTCCATTTCCGCTCAGTTGCCCGGAGCCCTGTTCTGTGAGCTCGCAATGAGTCGTCAAGCCACGGAGCAGGAGGGGAGGACCGAGCCGGCCGGGAGGATAGGGGACATAGAGAGTCAAAGGATGCAGAAAGGGAGGAGAGGAGGGTTGAAGGATTGAGCAGAGGGAAGAGATGATAGGATGGAAGAGGAGAGAGTAGCGGGAGAGAGAGAGCGAAAGTTGCGACGGCGCATTACCATCTGAGTAGGGGCAGAGTGAGTAGTGTTGGAGGAGAGCGAGAGAGAAAAGGATACAAAGTAGTGGTCGGAGACATGGGGGGGAGTTGCAGTGAGATTAGTGGAAGAACAGCATCTAGTAAAGATGAGGTCAAGCGTATTGCCTGCCTTGTGAGTAGGGGGGGATGGTGAGAGGGTGAGGTCAAAAGAGGAGAGTGAAGTCTCCTGAGTGGCGCAGTGGTCTAAGACACTGCGTCGCAGTGCTAACTGTGCCACTAGAGATCCTGGTTCGAATCCAGGCTCTGTCGCAGCCGGCCGCGACCGGGAGACTCATGGGCGGCGCACAATTGGCCCAGCGTCGTCCAGGGTAGGGGAGGGAATGGCCGGCAGGGATGTAGCTCAGTTGATAGAGCATGGCGTTTGCACCGCCAGGGTTGTGGGTTCGTTTCCCACGGGGGGCCAGTATAAAAAATATATATGTATTCACTAACTGTAAGTCGCTCTGGATAAGAGCGTCTGCTAAATGACGTAAATGTAAATGTGAGTGGATAGAAGGAGGCAGAGAGAAATGAGTCAAAGGTAGACGTAGGGAGGTTGAAGTCACCCAGAACTGTGAGGGGTGAGCCATCCTCAGGAAAGGAACTTATCAAGGCGTCAAGCTCATTGATGAACTCTCCAAGGGAACCTGGAGGGCGATAAATGACAAGGATGTTAAGCTTGAATGGGCTAGTGACTGTGACAGCATGGAATTCAAATGAGGAGATAGACAAATGGGTCAGGGGAAAAAGAGAGAATGTCCACTTGGGAGAGATGAGGATTCCTGTGCCACCACCCCGCTGACCAGATGCTCTCGGGGTATGCGAGCACACATGGTCAGACGAGGAGAGAGCAGTAGGAGTAGCAGTGTTTTCAGTGGTAATCCATGTTTCCGTCAGCGCCAAGAAGTCGAGGGACTGGAGGGTAACATAGGCTGAGATGAACTCTGCCTTGTTGGCTGCAGAACGGCAGTTCCAGAGGCTGCCGGAGACCTGGAACTCCACGTGGGTGGTGCGTGCAGGGACCACCAGGTTAGAGAGGCATGGATTACATTAGAGACTCCTGTGGTCTCTACAGAGTTGGGTAGGACTGCCTTCAGGTCCTTTGCACCTTATTTATGGAACAAACTGCAGATCGAACTTAAGTTAGACACTCTGGTGTCCCTTGCCCATTTAAAAAATGTTATGGAGGATCAATATGATGTTGTCTGTGATTGTTTCTGTTGAATTGTGTTTTTGTTTTGTATGTTTGAAATGTTATTTTCTGTATGTCTAAAACTGTACATGTCAACATGTTTACACAGGGCACAGCCGTAAAAGAGATCTCAGTCTGTTTTTCCCTGTTAAAATAAAGATACAAAAAAAAAAAACTCAGTAAAATCTTTGAAATTGTTGAATGTTGTGTTTATATTTGTGTTCAGTGTACTATTGTAACCCTCAACAGTAAGTTTAGACCCCGACTGAGTTCCTAAAAAAAAAGGGCCGGGGGCCCTGTATGCAACAAATACATTTTAGTTATTGAATAAAAATGTGTAGAATTTTCTTATCACTTTGACATTATGGAGTATTTTGTGTAGATCTATGACAAAAAAAAATCACAATTAAATGGTAATCAGACACGATTGAAAGCATGTGATTTACTGAAATAGCTCTCTGATTTTGTTGATGCTTGGGTATGTGATACTTTCAGTCTGATCCTTAAAGACTGAAGGAACACCTCTTGGCAACTCACCTTCAAGCCTTAATAAACACTTAGCTGGCCCTTTAGACGTTCAACGGTAGGGCTCTCATACCCAGCCAGGTCACCCATGATACAGTACAAGTCAGTATTTGACGTCCATCCATGTCTTAGGACATCGGGAGATGATGTGGAAACCAGCCACTAGGAGCAACAGTGAGCGCTGTTACACTCAAGTAGGTTTCGGTTTTGCTAGGGCATTGTGGATGGGGATGGCAGATGGGCTTAAGCTTCTGCCTCTGATTCAAAATTTGTGAACGAAATTTGAGATAAATAAGTTTTCGTGCGTACGGAACAATTCTGGGATCTTTTATTTCAGCTCATGAAACATGGGACCAACACTTTACATGTTGCATTTATATTTTTTGTTCAGTATATACAGTGGGGAAAAAAAGTATTTAGTCAGCCACCAATTGTGCAAGTTCTCCCACTTAAAAAGATGAGAGAGGCCTGTAATTTTCATCATAGGTACACGTCAACTATGACAGACAAAATGAGGGAAAAAAATCCAGAAAATCACATTGTAGGATTTTTAATGAATTTATTTGCAAATTATGGTGGAAAATAAGTATTTGGTCAATAACAAAAGTTTCTCAATACTTTGTTATATACCCTTTGTTGGCAATGACACAGGTCAAACGTTTTCTGTAAGTCTTCACAAGGTTTTCACACACTGTTGCTGGTATTTTGGCCCATTCCTCCATGCAGATCTCCTCTAGAGCAGTGATGTTTTGGGGCTGTCGCTGGGCAACACGGACTTTCAACTCCCCTCCAAAGATTTTCTATGGGGTTGAGATCTGGAGACTCCAGGACCTTGAAATGCTTCTTACGAAGCCACTCCTTCGTTGCCCGGGCGGTGTGTTTGGGATCATTGTCATGCTGAAAGACCCAGCCACGTTTCATCTTCAATGCCCTTGCTGATGGAAGGAGGTTTTCACTCAAAATCTCACGATACATGGCCCCATTCATTCTTTCCTTTACACGGATCAGTCGTCCTGGTCCCTTTGCAGAAAAACAGCCCCAAAGTATGATGTTTTCACTCCCATGCTTCACAGTAGGTATGGTGTTCTTTGGATGCAACTCAGCATTCTTTGTCCTCCAAACACAACGAGTTGAGTTTTTACCAAAAAGTTATATTTTGGTTTCATCTGACCATATGACATTCTCCCAATCCTCTTCTGGATGCACTCTAGCAAACTTCAGACGGGCCTGGACATGTACTGGCTTAAGCAGGGGGACACGTCTAGCACTGCAGGATTTGAGTCCCTGGCGGCGTAGTGTGTTACTGATGGTAGGCTTTGTACTTTGGTCCCAGCTCTCTGCAGGTCATTCACTAGGTCCCCCCGTGTGGTTCTGGGATTTTTGCTCACCGTTCTTGTGATCATTTTGACCCCCACGGGGTGAGATCTTGCGTGGAGCCCCCAGATCGAGGGAGATTATCAGTGGTCTTGTATGTCTTCCATTTCCTAATAATTGCTCCCACAGTTGATTTCTTCAAACCAAGCTGCTTACCTATTGCAGATTCAGTCTTCCCAGCCTGGTGCAGGTCTACACTTTTGTTTCTGGTGTCCTTTGACAGCTCTTTGGTATTGGCCATAGTGGAGTTTGGAGTGTGACTGTTTGAGGTTGTGGACAGGTGTCTTTTATACTGATAACAAGTTCAAACAGGTGCCATTAATACAGGTAACGAGTGGAGGACAGAGGAGCCTCTTAAAGAAGAAGTTACAGGTCTGTGAGAGCCAGAAATCTTGCTTGTTTGTAGGTGACCAAATACTTATTTTCCACCATAATTTGCAAATAAATTCATTAAAAATCCTACAATGTGATTTTCTGGATTTTCTTTTCTCAATTTGTCTGTCATAGTTGACGTGTACCTATGATGAAAATTACAGGCCTCTCTCATCTTTTTAAGTGGGAGAACTTGCACAATTGGTGGCTGACTAAATACTTTTTTGCCCCACTGTATATATATATATATATATATATATATACACTACCGTTCAAAAGTTTGGGGTCACTTAGAAATGTCCTTGTTTTCGATAGAAAAGCAATATTTTTGTCCATTAAAATAACATCAAATTGATCAGAAATACAGTGTAGACATTGTTAATGGCTGTTGTAGCTGGAAACAGTTGATTTTTTTTTCTTTGTGGTATTTTACCCCCTTTTCTCCCCAATTTCGTGGTATCCAATTGGTAGTTACAGTCTTGTCCCATCGCTGCAACTCCCGTACAGACACAGGAGAGGCGAAGGTTGAGAGTCGTGCGTCCTCAGAAACACAACCCAACCGAGCCGCA
Source organism: Coregonus clupeaformis (assembly GCF_020615455.1). NCBI lineage: Eukaryota > Metazoa > Chordata > Actinopteri > Salmoniformes > Salmonidae > Coregonus > Coregonus clupeaformis. Next base: position 12,489,187 of record NC_059224.1, on the reverse strand, counting down.
CTGCTTCTTGACACAGTGCCCGCTTAACCCGGAAGTCAGCTGCACCAATGTGTCGGAGGAAACACCGTACACCTGGCGACCGAGTCAGTGTACACTGCGCCCGGCCCGCCACAGGAGTCGCTAGTGCGCGATGAGACAAGAACATCCCTGCCGGCCAAACCTTCCCCTACCCTGGATGATGCTGGGCCAATTGTGCGCCGCCCCATTGGTCTCCCGGTCGCTGCCGGCTGCGACAGAGCCTGGACTCGAACCAGAATCTCTAGTGGCACAGCTAGCACTGCGATGCAGTGCCTTAGACCTCGGGAGGCCGTCGGAAACGGCAGATTTTTTATGGAATATCTACATAGGCGTACAGAGGCCCATTATCAGCAACCATCAGTCCTGTTTGCTAATCCAAGTTTATCATTTGAAAAGGCTAATTGATTATTAGAAAACCCTTTTGCAATTATGTTAGCACAGCTGAAAACTGTTGTGCTGATTAAAGAAGCAATAAAACTGGCCTTCTTGAGACTAGTTGAGTATCTGGAGCATCAGCAATTGTGGGTTCGATTACAGGCTCAAAATGGCCAGAAACAAATCACTTTCTTCTGAAACTCATCAGTCTATTCTTGTTCTGAGAAATGAAGGCTATTCCATGCGAGAAATTGCCAAGACACTGAGATCTCGTACAACGCTGTGTACTACTCCCTTCACAGAACAGCGCAAACTGGCTCTAACCAGAATAGAAAGAGGAGTGGGAGGCCCCGGTGCACAACTGAGCAAGAGGACAAATACATTAGAGTGTCTAGTTTGAGAAACAGACGCCTCACAGGTCCTCAACTGGCAGCTTCATTAAATAGTACCTGCAAAACACCAGTCTCAACGTCAACAGTGAAGAGGCGACTCCGTGATGCTGACCTTCTAGGCAGAGTTGCAAAGAAAAAGCCATATCTCAGACTGCCCATCTTAATCAATTTTCTTTTTATTGGCCAGTCTGAGATATGGCTTTTTCTTTGCAACTCTGCCTAGGTCAGCATCCCGGAGTCGCCTCTTCACTGTTGATGTTGGTTAGAGCCAGTTTGCGCTGTTCTGTGAAGGGAGTAGTACACAGCATTGTACGTGATCTTTAGGTTCTTGGCAATTTCTCGCATGGAATAGCCTTTAAAGCTAATTTCCTGCTATTCTACACATTTTGCTATCATATGCTGATAATAATTTTGGTTGGGGGCCCCATGAGGTCGGGGGCCCCGGGGCACGTGCCCTGCGTGCCCATTCGGTAATCGTGCCCTGGTGTGATGTGTATGTGTGTTCTCCCACTTAGTGAGTGGTGTGTCTGTGTCTGTCCTCTCCAATGCCCAGCCCCCTCCTGCGGGCCCCTCTATGCCCACCAACACCCCTACCTCTCTCAATGTAGCTAGACCATGATGGCTGTATACTGTCACGTGTCCTTATCCACCCTTGATTTACTTTGATTGTGTCAGTTTTACTGTAAAGTATGTCTAGAAGGACAGGGCTAATTATCTCTTATAGGAATCTATAAGGTCTCATCTCATCTAATCTCCTCTCCTCTTTAGCCCCGGAGAGGTCTCTCTCACTTTGGACCTACTGAACGCAACCCAGGGCTTGAGCTGTGTGTGCTGTGTCGACAGTCCTGTTCAGCTTCTTCCTTCCTTCCTTCCTTCCTTCCTTCCTTCCTTCCTTCCTTCCTTCCTTCCTTCCTTCCTTCCTTCCTTCCTTCCTTCCTTCCTTCCTTCCTTCCTTCCTTCCTTCCTTCCAGTTAGATAGTCCCTTAGTATCTTAGTCAGTTTAATAATGTTTACATATCTTGCATTACTCATCTCATATGTATATACTGTATTCTATACTATTCTACTGTATCTTAGTCCATGCCGCTCTGACATCGCTCATCCATATATGTATATATTCTTAAGTCATTCCTTACTTAGATTTGTGTGTATTGGGTATATGTTGTGAAATTGTTAGATATTACTTGTTAGATATTACTGCACTGTCGGAGCTAGAAGCACAAGCATTTTGCTACACCCGCAATAACATCTGCTAAACACGTGTATGTGACCAATACAATTTGATTTGATTTGATTAGTGTTAGTTATGCAAATGCCTAAGGGCACAAACTCAATGACCTTTTCTGATTCTTAATATTGTTCTGATATATCTTTTGAATTGCTCTGTAAGTATAATGCAATAAGAAAAGCTTTCTCTAATATTTCTCTAATATACTGTAGGCCTATTCCATCAACAGATAGCCATCTAATCATCTGTTGAAACCTTTGTATGCCTTGATTAGGTTTAAATCATTTAGTGACAGCGAGAAGGAGGACATAAAATATAAGGGGAGGGAAAGAGGGAGAAAGAGTGAAAGCGAGAAAGAGATGTGAGAGAGGGAGGGAGAGAGAAACACACAGAGAGAAGGAGAGAGAGACACACAAAGAGAGAAGGAGAGAGAGATACAGAGAGAGAAGGCGAGAGAGAGATACAGAGAGAGAAGGAGAGAGAGACACACAGAGAGAGAAGGAGAGAGAGACACACAGAGTGAGAAGGAGAAAGAGAGACACACAGAGAGAGAAGGAGAGAGAGAGACACAGAGAGAGAAGGAGATAGAGAGACACAGAGAGCGGAGAGAGAGAGACACACAGAGAGAGGAGAGAGAGAGACACACAGAGAGAGAAGGAGAGAGAGACACACACAGAGAGAGAAGGAGAGAGAGACACACAGAGAGAGAAGGAGAGAGAGAGACAGAGAGAGAGAGAGAAGGAGAGAGAGAGACACACAGGGAGAGAAGGAGAGAGAGAGACACAGAGAGAGAAGGAGAGAGAGACACAGAGAGAGAAGGAGAGAGACACACAGAGAGAGAAGGAGAGAGAGAGACACACAGAGAGAAGGAGAGAGAGACACACAGAGAGAGAAGGAGAGAGAGAGACACACAGAGCGAGAAGGAGAGAGAGAGACACAGAGAGCGGAGAGAAAGAGACACACAGAGAGAGGAGAGAGAGACACACACAGAGAGAGAATGAGAGAGAGAGAGACACAGAGAGGGAGGGAGAGAGAGACACACAGAGAGAAGGAGAGAGAGACACACACAGAGAGAGAAGGAGAGAGAGAGACACAGAGAGCAGAGAGAGAGAGACACACAGAGAAAGAAGAGAGAGACACACACAAAGAGAGAAGGAGAGAGAGAGACACAGAGAGAGAAGGAGAGAGAGACACAGAGAGAGAAGGAGAGAGAGACAGAGAGAGAGGAGAGAGAGAGACACACAGGGAGAGAAGGAGAGAGAGAGACACAGAGAGAGAAGGAGAGAGAGACACAGAGAGAGAAGGAGAGAGAGACACACACAGAGAGAGGAGAGAGAGAGAGAGACACAGAGAGAAGGAGAGAGGTATATATAGAGTGATAAATAGATAGAGGGAGAAAGAGTGAGAGAGGGGGCAAGAGGGGTGCCTGGGGCATGTCTTTTTTGGTTTTGTTATGCAATGTTTCTCAGTAGTCTTATGTAAGGTAATGGATCTCAATGTGGGTCAAGAGACTGGGCCTAGATGTTGACATCCCAGTCAGAGGGGGGAGTGAAGGGGGGGAGTTGGGGGAGAAGGAGAGAGAGGGAGAGAGAAGGGGAGAAAGGGGGACAGCATTTGTAACATTTTTTTGAATTATTATAAACTAGAGGTGATATAGTATTCCTTGACGTTAAATACAGTAGCCTACTGTGTGTAGCCACCAAGACACCACACATATCTTTGAATAGCACGGGACCAGAAATAGTTGGGATGCTACATAATAATTACAACCATAAAATTCAAGTACTATTGAGATCTTGTGATCAAGAACTCAAAGGTTTTGTTAAAAATTGACATAATTGAATAATTATCCCCAGAACTGTGTCTAAATATAGTTGACGATTGTAAATCTGGGACATTAAAATACCTTTCTAACTAAAATCTTTCTGTATCCATGCAGACATCAGACATACTGTATGCATAATCAGCACATATCATTCAAAAAGATGGAACCAAACAGCATCAATCAATCAAAGCCCCTTTGACACCATGCAGTTGTCACAAATGAACATTATCGACACAGATCTTCCCTCCCCACACATAACAGAGTTTAGTATTCAGAGGAACAGTGTCTATGATAGAGTAATTGTAATTGGTATGAGTTACCCATCTCGCTGGTTGTGTCTTATCAGTTTTTCCCTTCCTCAATCTTTTGTCCAGAGCTCAGTAAAGTCGCCCTAGCTTAGTGGTGGCGCCTGCTAGCTCAACATGCTACAATGGAGAGGGACCACTTACATTTTACATTTACATTTACGTCATTTAGCATTTACAAAACTCATCACTGTTTTCTATATCAACATGTGGGTTGGGCCTCTCTATCTGTGAGGCGAGAGCAACATGCTCTCTTGTTTATTTATAAAGCACTTCTTTTAAAACTACCTCCATATATATCATCATTAATTTCCACTAGATATATTAATTTTAAAACCAGATCACATTTACATTTACATTTACGTCATTTAGCAGACGCTCTTATCCAGAGCGACTTACAAATTGGTGCATTCACCCTATAGCCAGTGGGTTAACCACTTTACATTTTTATTTATTTATTAATTTAAAAAATTTTTTATTATTATTATTAATTATTTTTTTTGGGGGGGTGGGGGGGGTGTAGAAGGATTACTTTATCCTATCCCAGGTATTCCTTAAAGAGGTGGGGTTTCAAATGTCTCCGGAAGGTGGTGAGTGACTCCGCTGTCCTGGCGTCGTGAGGGAGCTTGTTCCACCATTGGGGTGCCAGAGCAGCGAACAGTTTTGACTGGGCTGAGCGGGAACTATGCTTCCGCAGAGGAAGGGGAGCCAGCAGGCCAGAGGTGGATGAACGCAATGCCCTCGTTTGGGTGTAGGGACTGATCAGAGCCTGAAGGTACGGAGGTGCCGTTCCCCTCACTGCTCCATAGGCAAGCACCATGGTCTTGTAACGGATGCGAGCTTCAACTGGAAGCCAGTGGAGTGTGCGGAGGAGGGGGGTGACGTGAGAGAACTTGGGAAGGTTGAACACCAGACGGGCTGCGGCATTCTGGATGAATTGTAGGGGTTTAATGGCACAGGCAGGGAGCCCAGCCAACAGCGAGTTGCAGTAATCCAGACGGGAGATGACAAGTGCCTGGATTAGGACCTGTGCCGCTTCCTGTGTAAGGCAGGGTCGTACTCTCCGAATGTTGTAGAGCATGAACCTGCACCTTATTGATACAGTCAGTATGAGCAAAGGTGGCTGGACTGGTTATAATGAGATAGCATTGATAAAATAATGAAAGTAACACACTCAATAGCACTCCCAGGTATTTATTGAATTACTGAACTGAGTGAACTGATGTTTCGGTACACAGGACTTAGATATCAGGGAGTATTATAGCTAAGAATTTAACTCCAACGTAGATAATATAATGTCAATGGAGTTGTCTTTATGACATCCATCAGAGTGAAGCACCAGATACATAAATGTAGGCCCACTATCAGTCAATATGCTTTCCATGTACTGTATATGATGGTACTGTGTAACGGCACTCTTTTCTTTGTGTGGCTGAAATCCATACTTTTTAATAAAACTTGTATCAAATACAACCAATTCCTTTTTCCTTGTTTCTGATGTTCAACAATGGCTCACAGATTACGTAAGCCTACTTCTTCAAATACTCATCATCCAATCAAATCTCACAACCTAAAAGATGCTATGTCGACCAATTAATTTCACACATAATTCCAGGTACAAAAACAAACAATAGGGTTATCGTTATGTTAGGAGTATTACAGAGGGTGCAAATGTTCTCAAATTAACCGTCTGTTATTTTCATTTCAGCTACCTACTTCATTTTGGGCTGTGCTTCTTTAAACAAATAGCACACCATTTGCTGTGCAGGAAATTCTACTGTCATGTACCAGCTAACATTCAGCTCTCAGGACCAGAGGAGGAAATGCTACTACCCTCTACCAGCTAACATTCAGCCTCCAGGACCAGAGGATGAAATACTACTGTCCTGTACCAGCTAACATTCAGCTCTCAGGGCCAGAGGATGAAATGCTACTGTCATGTACCAGCTAACATTCAGCTCCCAGGGCCAGAGGATGAAATGCTACTACCCTCTACCAGCTAACATTCAGCCTCCAGGACCAGAGGATGAAATACTACTGTCCTGTACCAGCTAACATTCAGCTCTCAGGACCAGAGGATGAAATGCTACTGCCCTGTACCAGCTAACATTCAGCTCTCAGGGCCAGAGGATGAAATGCTACTGTCCTCTACCAGCTAACATTCAGCTCTCAGGGCCAGAGGATGAAATGCTACTGTCTTCTACCAGCTAACATTCAGCTCTCAGTGCCAGAGGATGAAATGCTACTGTCATGTACCAGCTAACATTCAGCTCTCAGGGCCAGAGGATGAAATGCTACTGTCATGTACCAGCTAACATTCAGCTCTCAGGACCAGAGGATGAAATGCTACTGTCATGTACCAGCTAACATTCAGCTCTCAGGGCCAGAGGATGAAATGCTAGTGTCATGTACCAGCTAACATTCAGCTCCCAGGGCCAGAGGATGAAATGCTACTACCCTGTACCAGCTAACATTCAGCTCTCAGGACCAGAGGATGAAATGCTACTGTCATGTACCAGCTAACATTCAGCTCTCAGGACCAGAGGATGAAATGCTACTGTCATGTACCAGCTAACATTCAGCCTTCAGGACCAGAGGATGAAATGCTACTGTCCTCTACCAGCTAATATTCAGCTCTCAGGGCCAGAGGATGAAATGCTACTGTCATGTACCAGCTAACATTCAGCTCTCAGGACCAGAGGAGGAAATTCTACTGTCCTCTTCCAGCTAACATTCAGCCTCCAGGACCAGAGAATGAAATGCTACTGTCCTGTACCAGCTAACATTCAGCTCTCAGGACCAGAGGATGAAATGCTACTGTCATGTACCAGCTAACATTCAGCTCTCAGGACCAGAGGAGGAAATGCTACTGTCCTCTACCAGCTAACATTCAGCTCTCAGGGCCAGAGGATGAAATGCTACTGTCATGTACCAGCTAACATTCAGCTCTCAGGACCAGAGGATGAAATGCTACTGTCATGTACCAGCTAACATTCAGCCTCCAGGACCAGAGGATGAAATGCTACTGTCCTCTACCAGCTAATATTCAGCTCTCAGGGCCAGAGGATGAAATGCTACTGTCATGTACCAGCTAACATTCAGCTCTCAGGACCAGAGGAGGAAATGCTACTGTCCTCTACCAGCTAACATTCAGCCTCCAGGACCAGAGAATGAAATGCTACTGTCCTGTACCAGCTAACATTCAGCTATCAGGACCAGATGATGAAATGCTACTGTCCTGTACCAGCTAACATTCAGCTCTCAGGACCAGAGGAGGAAATGCTACTGTCCTCTACCAGCTAACATTCAGCTCTCAGGGCCAGAGGATGAAATACTGCTGTCCTCTACCTGCTAACATTCAGCCTCCAGGACCAGAGAATGAAATGCTACTGTCCTGTACCAGCTAACATTCAGCTCTCAGGACCAGAGGATGAAATGCTACTGTCCTGTACCAGCTAACATTCAGCTCTCAGGACCAGAGGAGGAAATGCTACTGTCCTCTACCAGCTAACATTCAGCTCTCAGGGCCAGAGGATGAAATACTGCTGTCCTCTACCTGCTAACATTCAGCTCTCAGGACCAGAGGATGAAATGCTACTGTCCTGTACCAGCTAACATTCAGCTCTCAGGGCCAGAGGATGAAATTCTACTGTCCTGTACCAGCTAACATTCAGTTCTCAGGGCCACAGGATGAAATGCTACTGTCCTCTACCAGCTAACATTCAGCTCTCAGGGCCAGAGGATGAAATGCTACTGTCATGTACCAGCTAACATTCAGCTCTCAGGACCAGAGGATGAAATGCTACTGTCATGTACCAGCTAACATTCAGCTCTCAGGACCAGAGGAGGAAATGCTACTGTCCTCTACCAGCTAACATTCAGCTCTCAGGGCCAGAGGATGAAATGCTACTGTCATGTACCAGCTAACATTCAGCTCTCAGGACCAGAGGATGAAATGCTACTGTCATGTACCAGCTAACATTCAGCCTCCAGGACCAGAGGATGAAATGCTACTGTCATGTACCAGCTAACATTCAGCTCTCAGGACCAGAGGAGGAAATGCTACTGTCCTCTACCAGCTAACATTCAGCTCTCAGGGCCAGAGGATGAAATGCTACTGTCATGTACCAGCTAACATTCAGCTCTCAGGACCAGAGGATGAAATGCTACTGTCATGTACCAGCTAACATTCAGCCTCCAGGACCAGAGGATGAAATGCTACTGTCCTCTACCAGCTAATATTCAGCTCTCAGGGCCAGAGGATGAAATGCTACTGTCATGTACGAGCTAACATTCAGCTCTCAGGACCAGAGGAGGAAATGCTACTGTCCTCTACCAGCTAACATTCAGCCTCCAGGACCAGAGAATGAAATGCTACTGTCCTGTACCAGCTAACATTCAGCTCTCAGGACCAGATGATGAAATGCTACTGTCCTGTACCAGCTAACATTCAGCTCTCAGGACCAGAGGATGAAATGCTACTGTCATGTACCAGCTAACATTCAGCTCTCAGGGCCAGAGGATGAAATGCTACTGTCATGTACCAGCTAACATTCAGCTCCCAGGGCCAGAGGATGAAATGCTACTACCCTGTACCAGCTAACATTCAGCTCTCAGGACCAGAGGATGAAATGCTACTGTCATGTACCAGCTAACATTCAGCTCTCAGGACCAGAGGATGAAATGCTACTGTCATGTACCAGCTAACATTCAGCCTTCAGGACCAGAGGATGAAATGCTACTGTCCTCTACCAGCTAATATTCAGCTCTCAGGGCCAGAGGATGAAATGCTACTGTCATGTACCAGCTAACATTCAGCTCTCAGGACCAGAGGAGGAAATTCTACTGTCCTCTTCCAGCTAACATTCAGCCTCCAGGACCAGAGAATGAAATGCTACTGTCCTGTACCAGCTAACATTCAGCTCTCAGGACCAGAGGATGAAATGCTACTGTCATGTACCAGCTAACATTCAGCTCTCAGGACCAGAGGAGGAAATGCTACTGTCCTCTACCAGCTAACATTCAGCTCTCAGGGCCAGAGGATGAAATGCTACTGTCATGTACCAGCTAACATTCAGCTCTCAGGACCAGAGGATGAAATGCTACTGTCCTGTACCAGCTAACATTCAGCTCTCAGGACCAGAGGATGAAATGCTACTGTCCTGTACCAGCTAACATTCAGCTCTCAGGACCAGAGGATGAAATGCTACTGTCCTGTACCAGCTAACATTCAGCTCTCAGGACCAGAGGAGGAAATGCTACTGTCCTCTACCAGCTAACATTCAGCTCTCAGGGCCAGAGGATGAAATACTGCTGTCCTCTACCTGCTAACATTCAGCTCTCAGGACCAGAGGATGAAATGCTACTGTCCTGTACCAGCTAACATTCAGCTCTCAGGGCCAGAGGATGAAATTCTACTGTCCTGTACCAGCTAACATTCAGTTCTCAGGGCCACAGGATGAAATGCTACTGTCCTCTACCAGCTAACATTCAGCTCTCAGGGCCAGAGGATGAAATGCTACTGTCATGTACCAGCTAACATTCAGCTCTCAGGACCAGAGGAGGAAATGCTACTGTCCTCTACCAGCTAACATTCAGCTCTCAGGGCCAGAGGATGAAATGCTACTGTCATGTACGAGCTAACATTCAGCTCTCAGGACCAGAGGAGGAAATGCTACTGTCCTCTACCAGCTAACATTCAGCCTCCAGGACCAGAGAATGAAATGCTACTGTCCTGTACCAGCTAACATTCAGCTCTCAGGACCAGATGATGAAATGCTACTGTCCTGTACCAGCTAACATTCAGCTCTCAGGACCAGAGGATGAAATGCTACTGTCATGTACCAGCTAACATTCAGCTCTCAGGACCAGAGGAGGAAATGCTACTGTCCTCTACCAGCTAACATTCAGCTCTCAGGGCCAGAGGATGAAATGCTACTGTCATGTACCAGCTAACATTCAGCTCTCAGGACCAGAGGATGAAATGCTACTGTCATGTACCAGCTAACATTCAGCCTCCAGGACCAGAGGATGAAATGCTACTGTCCTCTACCAGCTAATATTCAGCTCTCAGGGCCAGAGGATGAAATGCTACTGTCATGTACGAGCTAACATTCAGCTCTCAGGACCAGAGGAGGAAATGCTACTGTCCTCTACCAGCTAACATTCAGCCTCCAGGACCAGAGAATGAAATGCTACTGTCCTGTACCAGCTAACATTCAGCTATCAGGACCAGATGATGAAATGCTACTGTCCTGTACCAGCTAACATTCAGCTCTCAGGACCAGAGGAGGAAATGCTACTGTCCTCTACCAGCTAACATTCAGCTCTCAGGGCCAGAGGATGAAATACTGCTGTCCTCTACCTGCTAACATTCAGCCTCCAGGACCAGAGAATGAAATGCTACTGTCCTGTACCAGCTAACATTCAGCTCTCAGGACCAGAGGATGAAATGCTACTGTCCTGTACCAGCTAACATTCAGCTCTCAGGACCAGAGGAGGAAATGCTACTGTCCTCTACCAGCTAACATTCAGCTCTCAGGGCCAGAGGATGAAATACTGCTGTCCTCTACCTGCTAACATTCAGCTCTCAGGACCAGAGGATGAAATGCTACTGTCCTGTACCAGCTAACATTCAGCTCTCAGGGCCAGAGGATGAAATTCTACTGTCCTGTACCAGCTAACATTCAGTTCTCAGGGCCACAGGATGAAATGCTACTGTCCTCTACCAGCTAACATTCAGCTCTCAGGGCCAGAGGATGAAATGCTACTGTCATGTACCAGCTAACATTCAGCTCTCAGGACCAGAGGATGAAATGCTACTGTCATGTACCAGCTAACATTCAGCTCTCAGGACCAGAGGAGGAAATGCTACTGTCCTCTACCAGCTAACATTCAGCTCTCAGGGCCAGAGGATGAAATGCTACTGTCATGTACCAGCTAACATTCAGCTCTCAGGACCAGAGGATGAAATGCTACTGTCATGTACCAGCTAACATTCAGCCTCCAGGACCAGAGGATGAAATGCTACTGTCATGTACCAGCTAACATTCAGCTCTCAGGACCAGAGGAGGAAATGCTACTGTCCTCTACCAGCTAACATTCAGCTCTCAGGGCCAGAGGATGAAATGCTACTGTCATGTACCAGCTAACATTCAGCTCTCAGGACCAGAGGATGAAATGCTACTGTCATGTACCAGCTAACATTCAGCCTCCAGGACCAGAGGATGAAATGCTACTGTCCTCTACCAGCTAATATTCAGCTCTCAGGGCCAGAGGATGAAATGCTACTGTCATGTACGAGCTAACATTCAGCTCTCAGGACCAGAGGAGGAAATGCTACTGTCCTCTACCAGCTAACATTCAGCCTCCAGGACCAGAGAATGAAATGCTACTGTCCTGTACCAGCTAACATTCAGCTCTCAGGACCAGATGATGAAATGCTACTGTCCTGTACCAGCTAACATTCAGCTCTCAGGACCAGAGGATGAAATGCTACTGTCATGTACCAGCTAACATTCAGCTCTCAGGGCCAGAGGATGAAATGCTACTGTCATGTACCAGCTAACATTCAGCTCCCAGGGCCAGAGGATGAAATGCTACTACCCTGTACCAGCTAACATTCAGCTCTCAGGACCAGAGGATGAAATGCTACTGTCATGTACCAGCTAACATTCAGCTCTCAGGACCAGAGGATGAAATGCTACTGTCATGTACCAGCTAACATTCAGCCTTCAGGACCAGAGGATGAAATGCTACTGTCCTCTACCAGCTAATATTCAGCTCTCAGGGCCAGAGGATGAAATGCTACTGTCATGTACCAGCTAACATTCAGCTCTCAGGACCAGAGGAGGAAATTCTACTGTCCTCTTCCAGCTAACATTCAGCCTCCAGGACCAGAGAATGAAATGCTACTGTCCTGTACCAGCTAACATTCAGCTCTCAGGACCAGAGGATGAAATGCTACTGTCATGTACCAGCTAACATTCAGCTCTCAGGACCAGAGGAGGAAATGCTACTGTCCTCTACCAGCTAACATTCAGCTCTCAGGGCCAGAGGATGAAATGCTACTGTCATGTACCAGCTAACATTCAGCTCTCAGGACCAGAGGATGAAATGCTACTGTCCTGTACCAGCTAACATTCAGCTCTCAGGACCAGAGGATGAAATGCTACTGTCCTGTACCAGCTAACATTCAGCTCTCAGGACCAGAGGATGAAATGCTACTGTCCTGTACCAGCTAACATTCAGCTCTCAGGACCAGAGGAGGAAATGCTACTGTCCTCTACCAGCTAACATTCAGCTCTCAGGGCCAGAGGATGAAATACTGCTGTCCTCTACCTGCTAACATTCAGCTCTCAGGACCAGAGGATGAAATGCTACTGTCCTGTACCAGCTAACATTCAGCTCTCAGGGCCAGAGGATGAAATTCTACTGTCCTGTACCAGCTAACATTCAGTTCTCAGGGCCACAGGATGAAATGCTACTGTCCTCTACCAGCTAACATTCAGCTCTCAGGGCCAGAGGATGAAATGCTACTGTCATGTACCAGCTAACATTCAGCTCTCAGGACCAGAGGATGAAATGCTACTGTCATGTACCAGCTAACATTCAGCTCTCAGGACCAGAGGAGGAAATGCTACTGTCCTCTACCAGCTAACATTCAGCTCTCAGGGCCAGAGGATGAAATGCTACTGTCATGTACCAGCTAACATTCAGCTCTCAGGACCAGAGGATGAAATGCTACTGTCATGTACCAGCTAACATTCAGCCTCCAGGACCAGAGGATGAAATGCTACTGTCATGTACCAGCTAACATTCAGCTCTCAGGACCAGAGGAGGAAATGCTACTGTCCTCTACCAGCTAACATTCAGCTCTCAGGGCCAGAGGATGAAATGCTACTGTCATGTACCAGCTAACATTCAGCTCTCAGGACCAGAGGATGAAATGCTACTGTCATGTACCAGCTAACATTCAGCCTCCAGGACCAGAGAGGATGAAATGCTACTGTCCTCTACCAGCTAATATTCAGCTCTCAGGGCCAGAGGATGAAATGCTACTGTCATGTACGAGCTAACATTCAGCTCTCAGGACCAGAGGAGGAAATGCTACTGTCCTCTACCAGCTAACATTCAGCCTCCAGGACCAGAGAATGAAATGCTACTGTCCTGTACCAGCTAACATTCAGCTCTCAGGACCAGATGATGAAATGCTACTGTCCTGTACCAGCTAACATTCAGCTCTCAGGACCAGAGGATGAAATGCTACTGTCATGTACCAGCTAACATTCAGCTCTCAGGGCCAGAGGATGAAATGCTACTGTCATGTACCAGCTAACATTCAGCTCCCAGGGCCAGAGGATGAAATGCTACTACCCTGTACCAGCTAACATTCAGCTCTCAGGACCAGAGGATGAAATGCTACTGTCATGTACCAGCTAACATTCAGCTCTCAGGACCAGAGGATGAAATGCTACTGTCATGTACCAGCTAACATTCAGCCTTCAGGACCAGAGGATGAAATGCTACTGTCCTCTACCAGCTAATATTCAGCTCTCAGGGCCAGAGGATGAAATGCTACTGTCATGTACCAGCTAACATTCAGCTCTCAGGACCAGAGGAGGAAATTCTACTGTCCTCTTCCAGCTAACATTCAGCCTCCAGGACCAGAGAATGAAATGCTACTGTCCTGTACCAGCTAACATTCAGCTCTCAGGACCAGAGGATGAAATGCTACTGTCATGTACCAGCTAACATTCAGCTCTCAGGACCAGAGGAGGAAATGCTACTGTCCTCTACCAGCTAACATTCAGCTCTCAGGGCCAGAGGATGAAATGCTACTGTCATGTACCAGCTAACATTCAGCTCTCAGGACCAGAGGATGAAATGCTACTGTCCTGTACCAGCTAACATTCAGCTCTCAGGACCAGAGGATGAAATGCTACTGTCCTGTACCAGCTAACATTCAGCTCTCAGGACCAGAGGATGAAATGCTACTGTCCTGTACCAGCTAACATTCAGCTCTCAGGACCAGAGGAGGAAATGCTACTGTCCTCTACCAGCTAACATTCAGCTCTCAGGGCCAGAGGATGAAATACTGCTGTCCTCTACCTGCTAACATTCAGCTCTCAGGACCAGAGGATGAAATGCTACTGTCCTGTACCAGCTAACATTCAGCTCTCAGGGCCAGAGGATGAAATTCTACTGTCCTGTACCAGCTAACATTCAGTTCTCAGGGCCACAGGATGAAATGCTACTGTCCTCTACCAGCTAACATTCAGCTCTCAGGGCCAGAGGATGAAATGCTACTGTCATGTACCAGCTAACATTCAGCTCTCAGGACCAGAGGAGGAAATGCTACTGTCCTCTACCAGCTAACATTCAGCTCTCAGGGCCAGAGGATGAAATGCTACTGTCATGTACGAGCTAACATTCAGCTCTCAGGACCAGAGGAGGAAATGCTACTGTCCTCTACCAGCTAACATTCAGCCTCCAGGACCAGAGAATGAAATGCTACTGTCCTGTACCAGCTAACATTCAGCTCTCAGGACCAGATGATGAAATGCTACTGTCCTGTACCAGCTAACATTCAGCTCTCAGGACCAGAGGAGGAAATGCTACTGTCCTCTACCAGCTAACATTCAGCTCTCAGGGCCAGAGGATGAAATACTGCTGTCCTCTACCTGCTAACATTCAGCCTCCAGGACCAGAGAATGAAATGCTACTGTCCTGTACCAGCTAACATTCAGCTCTCAGGACCAGAGGATGAAATGCTACTGTCCTGTACCAGCTAACATTCAGCTCTCAGGACCAGAGGAGGAAATGCTACTGTCCTCTACCAGCTAACATTCAGCTCTCAGGGCCAGAGGATGAAATACTGCTGTCCTCTACCTGCTAACATTCAGCTCTCAGGACCAGAGGATGAAATGCTACTGTCCTGTACCAGCTAACATTCAGCTCTCAGGGCCAGAGGATGAAATGCTACTGCCCTGTACCAGCTAACATTCAGCTCTCAGGGCCACAGGATGAAATGCTACTGTCCTCTACCAGCTAACATTCAGCTCTCAGGGCCAGAGGATGAAATGCTACTGTCTTCTACCAGCTAACATTCAGCTCTCAGTGCCAGAGGATGAAATGCTACTGTCATGTACCAGCTAACATTCAGCTCTCAGGGCCAGAGGATGAAATGCTACTGTCATGTACCAGCTAACATTCAGCTCTCAGGACCAGAGGATGAAATGCTACTGTCATGTACCAGCTAACATTCAGCTCTCAGGGCCAGAGGATGAAATGCTAGTGTCATGTACCAGCTAACATTCAGCTCCCAGGGCCAGAGGATGAAATGCTACTACCCTGTACCAGCTAACATTCAGCTCTCAGGACCAGAGGATGAAATGCTACTGTCATGTACCAGCTAACATTCAGCTCTCAGGACCAGAGGATGAAATGCTACTGTCATGTACCAGCTAACATTCAGCCTTCAGGACCAGAGGATGAAATGCTACTGTCCTCTACCAGCTAATATTCAGCTCTCAGGGCCAGAGGATGAAATGCTACTGTCATGTACCAGCTAACATTCAGCTCTCAGGACCAGAGGAGGAAATTCTACTGTCCTCTTCCAGCTAACATTCAGCCTCCAGGACCAGAGAATGAAATGCTACTGTCCTGTACCAGCTAACATTCAGCTCTCAGGACCAGAGGATGAAATGCTACTGTCATGTACCAGCTAACATTCAGCTCTCAGGACCAGAGGAGGAAATGCTACTGTCCTCTACCAGCTAACATTCAGCTCTCAGGGCCAGAGGATGAAATGCTACTGTCATGTACCAGCTAACATTCAGCTCTCAGGACCAGAGGATGAAATGCTACTGTCATGTACCAGCTAACATTCAGCCTCCAGGACCAGAGGATGAAATGCTACTGTCCTCTACCAGCTAATATTCAGCTCTCAGGGCCAGAGGATGAAATGCTACTGTCATGTACGAGCTAACATTCAGCTCTCAGGACCAGAGGAGGAAATGCTACTGTCCTCTACCAGCTAACATTCAGCCTCCAGGACCAGAGAATGAAATGCTACTGTCCTGTACCAGCTAACATTCAGCTCTCAGGACCAGATGATGAAATGCTACTGTCCTGTACCAGCTAACATTCAGCTCTCAGGACCAGAGGAGGAAATGCTACTGTCCTCTACCAGCTAACATTCAGCTCTCGGGGCCAGAGGATGAAATACTGCTGTCCTCTACCTGCTAACATTCAGCCTCCAGGACCAGAGAATGAAATGCTACTGTCCTGTACCAGCTAACATTCAGCTCTCAGGACCAGAGGATGAAATGCTACTGTCCTGTACCAGCTAACATTCAGCTCTCAGGACCAGAGGAGGAAATGCTACTGTCCTCTACCAGCTAACATTCAGCTCTCAGGGCCAGAGGATGAAATACTGCTGTCCTCTACCTGCTAACATTCAGCTCTCAGGACCAGAGGATGAAATGCTACTGTCCTGTACCAGCTAACATTCAGCTCTCAGGGCCAGAGGATGAAATTCTACTGTCCTGTACCAGCTAACATTCAGTTCTCAGGGCCACAGGATGAAATGCTACTGTCCTCTACCAGCTAACATTCAGCTCTCAGGGCCAGAGGATGAAATGCTACTGTCATGTACCAGCTAACATTCAGCTCTCAGGACCAGAGGATGAAATGCTACTGTCATGTACCAGCTAACATTCAGCTCTCAGGACCAGAGGAGGAAATGCTACTGTCCACTACCAGCTAACATTCAGCTCTCAGGGCCAGAGGATGAAATGCTACTGTCATGTACCAGCTAACATTCAGCTCTCAGGACCAGAGGATGAAATGCTACTGTCATGTACCAGCTAACATTCAGCCTCCAGGACCAGAGGATGAAATGCTACTGTCATGTACCAGCTAACATTCAGCTCTCAGGACCAGAGGAGGAAATGCTACTGTCCTCTACCAGCTAACATTCAGCTCTCAGGGCCAGAGGATGAAATGCTACTGTCATGTACCAGCTAACATTCAGCTCTCAGGACCAGAGGATGAAATGCTACTGTCATGTACCAGCTAACATTCAGCCTCCAGGACCAGAGGATGAAATGCTACTGTCCTCTACCAGCTAATATTCAGCTCTCAGGGCCAGAGGATGAAATGCTACTGTCATGTACGAGCTAACATTCAGCTCTCAGGACCAGAGGAGGAAATGCTACTGTCCTCTACCAGCTAACATTCAGCCTCCAGGACCAGAGAATGAAATGCTACTGTCCTGTACCAGCTAACATTCAGCTCTCAGGACCAGATGATGAAATGCTACTGTCCTGTACCAGCTAACATTCAGCTCTCAGGACCAGAGGATGAAATGCTACTGTCATGTACCAGCTAACATTCAGCTCTCAGGGCCAGAGGATGAAATGCTACTGTCATGTACCAGCTAACATTCAGCTCCCAGGGCCAGAGGATGAAATGCTACTACCCTGTACCAGCTAACATTCAGCTCTCAGGACCAGAGGATGAAATGCTACTGTCATGTACCAGCTAACATTCAGCTCTCAGGACCAGAGGATGAAATGCTACTGTCATGTACCAGCTAACATTCAGCCTTCAGGACCAGAGGATGAAATGCTACTGTCCTCTACCAGCTAATATTCAGCTCTCAGGGCCAGAGGATGAAATGCTACTGTCATGTACCAGCTAACATTCAGCTCTCAGGACCAGAGGAGGAAATTCTACTGTCCTCTTCCAGCTAACATTCAGCCTCCAGGACCAGAGAATGAAATGCTACTGTCCTGTACCAGCTAACATTCAGCTCTCAGGACCAGAGGATGAAATGCTACTGTCATGTACCAGCTAACATTCAGCTCTCAGGACCAGAGGAGGAAATGCTACTGTCCTCTACCAGCTAACATTCAGCTCTCAGGGCCAGAGGATGAAATGCTACTGTCATGTACCAGCTAACATTCAGCTCTCAGGACCAGAGGATGAAATGCTACTGTCCTGTACCAGCTAACATTCAGCTCTCAGGACCAGAGGATGAAATGCTACTGTCCTGTACCAGCTAACATTCAGCTCTCAGGACCAGAGGAGGAAATGCTACTGTCCTCTACCAGCTAACATTCAGCTCTCAGGGCCAGAGGATGAAATACTGCTGTCCTCTACCTGCTAACATTCAGCTCTCAGGACCAGAGGATGAAATGCTACTGTCCTGTACCAGCTAACATTCAGCTCTCAGGGCCAGAGGATGAAATTCTACTGTCCTGTACCAGCTAACATTCAGTTCTCAGGGCCACAGGATGAAATGCTACTGTCCTCTACCAGCTAACATTCAGCTCTCAGGGCCAGAGGATGAAATGCTACTGTCCTGTACCAGCTAACATTCAGCTCTCAGGGCCAGAGGATGAAATGCTACTGTCATGTACCAGCTAACATTCAGCTCTCAGGACCAGAGGAGGAAATGCTACTGTCCTCTACCAGCTAACATTCAGCTCTCAGGGCCAGAGGATGAAATGCTACTGTCATGTACGAGCTAACATTCAGCTCTCAGGACCAGAGGAGGAAATGCTACTGTCCTCTACCAGCTAACATTCAGCCTCCAGGACCAGAGAATGAAATGCTACTGTCCTGTACCAGCTAACATTCAGCTCTCAGGACCAGATGATGAAATGCTACTGTCCTGTACCAGCTAACATTCAGCTCTCAGGACCAGAGGAGGAAATGCTACTGTCCTCTACCAGCTAACATTCAGCTCTCAGGGCCAGAGGATGAAATACTGCTGTCCTCTACCTGCTAACATTCAGCCTCCAGGACCAGAGAATGAAATGCTACTGTCCTGTACCAGCTAACATTCAGCTCTCAGGACCAGAGGAGGAAATGCTACTGTCCTCTACCAGCTAACATTCAGCTCTCAGGGCCAGAGGATGAAATACTGCTGTCCTCTACCTGCTAACATTCAGCTCTCAGGACCAGAGGATGAAATGCTACTGTCCTGTACCAGCTAACATTCAGCTCTCAGGGCCAGAGGATGAAATTCTACTGTCCTGTACCAGCTAACATTCAGTTCTCAGGGCCACAGGATGAAATGCTACTGTCCTCTACCAGCTAACATTCAGCTCTCAGGGCCAGAGGATGAAATGCTACTGTCATGTACCAGCTAACATTCAGCTCTCAGGACCAGAGGATGAAATGCTACTGTCATGTACCAGCTAACATTCAGCTCTCAGGACCAGAGGAGGAAATGCTACTGTCCTCTACCAGCTAACATTCAGCTCTCAGGGCCAGAGGATGAAATGCTACTGTCATGTACCAGCTAACATTCAGCTCTCAGGACCAGAGGATGAAATGCTACTGTCATGTACCAGCTAACATTCAGCCTCCAGGACCAGAGGATGAAATGCTACTGTCCTCTACCAGCTAATATTCAGCTCTCAGGGCCAGAGGATGAAATGCTACTGTCATGTACGAGCTAACATTCAGCTCTCAGGACCAGAGGAGGAAATGCTACTGTCCTCTACCAGCTAACATTCAGCCTCCAGGACCAGAGAATGAAATGCTACTGTCCTGTACCAGCTAACATTCAGCTCTCAGGACCAGATGATGAAATGCTACTGTCCTGTACCAGCTAACATTCAGCTCTCAGGACCAGAGGATGAAATGCTACTGTCATGTACCAGCTAACATTCAGCTCTCAGGGCCAGAGGATGAAATGCTACTGTCATGTACCAGCTAACATTCAGCTCCCAGGGCCAGAGGATGAAATGCTACTACCCTGTACCAGCTAACATTCAGCTCTCAGGACCAGAGGATGAAATGCTACTGTCATGTACCAGCTAACATTCAGCTCTCAGGACCAGAGGATGAAATGCTACTGTCATGTACCAGCTAACATTCAGCCTTCAGGACCAGAGGATGAAATGCTACTGTCCTCTACCAGCTAATATTCAGCTCTCAGGGCCAGAGGATGAAATGCTACTGTCATGTACCAGCTAACATTCAGCTCTCAGGACCAGAGGAGGAAATTCTACTGTCCTCTTCCAGCTAACATTCAGCCTCCAGGACCAGAGAATGAAATGCTACTGTCATGTACCAGCTAACATTCAGCTCTCAGGACCAGAGGAGGAAATGCTACTGTCCTCTACCAGCTAACATTCAGCTCTCAGGGCCAGAGGATGAAATGCTACTGTCATGTACCAGCTAACATTCAGCTCTCAGGACCAGAGGATGAAATGCTACTGTCATGTACCAGCTAACATTCAGCCTCCAGGACCAGAGGATGAAATGCTACTGTCCTCTACCAGCTAATATTCAGCTCTCAGGGCCAGAGGATGAAATGCTACTGTCATGTACGAGCTAACATTCAGCTCTCAGGACCAGAGGAGGAAATGCTACTGTCCTCTACCAGCTAACATTCAGCCTCCAGGACCAGAGAATGAAATGCTACTGTCCTGTACCAGCTAACATTCAGCTCTCAGGACCAGATGATGAAATGCTACTGTCCTGTACCAGCTAACATTCAGCTCTCAGGACCAGAGGAGGAAATGCTACTGTCCTCTACCAGCTAACATTCAGCCTCCAGGACCAGAGAATGAAATGCTACTGTCCTGTACCAGCTAACATTCAGCTCTCAGGACCAGATGATGAAATGCTACTGTCCTGTACCAGCTAACATTCAGCTCTCAGGACCAGAGGAGGAAATGCTACTGTCCTCTACCTGCTAACATTCAGCCTCCAGGACCAGAGAATGAAATGCTACTGTCCTGTACCAGCTAACATTCAGCTCTCAGGACCAGAGGATGAAATGCTACTGTCCTGTACCAGCTAACATTCAGCTCTCAGGGCCAGAGGATGAAATTCTACTGTCCTGTACCAGCTAACATTCAGTTCTCAGGGCCACAGGATGAAATGCTACTGTCCTCTACCAGCTAACATTCAGCTCTCAGGGCCAGAGGATGAAATGCTACTGTCATGTACCAGCTAACATTCAGCTCTCAGGACCAGAGGATGAAATGCTACTGTCATGTACCAGCTAACATTCAGCTCTCAGGACCAGAGGAGGAAATGCTACTGTCCTCTACCAGCTAACATTCAGCTCTCAGGGCCAGAGGATGAAATGCTACTGTCATGTACCAGCTAACATTCAGCTCTCAGGACCAGAGGATGAAATGCTACTGTCATGTACCAGCTAACATTCAGCCTCCAGGACCAGAGGATGAAATGCTACTGTCCTCTACCAGCTAATATTCAGCTCTCAGGGCCAGAGGATGAAATGCTACTGTCATGTACGAGCTAACATTCAGCTCTCAGGACCAGAGGAGGAAATGCTACTGTCCTCTACCAGCTAACATTCAGCCTCCAGGACCAGAGAATGAAATGCTACTGTCCTGTACCAGCTAACATTCAGCTCTCAGGACCAGATGATGAAATGCTACTGTCCTGTACCAGCTAACATTCAGCTCTCAGGACCAGAGGAGGAAATGCTACTGTCCTCTACCAGCTAACATTCAGCTCTCAGGGCCAGAGGATGAAATACTGCTGTCCTCTACCTGCTAACATTCAGCCTCCAGGACCAGAGAATGAAATGCTACTGTCCTGTACCAGCTAACATTCAGCTCTCATGACCAGAGGATGAAATGCTACTGTCCTGTACCAGCTAACATTCAGCTCTCAGGACCAGAGGAGGAAATGCTACTGTCCTCTACCAGCTAACATTCAGCTCTCAGGGCCAGAGGATGAAATACTGCTGTCCTCTACCTGCTAACATTCAGCTCTCCAGGACCAGAGGATGAAATGCTACTGTCCTGTACCAGCTAACATTCAGCTCTCAGGGTCAGAGGATGAAATTCTACTGTCCTGTACCAGCTAACATTCAGTTCTCAGGGCCACAGGATGAAATGCTACTGTCCTCTACCAGCTAACATTCAGCTCTCAGGACCAGAGGATGAAATGCTACTGTCATGTACCAGCTAACATTCAGCTCTCCAGGACCAGAGGAGGAAATGCTACTGTCCTCTACCAGCTAACATTCAGCTCTCAGGGCCAGAGGATGAAATGCTACTGTCATGTACCAGCTAACATTCAGCTCTCAGGACCAGAGGATGAAATGCTACTGTCATGTACCAGCTAACATTCAGCCTCCAGGACCAGAGGATGAAATGCTACTGTCCTCTACCAGCTAACATTCAGCTCTCAGGACCAGAGGATGAAATGCTACTGTCATGTACCAGCTAACATTCAGCCTTCAGGACCAGAGGATGAAATGCTACTGTCCTCTACCAGCTAATATTCAGCTCTCAGGGCCAGAGGATGAAATGCTACTGTCATGTACCAGCTAACATTCAGCTCTCAGGACCAGAGGAGGAAATTCTACTGTCCTCTTCCAGCTAACATTCAGCCTCCAGGACCAGAGAATGAAATGCTACTGTCCTGTACCAGCTAACATTCAGCTCTCAGGACCAGAGGATGAAATGCTACTGTCATGTACCAGCTAACATTCAGCTCTCAGGACCAGAGGAGGAAATGCTACTGTCCTCTACCAGCTAACATTCAGCTCTCAGGGCCAGAGGATGAAATGTTACTGTCATGTACCAGCTAACATTCAGCTCTCAGGACCAGAGGATGAAATGCTACTGTCATGTACCAGCTAACATTCAGCCTCCAGGACCAGAGGATGAAATGCTACTGTCCTCTACCAGCTAATATTCAGCTCTCAGGGCCAGAGGATGAAATGCTACTGTCATGTACGAGCTAACATTCAGCTCTCAGGACCAGAGGAGGAAATGCTACTGTCCTCTACCAGCTAACATTCAGCCTCCAGGACCAGAGAATGAAATGCTACTGTCCTGTACCAGCTAACATTCAGCTCTCAGGACCAGATGATGAAATGCTACTGTCCTGTACCAGCTAACATTCAGCTCTCAGGACCAGAGGAGGAAATGCTACTGTCCTCTACCAGCTAACATTCAGCTCTCAGGGCCAGAGGATGAAATACTGCTGTCCTCTACCTGCTAACATTCAGCCTCCAGGACCAGAGAATGAAATGCTACTGTCCTGTACCAGCTAACATTCAGCTCTCAGGACCAGAGGATGAAATGCTACTGTCCTGTACCAGCTAACATTCAGCTCTCAGGACCAGAGGAGGAAATGCTACTGTCCTCTACCAGCTAACATTCAGCTCTCAGGGCCAGAGGATGAAATACTGCTGTCCTCTACCTGCTAACATTCAGCTCTCAGGACCAGAGGATGAAATGCTACTGTCCTGTACCAGCTAACATTCAGCTCTCAGGGCCAGAGGATGAAATTCTACTGTCCTGTACCAGCTAACATTCAGTTCTCAGGGCCACAGGATGAAATGCTACTGTCCTCTACCAGCTAACATTCAGCTCTCAGGGCCAGAGGATGAAATGCTACTGTCATGTACCAGCTAACATTCAGCTCTCAGGACCAGAGGATGAAATGCTACTGTCATGTACCAGCTAACATTCAGCTCTCAGGACCAGAGGAGGAAATGCTACTGTCCTCTACCAGCTAACATTCAGCTCTCAGGGCCAGAGGATGAAATGCTACTGTCATGTACCAGCTAACATTCAGCTCTCAGGACCAGAGGATGAAATGCTACTGTCATGTACCAGCTAACATTCAGCCTCCAGGACCAGAGGATGAAATGCTACTGTCCTCTACCAGCTAATATTCAGCTCTCAGGGCCAGAGGATGAAATGCTACTGTCATGTACGAGCTAACATTCAGCTCTCAGGACCAGAGGAGGAAATGCTACTGTCCTCTACCAGCTAACATTCAGCCTCCAGGACCAGAGAATGAAATGCTACTGTCCTGTACCAGCTAACATTCAGCTCTCAGGACCAGATGATGAAATGCTACTGTCCTGTACCAGCTAACATTCAGCTCTCAGGACCAGAGGAGGAAATGCTACTGTCCTCTACCAGCTAACATTCAGCTCTCAGGGCCAGAGGATGAAATACTGCTGTCCTCTACCTGCTAACATTCAGCTCTCAGGACCAGAGGATGAAATGCTACTGTCCTCTACCAGCTAACATTCAGCTCTCAGGACCAGAGGATGAAATGCTACTGTCCTGTACCAGCTAACATTCAGCTCTCAGGGCCAGAGGATGAAATGCTACTGTAATGTACCAGCTAACATTCAGCTCTCAGGGCCAGAGGATGAAATGCTACTGTCCTGTACCAGCTAACATTCAGCTCTCAGGACCAGAGGAGGAAATGCTACTGTCCTCTACCAGCTAACATTCAGCTCTCAGGGCCAGAGGATGAAATACTGCTGTCCTCTACCTGCTAACATTCAGCTCTCAGGACCAGAGGATGAAATGCTACTGTCCTGTACCAGCTAACATTCAGCTCTCAGGGTCAGAGGATGAAATTCTACTGTCCTGTACCAGCTAACATTCAGTTCTCAGGACCACAGGATGAAATGCTACTGTCCTCTACCAGCTAACATTCAGCTCTCAGGACCAGAGGATGAAATGCTACTGTCATGTACCAGCTAACATTCAGCTCTCAGGACCAGAGGAGGAAATGCTACTGTCCTCTACCAGCTAACATTCAGCTCTCAGGGCCAGAGGATGAAATGCTACTGTCATGTACCAGCTAACATTCAGCTCTCAGGACCAGAGGATGAAATGCTACTGTCATGTACCAGCTAACATTCAGCCTCCAGGACCAGAGGATGAAATGCTACTGTCCTCTACCAGCTAATATTCAGCTCTCAGGGCCAGAGGATGAAATGCTACTGTCATGTACGAGCTAACATTCAGCTCTCAGGACCAGAGGAGGAAATGCTACTGTCCTCTACCAGCTAACATTCAGCCTCCAGGACCAGAGAATGAAATGCTACTGTCCTGTACCAGCTAACATTCAGCTCTCAGGACCAGATGATGAAATGCTACTGTCCTGTACCAGCTAACATTCAGCTCTCAGGACCAGAGGATGAAATGCTACTGTCATGTACCAGCTAACATTCAGCTCTCAGGGCCAGAGGATGAAATGCTACTGTCATGTACCAGCTAACATTCAGCTCCCAGGGCCAGAGGATGAAATGCTACTACCCTGTACCAGCTAACATTCAGCTCTCAGGACCAGAGGATGAAATGCTACTGTCATGTACCAGCTAACATTCAGCTCTCAGGACCAGAGGATGAAATGCTACTGTCATGTACCAGCTAACATTCAGCCTTCAGGACCAGAGGATGAAATGCTACTGTCCTCTACCAGCTAATATTCAGCTCTCAGGGCCAGAGGATGAAATGCTACTGTCATGTACCAGCTAACATTCAGCTCTCAGGACCAGAGGAGGAAATTCTACTGTCCTCTTCCAGCTAACATTCAGCCTCCAGGACCAGAGAATGAAATGCTACTGTCCTGTACCAGCTAACATTCAGCTCTCAGGACCAGAGGATGAAATGCTACTGTCATGTACCAGCTAACATTCAGCTCTCAGGACCAGAGGAGGAAATGCTACTGTCCTCTACCAGCTAACATTCAGCTCTCAGGGCCAGAGGATGAAATGCTACTGTCCTGTACCAGCTAACATTCAGCTCTCAGGACCAGAGGATGAAATGCTACTGTCCTGTACCAGCTAACATTCAGCTCTCAGGACCAGAGGAGGAAATGCTACTGTCCTCTACCAGCTAACATTCAGCTCTCAGGGCCAGAGGATGAAATACTGCTGTCCTCTACCTGCTAACATTCAGCTCTCAGGACCAGAGGATGAAATGCTACTGTCCTGTACCAGCTAACATTCAGCTCTCAGGGCCAGAGGATGAAATTCTACTGTCCTGTACCAGCTAACATTCAGTTCTCAGGGCCACAGGATGAAATGCTACTGTCCTCTACCAGCTAACATTCAGCTCTCAGGGCCAGAGGATGAAATGCTACTGTCATGTACCAGCTAACATTCAGCTCTCAGGACCAGAGGATGAAATGCTACTGTCATGTACCAGCTAACATTCAGCTCTCAGGACCAGAGGAGGAAATGCTACTGTCTTCTACCAGCTAACATTCAGCTCTCAGGGCCAGAGGATGAAATGCTACTGTCATGTACCAGCTAACATTCAGCTCTCAGGACCAGAGGATGAAATGCTACTGTCATGTACCAGCTAACATTCAGCCTCCAGGACCAGAGGATGAAATGCTACTGTCCTCTACCAGCTAATATTCAGCTCTCAGGGCCAGAGGATGAAATGCTACTGTCATGTACGAGCTAACATTCAGCTCTCAGGACCAGAGGAGGAAATGCTACTGTCCTCTACCAGCTAACATTCAGCCTCCAGGACCAGAGAATGAAATGCTACTGTCCTGTACCAGCTAACATTCAGCTCTCAGGACCAGATGATGAAATGCTACTGTCCTGTACCAGCTAACATTCAGCTCTCAGGACCAGAGGAGGAAATGCTACTGTCCTCTACCAGCTAACATTCAGCTCTCAGGGCCAGAGGATGAAATACTGCTGTCCTCTACCTGCTAACATTCAGCCTCCAGGACCAGAGAATGAAATGCTACTGTCCTGTACCAGCTAACATTCAGCTCTCATGACCAGAGGATGAAATGCTACTGTCCTGTACCAGCTAACATTCAGCTCTCAGGACCAGAGGAGGAAATGCTACTGTCCTCTACCAGCTAACATTCAGCTCTCAGGGCCAGAGGATGAAATACTGCTGTCCTCTACCTGCTAACATTCAGCTCTCAGGACCAGAGGATGAAATGCTACTGTCCTGTACCAGCTAACATTCAGCTCTCAGGGTCAGAGGATGAAATTCTACTGTCCTGTACCAGCTAACATTCAGTTCTCAGGGCCACAGGATGAAATGCTACTGTCCTCTACCAGCTAACATTCAGCTCTCAGGACCAGAGGATGAAATGCTACTGTCATGTACCAGCTAACATTCAGCTCTCAGGACCAGAGGAGGAAATGCTACTGTCCTCTACCAGCTAACATTCAGCTCTCAGGGCCAGAGGATGAAATGCTACTGTCATGTACCAGCTAACATTCAGCTCTCAGGACCAGAGGATGAAATGCTACTGTCATGTACCAGCTAACATTCAGCCTCCAGGACCAGAGGATGAAATGCTACTGTCCTCTACCAGCTAACATTCAGCTCTCAGGACCAGAGGATGAAATGCTACTGTCATGTACCAGCTAACATTCAGCCTTCAGGACCAGAGGATGAAATGCTACTGTCCTCTACCAGCTAATATTCAGCTCTCAGGGCCAGAGGATGAAATGCTACTGTCATGTACCAGCTAACATTCAGCTCTCAGGACCAGAGGAGGAAATTCTACTGTCCTCTTCCAGCTAACATTCAGCCTCCAGGACCAGAGAATGAAATGCTACTGTCCTGTACCAGCTAACATTCAGCTCTCAGGACCAGAGGATGAAATGCTACTGTCATGTACCAGCTAACATTCAGCTCTCAGGACCAGAGGAGGAAATGCTACTGTCCTCTACCAGCTAACATTCAGCTCTCAGGGCCAGAGGATGAAATGCTACTGTCATGTACCAGCTAACATTCAGCCTCCAGGACCAGAGGATGAAATGCTACTGTCCTCTACCAGCTAATATTCAGCTCTCAGGGCCAGAGGATGAAATGCTACTGTCATGTACGAGCTAACATTCAGCTCTCAGGACCAGAGGAGGAAATGCTACTGTCCTCTACCAGCTAACATTCAGCCTCCAGGACCAGAGAATGAAATGCTACTGTCCTGTACCAGCTAACATTCAGCTCTCAGGACCAGATGATGAAATGCTACTGTCCTGTACCAGCTAACATTCAGCTCTCAGGACCAGAGGAGGAAATGCTACTGTCCTCTACCAGCTAACATTCAGCTCTCAGGGCCAGAGGATGAAATACTGCTGTCCTCTACCTGCTAACATTCAGCCTCCAGGACCAGAGAATGAAATGCTACTGTCCTGTACCAGCTAACATTCAGCTCTCAGGACCAGAGGATGAAATGCTACTGTCCTGTACCAGCTAACATTCAGCTCTCAGGACCAGAGGAGGAAATGCTACTGTCCTCTACCAGCTAACATTCAGCTCTCAGGGCCAGAGGATGAAATACTGCTGTCCTCTACCTGCTAACATTCAGCTCTCAGGACCAGAGGATGAAATGCTACTGTCCTGTACCAGCTAACATTCAGCTCTCAGGGCCAGAGGATGAAATTCTACTGTCCTGTACCAGCTAACATTCAGTTCTCAGGGCCACAGGATGAAATGCTACTGTCCTCTACCAGCTAACATTCAGCTCTCAGGGCCAGAGGATGAAATGCTACTGTCATGTACCAGCTAACATTCAGCTCTCAGGACCAGAGGATGAAATGCTACTGTCATGTACCAGCTAACATTCAGCTCTCAGGACCAGAGGAGGAAATGCTACTGTCCTCTACCAGCTAACATTCAGCTCTCAGGGCCAGAGGATGAAAATGCTACTGTCATGTACCAGCTAACATTCAGCTCTCAGGACCAGAGGATGAAATGCTACTGTCATGTACCAGCTAACATTCAGCCTCCAGGACCAGAGGATGAAATGCTACTGTCCTCTACCAGCTAATATTCAGCTCTCAGGGCCAGAGGATGAAATGCTACTGTCATGTACGAGCTAACATTCAGCTCTCAGGACCAGAGGAGGAAATGCTACTGTCCTCTACCAGCTAACATTCAGCCTCCAGGACCAGAGAATGAAATGCTACTGTCCTGTACCAGCTAACATTCAGCTCTCAGGACCAGATGATGAAATGCTACTGTCCTGTACCAGCTAACATTCAGCTCTCAGGACCAGAGGAGGAAATGCTACTGTCCTCTACCAGCTAACATTCAGCTCTCAGGGCCAGAGGATGAAATACTGCTGTCCTCTACCTGCTAACATTCAGCTCTCAGGACCAGAGGATGAAATGCTACTGTCCTCTACCAGCTAACATTCAGCTCTCAGGACCAGAGGATGAAATGCTACTGTCCTGTACCAGCTAACATTCAGCTCTCAGGGCCAGAGGATGAAATGCTACTGTAATGTACCAGCTAACATTCAGCTCTCAGGGCCAGAGGATGAAATGCTACTGTCCTGTACCAGCTAACATTCAGCTCTCAGGACCAGAGGAGGAAATGCTACTGTCCTCTACCAGCTAACATTCAGCTCTCAGGGCCAGAGGATGAAATACTGCTGTCCTCTACCTGCTAACATTCAGCTCTCAGGACCAGAGGATGAAATGCTACTGTCCTGTACCAGCTAACATTCAGCTCTCAGGGTCAGAGGATGAAATTCTACTGTCCTGTACCAGCTAACATTCAGTTCTCAGGACCACAGGATGAAATGCTACTGTCCTCTACCAGCTAACATTCAGCTCTCAGGACCAGAGGATGAAATGCTACTGTCATGTACCAGCTAACATTCAGCTCTCAGGACCAGAGGAGGAAATGCTACTGTCCTCTACCAGCTAACATTCAGCTCTCAGGGCCAGAGGATGAAATGCTACTGTCATGTACCAGCTAACATTCAGCTCTCAGGACCAGAGGATGAAATGCTACTGTCATGTACCAGCTAACATTCAGCCTCCAGGACCAGAGGATGAAATGCTACTGTCCTCTACCAGCTAATATTCAGCTCTCAGGGCCAGAGGATGAAATGCTACTGTCATGTACGAGCTAACATTCAGCTCTCAGGACCAGAGGAGGAAATGCTACTGTCCTCTACCAGCTAACATTCAGCCTCCAGGACCAGAGAATGAAATGCTACTGTCCTGTACCAGCTAACATTCAGCTCTCAGGACCAGATGATGAAATGCTACTGTCCTGTACCAGCTAACATTCAGCTCTCAGGACCAGAGGATGAAATGCTACTGTCATGTACCAGCTAACATTCAGCTCTCAGGGCCAGAGGATGAAATGCTACTGTCATGTACCAGCTAACATTCAGCTCCCAGGGCCAGAGGATGAAATGCTACTACCCTGTACCAGCTAACATTCAGCTCTCAGGACCAGAGGATGAAATGCTACTGTCATGTACCAGCTAACATTCAGCTCTCAGGACCAGAGGATGAAATGCTACTGTCATGTACCAGCTAACATTCAGCCTTCAGGACCAGAGGATGAAATGCTACTGTCCTCTACCAGCTAATATTCAGCTCTCAGGGCCAGAGGATGAAATGCTACTGTCATGTACCAGCTAACATTCAGCTCTCAGGACCAGAGGAGGAAATTCTACTGTCCTCTTCCAGCTAACATTCAGCCTCCAGGACCAGAGAATGAAATGCTACTGTCCTGTACCAGCTAACATTCAGCTCTCAGGACCAGAGGATGAAATGCTACTGTCATGTACCAGCTAACATTCAGCTCTCAGGACCAGAGGAGGAAATGCTACTGTCCTCTACCAGCTAACATTCAGCTCTCAGGGCCAGAGGATGAAATGCTACTGTCCTGTACCAGCTAACATTCAGCTCTCAGGACCAGAGGATGAAATGCTACTGTCCTGTACCAGCTAACATTCAGCTCTCAGGACCAGAGGAGGAAATGCTACTGTCCTCTACCAGCTAACATTCAGCTCTCAGGGCCAGAGGATGAAATACTGCTGTCCTCTACCTGCTAACATTCAGCTCTCAGGACCAGAGGATGAAATGCTACTGTCCTGTACCAGCTAACATTCAGCTCTGAGGGCCAGAGGATGAAATTCTACTGTCCTGTACCAGCTAACATTCAGTTCTCAGGGCCACAGGATGAAATGCTACTGTCCTCTACCAGCTAACATTCAGCTCTCAGGGCCAGAGGATGAAATGCTACTGTCATGTACCAGCTAACATTCAGCTCTCAGGACCAGAGGATGAAATGCTACTGTCATGTACCAGCTAACATTCAGCTCTCAGGACCAGAGGAGGAAATGCTACTGTCTTCTACCAGCTAACATTCAGCTCTCAGGGCCAGAGGATGAAATGCTACTGTCATGTACCAGCTAACATTCAGCTCTCAGGACCAGAGGATGAAATGCTACTGTCATGTACCAGCTAACATTCAGCCTCCAGGACCAGAGGATGAAATGCTACTGTCCTCTACCAGCTAATATTCAGCTCTCAGGGCCAGAGGATGAAATGCTACTGTCATGTACGAGCTAACATTCAGCTCTCAGGACCAGAGGAGGAAATGCTACTGTCCTCTACCAGCTAACATTCAGCCTCCAGGACCAGAGAATGAAATGCTACTGTCCTGTACCAGCTAACATTCAGCTCTCAGGACCAGATGATGAAATGCTACTGTCCTGTACCAGCTAACATTCAGCTCTCAGGACCAGAGGAGGAAATGCTACTGTCCTCTACCAGCTAACATTCAGCTCTCAGGGCCAGAGGATGAAATACTGCTGTCCTCTACCTGCTAACATTCAGCCTCCAGGACCAGAGAATGAAATGCTACTGTCCTGTACCAGCTAACATTCAGCTCTCATGACCAGAGGATGAAATGCTACTGTCCTGTACCAGCTAACATTCAGCTCTCAGGACCAGAGGAGGAAATGCTACTGTCCTCTACCAGCTAACATTCAGCTCTCAGGGCCAGAGGATGAAATACTGCTGTCCTCTCACCTGCTAACATTCAGCTCTCAGGACCAGAGGATGAAATGCTACTGTCCTGTACCAGCTAACATTCAGCTCTCAGGGTCAGAGGATGAAATTCTACTGTCCTGTACCAGCTAACATTCAGTTCTCAGGGCCACAGGATGAAATGCTACTGTCCTCTACCAGCTAACATTCAGCTCTCAGGACCAGAGGATGAAATGCTACTGTCATGTACCAGCTAACATTCAGCTCTCAGGACCAGAGGAGGAAATGCTACTGTCCTCTACCAGCTAACATTCAGCTCTCAGGGCCAGAGGATGAAATGCTACTGTCATGTACCAGCTAACATTCAGCTCTCAGGACCAGAGGATGAAATGCTACTGTCATGTACCAGCTAACATTCAGCCTCCAGGACCAGAGGATGAAATGCTACTGTCCTCTACCAGCTAACATTCAGCTCTCAGGACCAGAGGATGAAATGCTACTGTCATGTACCAGCTAACATTCAGCCTTCAGGACCAGAGGATGAAATGCTACTGTCCTCTACCAGCTAATATTCAGCTCTCAGGGCCAGAGGATGAAATGCTACTGTCATGTACCAGCTAACATTCAGCTCTCAGGACCAGAGGAGGAAATTCTACTGTCCTCTTCCAGCTAACATTCAGCCTCCAGGACCAGAGAATGAAATGCTACTGTCCTGTACCAGCTAACATTCAGCTCTCAGGACCAGAGGATGAAATGCTACTGTCATGTACCAGCTAACATTCAGCTCTCAGGACCAGAGGAGGAAATGCTACTGTCCTCTACCAGCTAACATTCAGCTCTCAGGGCCAGAGGATGAAATGCTACTGTCATGTACCAGCTAACATTCAGCCTCCAGGACCAGAGGATGAAATGCTACTGTCCTCTACCAGCTAATATTCAGCTCTCAGGGCCAGAGGATGAAATGCTACTGTCATGTACGAGCTAACATTCAGCTCTCAGGACCAGAGGAGGAAATGCTACTGTCCTCTACCAGCTAACATTCAGCCTCCAGGACCAGAGAATGAAATGCTACTGTCCTGTACCAGCTAACATTCAGCTCTCAGGACCAGATGATGAAATGCTACTGTCCTGTACCAGCTAACATTCAGCTCTCAGGACCAGAGGAGGAAATGCTACTGTCCTCTACCAGCTAACATTCAGCTCTCAGGGCCAGAGGATGAAATACTGCTGTCCTCTACCTGCTAACATTCAGCCTCCAGGACCAGAGAATGAAATGCTACTGTCCTGTACCAGCTAACATTCAGCTCTCAGGACCAGAGGATGAAATGCTACTGTCCTGTACCAGCTAACATTCAGCTCTCAGGACCAGAGGAGGAAATGCTACTGTCCTCTACCAGCTAACATTCAGCTCTCAGGGCCAGAGGATGAAATACTGCTGTCCTCTACCTGCTAACATTCAGCTCTCAGGACCAGAGGATGAAATGCTACTGTCCTGTACCAGCTAACATTCAGCTCTCAGGGCCAGAGGATGAAATTCTACTGTCCTGTACCAGCTAACATTCAGTTCTCAGGGCCACAGGATGAAATGCTACTGTCCTCTACCAGCTAACATTCAGCTCTCAGGGCCAGAGGATGAAATGCTACTGTCATGTACCAGCTAACATTCAGCTCTCAGGACCAGAGGATGAAATGCTACTGTCATGTACCAGCTAACATTCAGCTCTCAGGACCAGAGGAGGAAATGCTACTGTCCTCTACCAGCTAACATTCAGCTCTCAGGGCCAGAGGATGAAATGCTACTGTCATGTACCAGCTAACATTCAGCTCTCAGGACCAGAGGATGAAATGCTACTGTCATGTACCAGCTAACATTCAGCCTCCAGGACCAGAGGATGAAATGCTACTGTCCTCTACCATCTAATATTCAGCTCTCAGGGCCAGTTGATGAAATGCTACTGTCATGTACGAGCTAACATTCAGCTCTCAGGACCAGAGGAGGAAATGCTACTGTCCTCTACCAGCTAACATTCAGCCTCCAGGACCAGAGAATGAAATGCTACTGTCCTGTACCAGCTAACATTCAGCTCTCAGGACCAGATGATGAAATGCTACTGTCCTGTACCAGCTAACATTCAGCTCTCAGGACCAGAGGAGGAAATGCTACTGTCCTCTACCAGCTAACATTCAGCTCTCAGGGCCAGAGGATGAAATACTGCTGTCCTCTACCTGCTAACATTCAGCCTCCAGGACCAGAGAATGAAATGCTACTGTCCTGTACCAGCTAACATTCAGCTCTCATGACCAGAGGATGAAATGCTACTGTCCTGTACCAGCTAACATTCAGCTCTCAGGACCAGAGGAGGAAATGCTACTGTCCTCTACCAGCTAACATTCAGCTCTCAGGACCAGAGGATGAAATGCTACTGTCCTGTACCAGCTAACATTCAGCTCTCAGGGTCAGAGGATGAAATTCTACTGTCCTGTACCAGCTAACATTCAGTTCTCAGGGCCACAGGATGAAATGCTACTGTCCTCTACCAGCTAACATTCAGCTCTCAGGACCAGAGGATGAAATGCTACTGTCATGTACCAGCTAACATTCAGCTCTCAGGACCAGAGGAGGAAATGCTACTGTCCTCTACCAGCTAACATTCAGCTCTCAGGGCCAGAGGATGAAATGCTACTGTCATGTACCAGCTAACATTCAGCTCTCAGGACCAGAGGATGAAATGCTACTGTCATGTACCAGCTAACATTCAGCCTCCAGGACCAGAGGATGAAATGCTACTGTCCTCTACCAGCTAATATTCAGCTCTCAGGGCCAGAGGATGAAATGCTACTGTCATGTACGAGCTAACATTCAGCTCTCAGGACCAGAGGAGGAAATGCTACTGTCCTCTACCAGCTAACATTCAGCCTCCAGGACCAGAGAATGAAATGCTACTGTCCTGTACCAGCTAACATTCAGCTCTCAGGACCAGATGATGAAATGCTACTGTCCTGTACCAGCTAACATTCAGCTCTCAGGACCAGAGGAGGAAATGCTACTTCCTCTACCAGCTAACATTCAGCTCTCAGGGCCAGAGGATGAAATACTGCTGTCCTCTACCTGCTAACATTCAGCCTCCAGGACCAGAGAATGAAATGCTACTGTCCTGTACCAGCTAACATTCAGCTCTCAGGACCAGAGGATGAAATGCTACTGTCCTGTACCAGCTAACATTCAGCTCTCAGGACCAGAGGAGGAAATGCTACTGTCCTCTACCAGCTAACATTCAGCTCTCAGGGCCAGAGGATGAAATACTGCTGTCCTCTACCTGCTAACATTCAGCTCTCAGGACCAGAGGATGAAATGCTACTGTCCTGTACCAGCTAACATTCAGCTCTCAGGGCCAGAGGATGAAATGCTACTGTCATGTACCAGCTAACATTCAGCTCTCAGGACCAGAGGATGAAATGCTACTCTCCTCTACCAGCTAACATTCAGCTCTCAGGACCAGAGGATGAAATGCTACTGTCGTGTATCAAATCAAATCAAATTTTATTGGCCACATGCGCCGAATACAACAGGTGCAGACATTACAGTGAAATGCTTACTTACAGCCCTTAACCAACAGTGCATTTATTTTTAATAAAATTTTTAGAATAAAACAACAAGAAAGTGTTGAGAAAAAAAGAGCAGAAGTAAAATAAAATAACAGTAGGGAGCCTATATATACAGGGGGGTACCGGTGCAGAGTCAATGTGCGGGGAAACCGGCTAGTTGAGGTAGTTGAAGTAATATGTACATGTGGGTAGAGTTAAAGTGACTATGCATAAATAATTAACAGAGTAGCAGCAGCGTAAAAAGATGGGGTGGGGGGCAGTGCAAATAGTCGGGGTAGCCATGATTAGCTATTCAGGAGTCTTATGGCTTGGGGGTAGAAGCTGTTGAGAAGTCTTTTGGACCTAGACTTGGCACTCCGGTACCGCTTGCCGTGCGGTAGCAGAGAGAACAGTCTATGACTAGGGTGGCTGGAGTCTTTGACAATTTTGAGGGCCTTCCTCTGACACCGCCTGGTATAGAGGTCCTGGATGGCAGGAAGCTTGGCCCCAGTGATGTACTGGGCCGTACGCACTACCCTCTGTAGTGCCTTGCGGTCGGAGGCCAAGCAGTTGCCATACCAGGCGGTGATGCAACCAGTCAGGATGCTCTCGATGGTGCAGCTGTAGAAGTTTTTGAGGATCTGAGGACCCATGCCAAATCTTTTCAGTCTCCTGTGGGGGAATAGGCTTTGTCGTGCCCTCTTCACGACTGTCTTGGTGTGTTTGGACTATGATAGTTCGTTGGTGATGTGGACACCAAGGAACTTGAAGCTCTCAACCTTTTCCACTACAGCCCCATCGATGAGAATGGGGGCGTGGTCAGTCCTCTTTTTTTTTCCTGTAGTCCACAATCATCTCCTTTGTCTTGGTCACGTTGAGGGAGAGGTTGTTATCCTGGCACCACACGGCCAGGTCTCTGACCTCCTCCCTATAGGCTGTCTCATCGTTGTCGGTGATCAGGCCTACCACTGTTGTGTCGTCGGCAAACTTAATGATGGTGTTGGAGTCGTGCCTGGCCATGCAGTCATGGGTGAACAGGGATTACAGGAGGGGACTGAGCACGCACCCTGAGGGGCCCCCGTGTTGAGGATCAGTGTGGCAGATGTGTTGTTACCTACCCTTACCACCTGGGGGCGGCCCGTCAGGAAGTCCAGGATCCAGTTGCAGAGGGAGGTGTTTAGTCCCAGGATCCTTAGCTTAGTGATGAGGTTTGAGGGCACTATGGTGTTGAATGCTGAGCTGTAGTCAATGAATAGCATTCTCACGTAGGTGTTCTTCTTGTCCAGGTGGGAAAGGGCAGTGTGGAGTGCAATAGAGATTGCATCATCTGTGGATCTGTTGGGGCGGTATGCAAATTGGAGTGGGTCTAGGGTTTCTGGGATAATGGTGTTGATGTGAGCCATGACCAGCCTTTCAAAGCACTTCATGGCTACAGACGTCAGTGCTACGGGTCGGTAGTCATTTAGGCAGGTTATCTTAGATTCCTTGGGCACGGGGACTATGGTGGTCTGCTTGAAACATGTTGGTATTACAGACTCAGTCAGGGACATGTTGAAAATGTCAGTGAAGACACTTGCCAGTTGGTCAGCACATGCTCGGAGTACACGTCCTGGTAATCCATCTGGCCCTGCGGCCTTGTGAATGTTGACCTGCTTAAAAGTCTTACTCACATCGGCTACGGAGAGCGTGATCACATAGTCATCCGGAACAGCTGGTGCTCTCATGCATGCTTCAGTGTTGCTTGCCTCGAGCCGAGCATAGAAGTGGTATAGCTCGTCTGGAAGTCTTGTGTCACTGGGCAGCTTCGCGGCTGTGCTTCCCTTTGTAGTCTGTAATAGTTTTCAAGCCCTGCCACATCCGACGAGCGTCAGAGCCGGTGTAGTACGATTCAATCTTAGTCCTGTATTGACTCTTTGCCTGTTTGATGGTTCGTCGGAGAGCATAGCGGGATTTCATATAAGCGTCCGGGTTAGAGTCCCGCTCCTTGAAAGCGGCAGCTCTACCCTTTAGCTCAGTGTGGATGTTTCCTGTAATCCATGGCTTCTGGTTGGGGTATGTACGTACGGTCACTGTGGGGACGACATCATCGATGCACTTATTGATGAAGCCAGTGACTGATGTGGTGTACTCCTCAATGCTATCTGAAGAATCCCGGAACATGTTCCAGTCTGTGCTAGCAAAACAGTCCTGTAGCTTAGCATCTGCGTCATCTGACCACTTTTTTATTAACCGAGTCACTGGTGCTTCCTGCTTTAGTTTTTGCTTATAAGCAGGAATCAGGAGGATAGAGTTATGGTCAGATTTGCCAAATGGAGGGCGAGGGAGAGCTTTGTATGTGTCTCTGTGTGTGGAGTAAAGGTGGTCTAGAGTTTTTTTTCCTCTGGTTGCACATTTAACATGCTGGTAGAAATTACCAGCTAACATTCAGCTCTCAGGACCAGAGGATGAAATGCTACTGTCCTGTACCAGCTAACATTCAGCTCTCAGGGCCAGAGGAGGAAATGCTACTGTCATGTACCAGCTAACATTCAGCTCTCAGGGCCAGAGGATGAAATGCTACTGTCATGTACCAGCTAACATTCAGCTCTCAGGGCCAGAGGAGGAAATGCTACTGTCATGTACCAGCTAACATTCAGCTCTCAGGGCCAGAGGAGGAAATGCTACTGTCATGTACCAGCTAACATTCAGCTCTCAGGGCCAGAGGAGGAAATGCTACTGTCATGTACCAGCTAACATTCAGCTCTCAGGGCCAGAGGATGAAATGCTACTGTCCTATACTAGCTAACATTTAGCTCTCAGGGCCAGAGGATGAAATGCTACTGTCCTCTACCAGCTAACATTCAGCTCTCAGGACCAGAGGATGAAATGCTACTGTCCTGTACCAGCTAACATTCAGCTCTCAGGACCAGAGGATAAAAAGCAGGAGGAAACAAGTCTCAACTGAACAAGGAGAGTTTTCAGAAAGGATGTATTTATTTAATTTTATTTGATTATTACAAAACCACAACCATGAGGACAGGACAAAGAGGACTCTTATGTACATCTCTGAGAGCAATCCTCGATGAAGTGTTTTCAGTAGAAAATGAAGAAGATATTTTTTTCCTTGACCTCAAACAGACCTTTTGTACTCAGCTCAGTGCTTGACGTCCTACTGTCATGTGGTTGATGTGGTTCTGAATCTTGTTTTCTTGTACAACAGATACGGCATTGAGTTGACTAGGAGGAGATAAGTAGGCCCACGACCAGTAGAGTCTTTACAGACTGGGACATCATTCATTTACCTTTCTTTCTTCATCTGGTAGTATGGGCAGCTTGGAACTCTGTAAAGTATGATCCCAGATATCATAGAACCGTAGAAGATACCGTTTAACATTGTGATGTTAAATGATAATGTGAATATAGTCTTGCTTATATCCAAACTTTGCAAGTGTTGGCATTAAAAACAGATTGCCCAATGCAATATTACAAAAATATAAAGACCTTGTTGCATCCTAGCTTGGATCATGGTTCATGAGAGGTGAACTTGCATTATGTTAAACCTTTAATCCTAATAAGAGTCCTCACCATGGCAACATACTGGTATTACAAAACCACATGACCCCAAACATAATATCTTGAAGTGATACTTAACACTATGGGCAGTAGGCCTACCCTCTCTGTATCATAAAGTTCAGGTCAGAAAGTACCATAGGGTCCAGATCACACGCTCCTCACTCCCATTCGGAAGACCCCCCCCCCCCCACCCCAAGAGAGCATGCTTTCCATTACACGCACACACGCACACACACACTCACACACACACACACAAACACACACACAGTCTGAGTGTTAATTCATGGAACAGAGGCTTTTCCCTGTTCCTGTGCAGTGTTAGAACTACAATGCTGCCACACCACCAGGTGCATCAGGGAACAGCTTAACCCAGAACTAAAATATTGCATAATTTGTTCAGATGCTCGATTAAAAAGATCAATTACGGTACCATTTATGTTACGTCGTCTGTCCACGAGAGATTAGGAAACAGGCTTACTATATCCGAAAAATATACTTTATATCAGCCATACTCAACAGGTGGACTGCGGTCCGGATCCGGACCCAGAACAGGGTCAATACGGACCGGGGGTCCCGAATGAGTTTTTTTGAGGAACTTTCAACTTACTGCTGTTAAGATTTGTAATAATAGAATGCACAAGGGGAAATGTATAAATTTGGTAGTGCATGGGAAGTTTTCCTCTTGTTATGTAATTCACTGACAGACCTTAGAGAGCTATTAATAACCTGACAGAAATGTCCAGTTGATCAATAATAATAATGCAAACACACTTAAGTTATGGTGAAATGTGTAGAATTGCAGGAAATCTTCTTTAAAACTGCACATTTGTCTCTCCACCCTATGGAAAAA
Organism: Coregonus clupeaformis; assembly: GCF_020615455.1. Lineage (NCBI taxonomy): Eukaryota > Metazoa > Chordata > Actinopteri > Salmoniformes > Salmonidae > Coregonus > Coregonus clupeaformis. The sequence continues at coordinate 12,449,513 of NC_059224.1, read as the reverse complement.
TGTGTAGAATTGCAGGAAATTAGCTTTAAAACAGCAAAAATGTATTTCCGCCAACAAGAGGGGTGTGAACAATTGCAGGAAATGTGCTTTAAAACTGCATTTTTTTCTCTCCGCCCTATGGCAAAATCTGTAGAATTGCAGGAAATGAGCTTTAAAAAGGCAAAAATGTATCTCAGCCAAAAAGACAGGTGTGAACAGTTTAAACAGTTTTGGGTCTCATGAGTTGCGAGATGTGGTTTTGTTATTACGCAGATAAATAATAACAATATCCATCCAGACCATTGCCACCTAGAAAATGTCTATGACCAGACCTTTCTCATACTTGAGTTCCCCTGATATATAGTGTGTGCAAAAACATAAAATACATGTCATACAGTTTACTCTCGGTTAGTCAGCAGCTCTACTTTTGGGTGTGCGTCAGCTCACGGTTTTTACAGCCCAGCAGTATCACTACATTCAACTAATCAAGAGACCACAGAAGGTCTGGCTGCTTGAGTCCCTGAGATGGATGATGGATCTACTATGTCCATAAGTTTCTTCTGTTTTTATTAGACATTTTATTTGTAACAAGCTTTTCAAAAACCCAAAGTTTGATACAAATTAAATGTAACGCACTTACAGTGGGAATTCGAGACGCAACTTTTGTGTACAAAGTGTACAATGTGTTTTCAGTGGAGGCATTCAACCTCTTCCCTTGTTTAGGGGAACTGCGTGGTTCTGGTACCGGTCCCGAAAGTCATTTTCTCTTATAAATTGATCTGTGGAAAACTTAGATCGAAATAGCTTGCATTGAGCGGTAGCCATGATTCTCACGGGTATGTATATTCTGCCTGTATGAAGCAGGATGTGAAATCTGACACCACTTGAAGCTGGAATGTCCCTCCTACCATTTCATTCGCTCTTCTGACTGTCCATCAACTCCTGGCTGAACCCTATGTCACAGCCACTAACAAAGCGTTGCATTGAATTCTTACATCGTAATGCAGCAGGAGAGAGTGGTTTCGTCGCTGTAACACATTCAGAGATCTATTTATAGCCAGTCATCTAAAATAACCAATCGATTTTAAGCAAAAAACACTTTCTGTTTGTTATAGACGTACAAGATTAATATGAGATGAAAGGTGAGTTCCTACTGAGTTTAGGAAGCCAAGCTCGAGCTCTGTGAGATGTTCAAAATCAAATCAAATCAAATCAAATTTTATTGGTCACATGCGCCGAATACAACAGGTGCAGACATTACAGTGAAATGCTTACTTACAGCCCTTAACCAACAGTGCATTTATTTTAAACAAAAAAAGTAAAAATAAAACAACAACTAAAAAAGTGTTGAGAAAAAAACTAGGGTGGCTGGAGTCTTTGACAATTTTGAGGGCCTTCCTCTGACACCGCCTGGTATAGAGGTCCTGGATGGCAGGAAGCTTTGCCCCAGTGATGTACTGGGCCGTACGCACTACCCTCTGTAGTGCCTTGCGGTCGGAGGCCAAGCAGTTGCCATACCAGGCGGTGATGCAACCAGTCAGGATGCTCTCGATGGTGCAGCTGTAGAATTTTTTGAGGATCTGAGGACCCATGCCAAATCCTTGTAGTCTCTTGAGGGGGAATAGGCTTTGTCGTGCCCTCTTCACGACTGTCTTGGTGTGTTTGGACCATGATAGTTCGTTGGTGATGTGGACACCAAGGAACTTGAAGCTCTCAACCTGTTCCACTACAGCCCGTCGATGAGAATGGGGGCGTGCTCAGTCCTCTTTTTTTTCCTGTAGTCCACAATCATCTCCTTTGTCTTGGTCACGTTGAGGGAGAGGTTGTTGTCCTGGCACCACACGGCCAGATCTCTGACCTCCTCCCTATAGGCTGTCTCATCGTTGTCGGTGATCAGGCCTACCACTGTTGTGTCGTCGGCAAACTTAATGATGGTGTTGGAGTCGTGCCTGGCCATGCAGTCATGGGTGAACAGAGAGTACAGGAGGGGACTGAGCAGGCACCCCTGAGGGGCCCCCGTGTTGAGGATCAGTGTGGCAGATGTGTTGTTACCTACCCTTACCACCTGGGGGCGGCCCGTCAGGAAGTCCAGGATCCAGTTGCAGAGGGAGGTGTTTAGTCCCAGGATCCTTAGCTTAGTGATGAGCTTAGAGGGCACTATGGTGTTGAATGCTGAGCTGTAGTCAATGAATAGCATTCTCACGTAGGTGTTCCTCTTGTCCAGGTGGGAAAGGGCAGTGTGGAGTGCAATAGAGATTGCATCATCTGTGGATCTGTTGGGGCGGTATGCAAATTGGAGTGGGTCTAGGGTTTCTGGGATAATGCTGTTGATGTGAGCCATGACCAGCCTTTCAAAGCACTTCATGGCTACAGACGTCAGTGCTACGGGTCGGTAGTCATTTAGGCAGGTTATCTTAGAGTCCTTGGGCACGGGGACTATGGAGGTCTGCTTGAAACATGTTGGTATTACAGACTCAGTCAGGGACATGTTGAAAATGTCAGTGAAGACACTTGCCAGTTGGTCAGCACATGCTCGGAGTACACGTCCTGGTCATCCGTCTGGCCCTGCGGCCTTGTGAATGTTGACCTGCTTAAAAGTCTTACTCACATCGGCCACGGAGAGCGTGATCACATAGTCATCCGGAACAGCTGGTGCTCTCATGCATGCTTCAGTGTTGCTTGCCTCGAAGCGAGCATAGAAGTGGTTTAGCTCGTCTGGTAGGCTTGTGTCACTGGGCAGCTCGCGGCTGTGCTTCCCTTTGTAGTCTGTAATAGTTTTCAAGCCCTGCCACATCCGACGAGCGTCAGAGCCAGGGGATGGGGGAGGAGACGTTTTGATCAAGAGAGACCTTTTAAAAATATCCACATTTTCTCTAACACTAAATATACAAATATGTATTTTACAGTTATAAGGAAGGTGAAATCTTATAGTTAGTCATTTTATAAATTGATTATACTATATTTATAAAAAATATAAGTAATTTCAAGCCTTATTCATACAGTTTTATTGAATAGGAAATACATCATATAACATACAGTACCAGTCAAAAGTTTGGACACACCTACGCATTCAAGGGTTTTTCTTTATTTGTACTATTTTCTACATTGTAGAATAATAGTGAAGACATCAAAACTATGAAATAACACATATGAAATCATGTAGTAACCAACAAAGTGTTAAACAAATCAAAATATATTTTATATTTGAGATTCTTCAAATAGCCCCCCTTTGCCTTGATGACAGCGTTGCACACTCTTGGCATTCTCTCAACCAGCTTCATGAGGTAGTCACCTGGAATGCATTTCAAGTAACAGGTGTGCCTTCTTAAAAGTTAATTTGTGGAATTTCTTTCCTTCTTAATGCGTTTGAGCCAATCAGTTGTGTTGTGACAAGGTAGGGGTGGTATACAGAAGATAGCCCTATTTGGTAAAAGACCAAGTCCATATTATGGCAAGAAGAGCTCAAATAAGCAAAGAGAAACGACAGTCCATCATTACTTTAAGACATAAAGGACAGTCAATACCGAACATTTCAAGAACTTTGAAAGTTTCTTCAAGTGCAGTCACAAAAACCATCAAGCGCTATGATGAAACTGGCTCTCATGAGGACCGCCACAAGAAAGGAAGACCCAGAGTTACCTCAGCTGCAGAGGATAAGTTCATTAGAGTTAACTGCACCTCAGATTGCAGCCCAAATAAATGCTTCACAGAGTTCAAGTAACAGACACATCTCAACATCAACTGTTCAGAGGAGACCGCGTGATTCAGGCCTTCATGGTCGAATTGCTGCAAAGAAACCACTACTAAAGGCCTCCAATAAGAAGATGAGACTTGCTTGGACCAAGAAACACATGCAATGGACATTAGACCGGTGGAAATCTGTCTTTTGGTCTGATGAGTCCAAATTTGAGATTTTTGGTTCCAACCACCGTGTCTTTGTGAGACGCAGAGTAGTTGAACGGATGATCTCTGCATGTGTGGTTCCCACCGTGAAGCATGGAGGAGGAGGTGTGATGGTGTGGGGGTGCTTTGCTGGTGACACTGTCGGTGTCAACCCAATTGAGATGGTTTGGGATGAGTTGGACTGCAGAGTGAAGGAAAAGCAGCCAACAAGTGCTCAGCATATGTGGGAACTCCTTCAAGACTGTTGGAAAAGCATTCCTCACGAAGCTGGTTGAGAGAATGCCAAGAGTGTTCAAAGCTGTCATCAAGGGAAAGGGTGGATACTTTGAATAATCTCAAATCTCAAATATATTTTTATTTGTTTAACACTTTTTGGTTATTACATGATTCCATATGTGTTATTTCATAGTTATGATGTCCTCACTATTATTCTACAATGTAAAACATTTTAAAAATAAAGAAAAACCCTTGAATGAATAGGTGTGTCCAAACTTTTGACTGGTACTGTATTTCATATTTTCATATTTTTATCGTATTTGTACTGTGTACTTGAGCTTGTCTCCTCAAACACCTCATTGCTTGTCCATGTATGTATATATTCTTAAATTCCATTCCTTACTTAGATTTGTGTGTATTGTGTATATGTTGGGAAATTGCTAGATATTACTTGTTAGATATTACTGCACTGTCGGAGCTAGAAGCACAAGCACTTCACTACATCCACAATAACATCTGCTAAACACGTGTATGTGACAAATACAATTTGATTTGATTTGATTTGAAACGTGACTGCACCTCATCAATTTAGAACAATTTTTTTTACCAGAAATGTGAGATTTTAACCTTTCTTGGAGTATGCAGCATTACTAGTTATTGTTTATGGCCCTGATAAATAATAATTTAGTGAGATTACGTAGATTACATTTTTGATTACATTTAGTTACATTTAAGAGGTTTTAATCCTGATTGAATTCACTCCCAATCCCCCAAAAATGGGTAAGATTATATATATATTTTTTTTAAACAATACAAAAAATACACATACAAATGACAACATACAGATGCACACAAACATCCACAACATCACACCCCCATCTCCAGCGCCTGCATCACTCTCCGTCACATGGCCTCAAATTGCACCATTTTGTTTCTTTTCGTTGCCCACGAACTTTCAACATTTAGATAATAAAGCATTCGACCTTTCCATTGTGTTAAAGATGGAGGATTGGTTGATTTCCAGTTTTTAAGTATACGTTTTTTCAAGATGATTGATGAGAAAAGTATAAATCAAATCAAATCAAATCAAATTTTATTGGTCACATGCGCCGAATACAACAGGTGCAGACATTACAGTGAAATGCTTACTTACAGCCCTTAACCAACAGTGCATTTATTTTAAACAAAAAAAGTAAGAATAAAACAACAACAAAAAAAGTGTTGAGAAAAAAAGAGCAGAAGTAAAATAAAGTGACAGTAGGGAGGCTATATATACAGGGGGGTACCGTTGCAGAGTCAATGTGCGGGGGGCACCGGCTAGTTGAGGTAGTTGAGGTAATATGTACATGTGGGTAGAGTTAAAGTGACTATGCATAAATACTTAACAGAGTAGCAGCAGCGTAAAAAGGATGGGGTGGGGGGGCAGTGCAAATAGTCAGGGTAGCCATGATTAGCTGTTCAGGAGTCTTATGGCTTGGGGGTAGAAGCTGTTGAGAAGTCTTTTGGACCTAGACTTGGCACTCCGGTACCGCTTGCCGTGCGGTAGCAGAGAGAACAGTCTATGACTAGGGTGGCTGGAGTCTTTGACAATTTTGAGGGCCTTCCTCTGACACCGCCTGGTATAGAGGTCCTGGATGGCAGGAAGCTTTGCCCCAGTGATGTACTGGGCCGTACGCACTACCCTCTGTAGTGCCTTGCGGTCAGAGGCCAAGCAGTTGCCATACCAGGCGGTGATGCAACCAGTCAGGATGCTCTCGATGGTGCAGCTGTAGAATTTTTTGAGGATCTGAGGACCCATGCCAAATCTTTTTAGTCTCCTGAGGGGGAATAGGCTTTGTCGTGCCCTCTTCACGACTGTCTTGGTGTGTTTGGACCATGATAGTTCGTTGGTGATGTGGACACCAAGGAACTTGAAGCTCTCAACCTGTTCCACTACAGCCCCGTCGATGAGAATGGGGGCGTGCTCAGTCCTCTTTTTCTTCCTGTAGTCCACAATCATCTCCTTTGTCTTGGTCACGTTGAGGGAGAGGTTGTTGTCCTGGCACCACACGGCCAGATCTCTGACCTCCTCCCTATAGGCTGTCTCATCGTTGTCGGTGATCAGGCCTACCACTGTTGTGTCGTCGGCAAACTTAATGATGGTGTTGGAGTCGTGCCTGGCCATGCAGTCATGGGTGAACAGAGAGTACAGGAGGGGACTGAGCACGCACCCCTGAGGGGCCCCGTGTTGAGGATCAGTGTGGCAGATGTGTTGTTACCTACCCTTACCACCTGGGGGCGGCCCGTCAGGAAGTCCAGGATCCAGTTGCAGAGGGAGGTGTTTAGTCCCAGGATCCTTAGCTTAGTGATGAGCTTAGAGGGCACTATGGTGTTGAATGCTGAGCTGTAGTCAATGAATAGCATTCTCACGTAGGTGTTCCTCTTGTCCAGGTGGGAAAGGGCAGTGTGGAGTGCGATAGAGATTGCATCATCTGTGGATCTGTTGGGGGCGGTATGCAAATTGGAGTGGGTCTAGGGTTTCTGGGATTATGCTGTTGATGTGAGCCATGACCAGTCTTTCAAAGCACTTCATGGCTACAGACGTCAGTGCTACGGGTCGGTAGTCATTTAGGCAGGTTATCTTAGAGTTCTTGGGCACGGGGACTATGGTGGTCTGCTTGAAACATGTTGGTATTACAGACTCAGTCAGGGACATGTTGAAAATGTCAGTGAAGACACTTGCCAGTTGGTCAGCACATGCTCGGAGTACACGTCCTGGTAATCCGTCTGGCCCTGCGGCCTTGTGAATGTTGACCTGCTTAAAAGTCTTACTCACATCGGCTACGGAGAGCGTGATCACATAGTCATCCGGAACAGCTGGTGCTCTCATGCATGCTTCAGTGTTGCTTGCCTCGAAGCGAGCATAGAAGTGGTTTAGCTCGTCCAACTTTAGCTCGTCCAACTCATTGGGTATCTCACTGCACCCTCATGTGTCTTGAAAAATGCAGACAGACAGATTAAAAGTACATTTACATTGTAATACTTCTGACAGACAACTTTCTAACTCCGCCCATAACTTTTGGACTTTGGGCATTCCCAGAAGGCATGGATTATTGAGTCATTGTTAGTTTTACACTTAAGACATGACTCTGCCGTTGTGCTGTAGAATTAATAAATTTAATCTCTGTGTAATACATTATGTACATTAGTTTATACTGGTTTAAGCATACATTTTCATTAACTGTAATTTCATTAGTTATACTACATGGCCAAAAGTATGTGGACACCTGCTCGTCAAACATCTCATTCCAAAATCATGGGCATTAGCATGGAGTTGGTCCTCCCTTTGCTGCTATAACAGCCTCCACTATTCTGGGAAGGCTTTCCACTAGATGTAGGAACATTGCTGCGGGTGCTTGCTTCCATTCAGCCACAAGAGCATTAGTGAGGTCGGGCAATGATGTTGGGCGATTAGGCCTGGCTCGCAGTTGGCGTTCCAATTCATCCCAAAGGTGTTTGACTGTTGCCACAAAGTTGGAAGCACATAATCTTCTAGAATGTCATTGTATGCTGTAGCATTAAGAGTTCCCTTCACTGGAACTAAGGGGCCTAGCCCGAACCATGAAAAACAGTCCCAGACCATTATTCCTCCTCCACCAAACTTTACAGTTGGCACTATTCATTGGGGCAGGTAGCGTTCTCCTGGCATCCGCCAAACCCAGATTCGTCCATCGGACTGCCAGATGGTGAAGCGTGATTCATCACTCCAGAGAACGCGTTTTTGACGAAATTTTACGAATTGACTTGTTGGAAAGGTGGCATCCTATGATGGTGCCACGTTGAAAGTCACTGAGCTCTTCAGTAAGGCCATTCTACTGCAAGTTTATGTCTATGGAGATTGCATGGCTGTGTGCTCGATTTTATACACCTGTCAGCAATGGTTGGGGCTGAAATAGCCAAATCCACTAATTTACTTTTGGCCATGTAGTGTTTGATCCAACATTCCCTCCATCTTGTACCAATATCAGTTATTTTTAAGTCTTGGTTCCAATAATTTATATATTTTTCTAAGAGATTGTCAGTTGGATAGGCTCTCTGCAAGGTTTTGTATATCTTACCTATCATTTTAATATCATTTTCTGACTCAAATAGGATTCCCTCAAGATTGCTCTGATGTCCAAAAGATTTCAAATCTAAATTTCTTGATATGAAAATGTTAAGTTGCATGTATTCGAAAATATCTACATTGGTCAGTCCAAAATGCATTTTTAATTCTGCAGGCCCCTCATCGGGGGGGGGTCATGGGCAACTAACACCAAGCAATGAGGAGGGGACGATTCAAAGGCTGGACATGATGAAATGGATCTATCACTGATCTGTGTGTGGTGCATGTCTTACCTGATTCCACTGTGAAGTATGTGTGTGCATCCATATACACTGAGTATACCAACCATTAGGAACACCTTCCTAATATTGTGTTGCACCCCTCATTTTGCCCTCAGAGCAGCCTCAATTCGTCAGGGCATGGACTCTACAAGGTGTTGAGAGTGTTCCACAACGATGCTGGCCCATGTTGACTCCAATGCTTCTCACAGTTGTGTCAAGTTGGCTAGATGTCCTTTGGGTGGTGGACCATTCTTGATACACACTGGAAACTGTTGAGCGTGAAAAACCCAGCAGCGTTGCGATTCTTGACACAAACCTGTGTGCCTGGCACCTACTACCATACCCATTTCAAAGGCACTTAAATATTTTGTCTTGCCCATTCACCCTCTGAATGGCACACATACACAATCCATGTCTAAATTGTCTCAAGGCATAAATATCCTTATTTAACCTGTCTCCACCTCTTTATTGACACTGATTGAAGTGCATCAATAAGGGATCATAGAATTTTCGCCTGGATTCTCCTTCTATGTCTATGTTATGAAAGAGCAGGTGTTTTTAATGTTTTGTATACTCAGTGTATGTCGCAAGTAAAAACCCTGGGTGGCGAGTTGATACTATTCCAAGTCTGGAAGGTTAAAACCACCCTCAGACTTAGGAAGATGTAAAACCTTCCTTTTTAATCTATGAGTTTTATTTTCCCATATAAAGCATGTTATGACAGAGTATACTTTTTAAAATAATGTATTCGGTGGGGTAATTGGTATTACCGAGAATAAATATAAGAACTTTGTGAGCCATGCCATTCTGAATAGGTTTATTCTACCTGTAAGATTTATGCGAAGATTGCTCCATTTAATTAAATCTGCTTTCATATTGTTGAGTAATGGGGTAAAGTTATCTTTATATTTGTTGTTTGTTGTCACTTATTAAGCATCTTTATTTGATATTTTGTGTAGTCCACTTAAAGGATTGCTGTATATAATTACTTATTATTTTATGTCTCTGTCAGTAAACTGCAGTTACTCTATATGGCCACATGGGGGTAGTATACCCCCACCACTGATCATCAGTGCTCAGCTTTCTGTCACCATGGAGAAATCATGAATCACACTGCAGATGGATACTTCCACTAAACAAGGCTGACTGGGGTGCATCAGCCCTGCTGGGCCAAAATGACAATGTTTACCCAAAGCAAGATAAATGATGCCATAAGAACTCTCTGGTACACTCAATATAGAGCCAGTAGCTTATGAGTATGGGTTATCATATGAGCCCATGATTGAAGGTCTACCAAGGAAATGTTGAGTTTAGAATGCATGCATCCATTGGGAGCATCAAAACTACAGCTTGACCTTCCTGTACTCTCAGGGTTGGGACGCTAAAAATACAATAAATATAGTTTTTTTATATAGAAAAACTTTAAGCAGTTCAAGAACTGCTCATGCTTTCACCTGTGTGATAGTCAATATCAAGGAATTAATTCCCATTCAAGGTACAGGTGTAGTATCTTAATTGGATCACTCTGTTGTCGCTGAGTATTTTCCTTCACTGCAAGAAATTCAAATGAGCCTTGTGATTTACATAAATTCACTGAAGACTTGCAGTTCTCTTTCTCTCTCGCTCGCTCAAATGCTAAAGCACCAGACAGAATAAATGTCCTACTACTGTAGGTCCTACTACTGAGACATTCAAATGTACAACAATTTATCTGAAATGCAACCATGCACATCAACAATCAGTCAATCCGGAACATTTTAAGAACTTTGAAAGTTTCTTCAAGTGCAGTCACAAAAATCATCAAGTGCAACGATGAAACTGGCTCTCATGAGGACCGCCACTGTAAAGGAAGACCCAGAGTTACCTCTGCTGCAGAGGATAAGTTCATTAGAGTTAACTGCACCTCAGATTGCAGCCCAAATAAATGCTTCACAGAGTTCAAGTAACAGACACATCTCAACATCAACTGTTCAGAGGAGACCGCGTGAATCAGGCCTTCATGGTCGAATTGTTGCAAAGAAACCACTACTAAAGGACACCAATAAGAAGAAGATACTTGCTTGGGCCAAGAAACACGAGCAATGGACATTAGACTGGTGGAAATCTGTCCTTTGGTCTGATGAGTCCAAATTTGAGATTTTTGGTTCCAACCACCGTGTCTTTGTGAGACACAGAGTAGGTGAACGGATGATCTCCTCATGTGTGGTTCCCACCGTGAAGCATGGAGGAGGAGGTGTGATGGTGTGGGGGTGCTTTGCTGGTGACATTGTGGGTGATTTATTTAGAACTCAAGGCGCACTTAACCAGCATGGCTACCACAGCATTCTGCAGCGATACGCCATCCATTCTGGTTTGCGCTTAGTGGGACTATCACTTGTTTTTCAACAGGTCAATGACCCAACACACCTCCAGGCTGTGTAAGGGCTATTTGACCAAGGAGAGTGATGGAGTGCTGCATCAGATGACCTGGCCTCCACAATCACCCAACCTCAACCCAATTGATATGGTTTGGAATGAGTTGGACTGCAGTGTGAAGGAAAAGCAGCCAAGAAGTGCTCAGCATATGTGGGACTCCTTCAAGACTGTTGGAAAAGCATTCCAGGTGGAGCTGGTTGAGAGAATTCCAAGAGTGTGCAAAGCTGTCATCAAGGCAAAGGGTGTCTATTTGAAGAATCTCAAATATAAAACATATTTTGATTTGTTTAACACATGTTTGGTTACTACATGATTCCATATGTGTTTTTTCATAGTTTTGATGTCTTCTTTATTATTCTACAATGTAGAAAATAGTACAAATAAAGAAAAACCCTTGAATGAGTAGTTGTGTCCAAACTGTTGACTGGTACTGTAGCTTCCAACACCTACTGTAGCCTATCAAAACAAATGTACCATTAGAAATTAGCACTTTTTGGGGGGAATAACCAAATCCTCATGCTGCAGGATTATTTTACTCCTGCGTTGAAACTGATCAAATTAAGATCCAACATCTGTATGTCCTACCGTTCAGTCTTATTTCCTGTGTATGATCTGCGCCAATGTAGATGACTGTACGCAGTTCAAAGACTGGTAATGCTTTCAACTGTGTGCCGTAGTCCTGCATAATATCACACTATCTGTGATAGCTTTATAACTGTTTGCTTTCTTCAGTCCCTTGGATTTATTGAAAGGCATCTCAAACCATGCGTCAGTGCATGAGAATACCATAAGCATTTGAAGGTCTGGTCATGCTTTGCCTGTGTGCAGTCTGTTGTTAGCATTAAAAGTCCACATGCATATGGCTCCATATACTCCCAATTCACAGTATTCACTCCCATTTAGTCTTGTAGCTCTCTTGTTGATGGGCCTGTGTTTTTAAAGAGGTATAATGTCTAAAAAGCACCATTATAAGTAAGGAGAGAACATCCAACCGTCACTTATAAAAAAGGCTCTCAATTCAGGCCCTCTTTATTAAATAGCATATTCAAAACTCAGCCCCCTCTTTATTTCGATCTTCAGCCATTCAAGCATAACAGGCTTTTGTTTGTCACAGATTCAATTGAATTTATAGAATCAGCTAGTGTACCATGACTTTGTTTTACCCTTGCTTATAGCAGCATTAGAGGTTCTTAATGTATGGAGGTGAAACGGTGTACAGATTCTTTCCTCCTCTGGCCACCAGATGGCAACATTCAGCTAGCTTCTAGCTAGAGCATGACATTTTTACATTTTTAGTCATTTAGCAGACGCTCTTATCCAGAGCGACTTACAGGAGCAATTAGGGTTAAGTGCCTTGCTCAAGGGCACATCGACAGATTGTTCACCTAGTCGGCTTGGGGATTAGAACCAGCGACCTTTCGGTTACTGGCACAACGCTCTTAACCACTAAGCTACCTGCCTGCCATGACAAGCTGTTGCTTGTTGCCTCTAATGACAGCTAGAGTAAAGAAGTACCTTACACCGTGAAAGAGAGCGAGAGAAAGAGAAAGAGAGAGAAAGACAGCACACACACACACACACACACAGGTCTATCACGGCAGGTTTGAGTTCTGTTCCGATGATCTGTATGTAATTACTAGCGCTTGTTTCTGGCCCAATCAAGACCCATTTAAACTCTTTCTCATCAAATGATCACACAATAACTGTCAGATTTCATTGTGGTAACACACAATAGTCTTTTAGTCTGACTCACTCTGTATTTGAAGTTTCAGGTTTCCATCATTAGATCTCAAGTATCTTTGGGAATTATATAAAAAAAACATACATTGTAGTACTCAAACGAGAATTTATATAGATATATATATTATTTTGAAAGTGTCTTTCTACTTTTCTCTGGTTTAATCTACCTCTGTACCTACTCTGCTCCTTCTCCTCCCAACCACAGTAAAACTCCTTTTTCATTCTGACTTTCTTCCTTCCATCACTCCTCTGGCTCTAACGAGCCAGTAAAGACCTAATGAAAGTCCTGTTCACATTTCCCCCCTCCCTCTTGCCAATATGGCTAAAATGACAGACATCCATAAAGTCGATGACCCCCTAGCCCAGTGGCTCTGTTCTGTTCCTCTGTGCCGGTTAATGCTGCAGTTCAGTCACTCTCAGGATAATCAGCTGCCCTGGGCCATGAAGCCATGAAGTCATGAAGTCATGAAGCCATGAAGCCATGAAGCCATCGCTTTTAGAGAGTTCGCCTGCTCCATCCTGCAGACCTAGTCTGTGAAAACAACCTCTTATACCTTATACACCTAACCCCTATGTTTGGCTGAATTCAAAAAACACTTCTGGCACCCTTCCTATAGCCTCTTTCGACCATCCAAAGAAATGGGAGCACAAGGGTCAGTCTGTTTCACCAGGCAACCCTTCCTAGTGAAGGGGAGAGTGGGGTAATTTGAGCAATTTTTTACATTCAGTATCACTCCATCAAGAGAAATATGGTATTCTTTCTGACAAAGATATCTACATATATTTAATGATGTTATGTGTCCCTGGAAATAATCAGAATTAATGTAAACATTACCGTTTTGAAAACTTAGCTTGTCCAAAAAAACTGGTCTCTTGGCACAACTTATGTTCTCCAAGGCATACTTTCAAGGCGCTGGATGTTTTTCCAATATAAATTTGGGATTCTGCATGACTCAATCCCCCTGGTGTAAGGAAGAGGCCCTCTGGACCCTAGTGTCCCCCTGTCCCATGGTGCAAGGCAGAGTACCTCTGGACCCTGTCTTCTTCAGTTTCTTGAACCATTTCCAAGCCGGAGCAAAGCCATGGAACTGCTCAGAGCTGCTCTCTGACTGCTAGCCCATGCCTGCCCTGTCAGTTCTAATCTCTCAGCTACGCGCCGTGAAATAGGGCTTATTAAAAGTTTAACTGAGATCAGCCGAACCACCATCCAAGACAAATCAGAAAAATGACAAACTCAGAAAAGCACAAAACCAGGATTTGTGTTGTTTGCCAAAGGCCTTGTTGTGTTTTCTGTCTCCTCTCTCTCTCTCTCTCTCTCTCTCTCTCTCTCTCTCTCTCTCTCTCTCTCTCTCTCTCTCTCTCTCTCTTTCTCTCGGTAAGAACTCATTAGAAAGTAAACAGTAGAGATGGATTTGGAAGTGTGATTGGAGCGTGTCCCAGGGTGGTTCTGGCTTTACAGCAGGCCTCTCAGGGATCACACTCTCACAACTTAGCCATGAAGTTTGTATGATACAAACAAAACAAGATGTAATCTTCTAGACATATTTGTAAATCAATACAGAGCTGGTGGTGGAAAAATATCTAAATCCTTATTACTTTATGTTTCCGTTTCACCAAACTGAATACCCTGCTCTGATTGGCTCATCCCATCCAGGCAATGTGCCATGACAACAACTAACTACTCCATTATCATATCAATTGACAGAAGGGCAAAATCAGTCTGGATTGAGCCAAATGTTTGTAGCAAGAGTATTGCACCATACCTGTAAAGTACATTCCACCCCCCTACACATAACATCCGATACTACTACACACCTCTTCCACTGATTTCCTACCATAGGGTATAGCTTAATTCTGTTATCTGCAGATACACCAGACTGGTATCACGGCTCCAGTACATCAATACTTCATCTCTCCCAGACAGACCCAGCAGCCTGAGCATCCAGTATCTCCTGTCTCTCTGCCCTCCAGGGACCAGCACCAAATGGACCTTTTGATTTGTGTTTATCAAGTCTGAGATGACACACAGGCACAGGCACAGGCACAGGCACAGGCGCAGGCACACACACACACACACACACACACACACACACACACACACACACACACACACACACACGTCCCCCAGGGGCGTGTACTGTATAGGCATTGGACAGCTCTCTCCTCATGTTGTATGCTGTTAGCCCATGTAACTCTCAGAGGAAAAGCTTCATGTTATACTGCTGGGCGGTGACACTGCTGACACTGCTGAGGAAACTAGTTGTGAATGTATTTTTGGTATGCTACAGTCTTACATGACGAGGGCATGTGTCATAGCTGGCTTAGTTGGATTATCCTGTATTCAGGCCTTCAGAAAGTATTCATACCCCTTGACTTATTTCACATTTTGTTGTGTTACAGCTTGATTTCAAAATTGATTTAAAATATTTTTTCTCTATATCTACACACAATACCCCAAAATGACAAAGTGAAAACATGTTTTTAGACATTTTAGCAAATGTATTGAAAATGAATACAGGAATTCACACCACTGAGTCAATACATCTTAGAATTACCTTTGGTAGTGATTACAGCTGAGTCTTTCTGGGTAAGTCTCTAAGAGCTTTGCACACCTGGATTGTACAATATTTGCACATTATTCTTTATAAAATTCTTCAAGCTCTGTCAAGTTGGTTGTTGATTATTGCTAGACAGCCATTTTCAGGTCTTGTCATAGATTTTCAAGGCGATTGAAGTCAAAACTGTAACTAGGCCACTCAGGAACATTCAATGTCATCTTGGTAAGCAACTCCAGTGTATATTTGGCTTTGTGTTTTAGATTATTGTCCTGCTGAAAAGTGAATTTGTCTCCCAGTGTCTGTTGAAAAGCAGGCTAAACCAGGTTTTCCTCTAGGATTTTGCCTGTGCTTAGCTCTATTCCATACATTTTTATCCTAAAAGAAACTCCCTAGTCCTTACCCATGACATGATGCAGCCATCACCATGCTTGAAAATATGGAGAGTGGTACTCAGTGATGTGTTGTGTTGGATTTGGCCCAAACATAACAGTTTGTATTCAGGACATAAAGTTAATTTCTTTGCAGTTTTACTTTAGTGCTTTATTGCAAACAAGATGCATGTTTTGGAATACTTTTTCTGTACAGGCTTCCTTCTTTTCAGTCTGCAATTTAGGTTGTTGTTCCATCCTCAGTTTTCTCCTATCACAGCCATTCAACTCTGTAACTGTTTTAAAGTCACCATTGGCCTCATTGTGAAATCCCTGAGCGGTTTCCTTCCTCTCTGGCAACTGAATTAGGAAGGACGCCTGTATACTTGTAGTGACAGGGTGTATTGATACATCATCCAAAGTGTAATTAATTACTTCACCATGCTCAAAAGGATATTCAGTGTCTGCCTTTTTAAATTGTTACCCATCTACCAACAGGTGTCCTTCTTTGCTTGGCATTGGAAAACATCCCTGGTCTTTGTGGTTGAATCTGTGTTTGAAATTCACTGCTCGACTGAGGGACCTTACAGTTAATTGCATGTGTGGGTTTACAGAGATGAGGTAGTCATTCAAAAATTATGTTAAACACTATTATTGCACACAAAGTGAGTCCATGCAACTTATTATGTGACTTGTTAAGCACATTGTTACTCTTCAACTTATTTAGGCTTGCCGTAACAAAGGGGTTGAATACTTATTGACTTAAGACATTTCAAGTTTCTACAAACATAATTCCACTTTGACATTATAGGGTATTGTGTGTATGCCAGTGACACACAATCTACATTTTATAAATGTTAAATTCAGTCTGTATTACAACAAAATGTGGCAAAAAGTCAAGGGGTGTGAATACTTTCTGAAGGCATTGTATGTTCAGCCTAACCTGATTTACAGACTACATGTTCACAGTGGAGAGGACCAAACAAACAACATTTATCTACTAACAAGATTTATTTCTTTCAGATTGATTATTCATCATTTGTGAGCTGTAAGAGTGGACTATTAAGGTGTTTTGACTATAATGGTGGATTTAAAAACTTTTCCTTTTGTTTTTAGAATTGTGATAGGCTGTAATTCACTGTGATGAAGACAGAATATAAGCAAGATAATTACCACTTAAAACGACCATCTAGATTGGTTTGATTCACTCTCCCCAATGGCTTTAACTGAATCTGCTACTATAGAATCAGAGTTACTACGCTATTTGTGTGAGTTGCACCAAGTTTTCTTCTCTGTGAACTAACAGTTTAATGTGACACACATAGCTCTCTGATGATTTTGCAATTCTATTTTCAATTACTTTTCAAAAAGTGTATAAACGTTCATTAACACAGCACCTGCAGAACGTTTTGGAAAAAGTGCAAATCTATTTCACTCCGCTTAAAACCAAACCTGTTCTGAAGTTGTAGAAGTATTTTCCTCCATTTGTCGAAAGATTTCACAGGAATTTGTGACACACACCGGAATTGCATTTCAGAGTGATTCCTCACACACACATACGGTGAGAGGGGAGGATCTCATGTAATTGAAAACGGGTTTGTGTTCGACGGACGTCTCATACTTTTCAGTTCCATTTCATAGCTGGGATGCTGCCAGCTTCTGTGTAGTTCTCATGTAAAATATATTGTGGCTGGGGGGGTGTAAGTATGCGTGTAAAAAAATGCAAAGGTTCAAAACATGTGGATGAAATACCTACCTTAGGTTGCATCATACTCTTGAACAGACAGATGGTTTCACAGGGTACAGTAGTAGAAACAGAATAACAAGTGTGTGTATAGGTGAGATAGAGAGAGAGAGAAGAGAGAGAGAGAGAGAGAGAGAGAGAGAGAGAGAGAGAGAGAGAGAGCGACAGAGACAGAGACAGAGACAGAGACAGAGATAGAGAGAAGTATGGTGAGAGAGACAGAGAGAGAGAAGTGTGGAGAGAGAGACAGAGAGTGAGGTTGTGGGTGAGAGAAAGCAATAAAAATATAAAAAAAAAAAAGATATATGAATGAAGAGAAATAAAGAGGGAGAGAAACAAATCCTTTTTGGCCTGGTCAGTGGTGGTGCCATGAGCTCTTCACTGCTCACAAACAAGCAGACAGTGAAGGACTGGACAGTCCCTTTGGAACCTAGTCACACTGGTAGTTTAGAGACAAACAAATGGGTAGCGTACCTACGCTCTAGCCTACACCCATCCCGCCTAAGGCTATCTCTAAAGAAGCATTGGATGGAAACACTGCTAAATACAAGACCTTAGAGATTGAGTAGAAAACATCAGGTTTGCTCAAATAATCTCTAAGAAGAGTTAACCAGCCAATACAATTTCCACAAAGCTAGTGTAAATACTTTGGGAGACTTTTTGAACAAAACAAACCCCTTAGCAAGGCTTATCTGAAATAGTGCACACGCAAACCAAATATCAAAACACTGACTGCACTGCCATCCAGGGGTAGTTTGGTACAGTATTTGCTATGAACTCCTGTAAACAACCTTTTGTAAACTTCTTCACCTCAAACCACTTCCATCGATTGCAGAGAGTATCATGTAAAACGATGCAAGTCAGCGTTGTACTGCCTCTGCCCAGAGACCCAGGCTTTTGTGGTTCCGTCCGTTAGAGACGCTCACTTCTGCACCATAGGAGCCACGGTTCGAGTCCCTGTTGCAACTCGCTTTCTCTCCTGCTACACTGTCATACCTCAGCCTGGGTTCTCTTCTCTGGCCCCTCTCCTGCAGGGTCAGGAAAGATGGAGGATGGAGGAGCTGTGTGTGTAAGCATTCTTGCATGCGTGTCTGTGTCTCTGTGCGTGCATGTTAGTGTGTGCGCGTGTGTGTGTATGCCTGTGTGTGTGTGCATGTTGTTGCCAATGCCCTATAGGACTATAAAGAGAAGCAGAGACAGAGAGATAGAGCTCTGCTTTTAAAGCTGTGACCCTCTGCCTCCACCATGACACTGTATTCAGTCAGACAAGCCAGCAGCTCATCCTTAATTATTTCTAACCGATGGGCCAATCCATCAACAATGTAAGCCCCAGGAGAAAGAGAGGAGGGAGAGAGAGAAAGAGAAGAAGGAGAGAGAGCATAAGAGAGAGAGAGTAAGGAGAAAGGAGGAGGGAGTGGAGAGATGAGGAGAGAGAAGGAGGGAGAGAGAGTATAGCTCTTCTGGGCGAAGGAGAGAGGTTCAGCAGGGTTCAATACAGACAAGTGGAGTCTTCAGGGCTCTGCCTTCTTTCTCCCTCTCTCTCACTCTCGCTCTCTCTCTCTCTCTCTCTCTCTCTCTCTCCCTCCCCCTTGCTCTCTCTCCCTTCCTCGCTCTCTCTCTCTCTCTCTCTCTCTCTCTCTCTCTCTCTCTCTCTCTCTCTCTCTCTCTCTCTCTCTCTCTCTCTCTCTCTCTCTCTCTCTCTCTCGCTCTCGCTCTTTCTCCCCATCTCTCCCTCCTCCTCTCTCTCAATCTCTCTCTCTGTGTTTCTCTCTCTCTGCCCACTGTGCCCTCTCTCCTCTGGAAATACCACCCTCTGACACAGAAAACTTCAACTGAAACTGGCAAAACTTTTCTTTAAACTTTTTCTGGTCTCTTCTACATTTTTATTGAGCTACAGTCACTGTCTTCAAAGTCAACATTACAGCAATTGGCAGCCTTACAAATGAACAAAACTAAACTCTGACCTATATCTTTCCAGCACAGCAGTCTTTTTAAGATAGAGACACTATTACAAAAGTGGTAATTCAGTCAAGATCCGGTGATTAAATTTGGATAAATGTGACTGATATCAGGCTTCATTAAAGCTCTCACACCCCCTCACACTAGCAACGGTAGTCAACATTGATAAAAGGTCAAAAATACAGTTCTGATAAATGTAACAGCTGCATAATGGAGTGAGATACTCAACTATTTTTGAATAAAAAAATTCATAAAATATTGTCTGTATTGTAGCACATAAACAATTTTATAATGAGAGACAGAAAATCTATGGAATCCAGACATTTTGGTGGCACTTCAGCTTTTCAATTGAATGTCAAATATCAAATGTTTTCTTCTTTGAAATTATACATGCAAATGTTTTTAAATATATGGCTCTTTTCTATGCTTTGTTATTATATTGATAGAATAATAACTTTTGAAAACAACAACTAATTTTCATATACCGTACCATTCAAAAGTTTGGACATACCTACTCATTCAAGGGGGTTTCTTTATTTTTACTATTTTCGACATTGTAGAATAATTGTGAAGACATCTAAACTATGAAATAACACAAATGGAATCATTTAGTAACCAAAAAAGTGTTAAACAAATCAAAATATGTTTTATATTCTAATAGCCACCCTTGATGACAGCTTTGCACACTCTTGGAATTCTCTCAACCAGCTTCACCTGGAATGCTTTTCCAACAGCCTTGAAGGAGTTCCCACATGTGCTGAGCAATTGTTGGCTGCTTTTCCTTCACTCTGCCGTCCGACTCATCCCAAACCATCTCAGTTGGTTTGTGGCTGCCAGGTCATCTGATGCAGCACTCCATCACTCTCCTTCTTGGTAAGATAGCCCTTACACAGCCTGGAGGTGTGTTGGGTCATTGTCCTGTTGAAAAGCAAATGATTGTCCCACTAAGCCCAAACCAGATGGGATGGCGTATCGCAGCAGAATGATGTGGTAGCCATGCTGGTTAAGTGTGCCTTGAATTCTAAATAAATCACTGACAGTGTCACCAGCAAAGCACCCCCACATCATAACACCTCCACCTCCATGCTTTACGGTGGGAACTACACATGGGGAGATCATCCTGTCACCCACACCGCGTCTCACAAAGACACGGCGGTTGGAACCAAAAATCTCAAATTTGGACTCCAGACCAAAGGACAAATTTCCACCGGTCTAAAGTCCATTGCTCGTGTTTCTTGGCCCAAGCAGGTCTCTTCTTATTATTGGTGTCCTTTAGTAATGGTTCCTTTGCAGCAATTCGACCATGAAGGCCTGATTCACACATTTCCCTCTGAACAGTTGATGTTGAGATGTGTCTGTTACTTGAACTCTGTGAAGCATTTATTTGGGCTGCAATTTCTGAGGCTGGTAACTCTAATGAACTTATCCTCTGCAGCAGAGGTAACTCTGGGTCTTCCATTCCTGTGGCGGTATTCATGAGAGCCAGTTTCATCATAGCTGTCACAGTTTCGGCCGAGGCTGCCTCTCTTCCTTGCTCGGGCAGGCTTCGGCGTTCGTCGTCTCCGGAATACTAGCTGCCACCGTTGCATGTTTCTATGTTCGTTTGCTTTTGTCTGATTGTTGTCACACCTGTTATCATTTAGTGTCATTAGTGTCCTATTTAGTTCTCGTTGTGTTTGTCAGGTGTTGTGTGTGATTGTTTTACTGTCGTGCCGGTAGGCTGGATATTTACTGTTTGCTCGGTTGAGCTAGTTTGCTCCTTAGTTTTGGAGTATTTTGTCGCACCTGTTTGTGCGCTTGTGTTTACGCCTACGTGCGGAGCTTTTGCCTCAGGGCATTTATTTCGTGTTTGTTTTACTGTGCCTCACTAAAGTCTGTTGGACTAACGTACTGCATCCTGCGCCTGATTCCACCCACACCCACCTACATCTACCTTGACAGAATCACACACCCTACTCGATGGAATCAGCAGGAGCCGCAGCAGCACAGGCGACGTTGGAGGACAGGATCCGTGAGCAGGATGACCAGATCCTGCGGATGGGGTCCGCACTGCAGGAGGTGATCACCACCATCCGAGGCTGGGAGACCCGAGGGACTCCTCCACCGCCATCCTCCCTGCCCGCACCATCGGCCACTCAGCCCATTCCCGCTCCGGAACCCAGAGGAGTTCGACTCTCGCTCCCGAGGGCCTATGATGGGACCGCGGCCGGGTGTCAGGATTCCTTCTCCAGGTGGAGCTTTATCTGGCCACCGTGCACCCGGCGCCCCTCGGGACACGAGAGTGTGTCCGCCCTGATCTCCTGCCTTTCCGGGAAGGCGTTGGAATGGGCCAACGCAGAGTGGAGGAGGATCGACGCTAACACCATCACCTACAGCGAGTTCTCCCGCCGCTTCAGGGCGGTGTTTGACCATCCCCGGAGGGGAAAGCGGCGGGGAGCATCTGGTCGGCCTCAGGCAGGGGAAGAGGAGTGCCCAGGAGTTCGCCTTGGAGTTCGTGCCCTAGCGGCGGATGCAGGGTGGAATGAGCGGGCTCTCATCGATCACTACAGATGTAGTCTACGCGAGGACGTCCGTGAGGGAGCTGGCCTGTAGGGACACCAGCCTCTCGTTCGACCAGTTGGTCGACATGTCCATCAGGCTGGATACCCTGCTAGCTACCCGCGGGACGTTCCGAGGGGGTCCGTCCATTTCACCCTCCAGCGCCTCCGAGCCGTGCCCCATGGAGCTCGGGGCGCTGGCGCTAGAGAGAGGAGGGGTCGGCTTACGGGGGGTCCATCTCCTGCACCAACTGTGGTCGGGGGAGGACACACCGCGGCTAGGTGCTGGGGATGGCCTCCTCGGGAGAGGACGACAGGTCCCGCACTGGGAGTCCTTCCAGGTGAGTAGGCGCCCCACTCACCCAGAGCTCTCTGTTGCACATTTCTGTATATCTGTGCGTTTCCCACAGGTAGCACCTCATTCCCAGCATAAGGCGCTGGTAGATTCAGGCGCGGCTGGGAATTTTGTTGATAAGAAGTTTTGTTTAGCCTTAGGGTTTCCCCTTCTCCCTGTTGACGTTCCCTTTCCCGTTCATGCCCTAGATAGCCGTCCGTTGGGTGCGGGCTTGATCAGGGAGGTCACTGCGCCACTTAGGATGTGTGCGCAGGGCGGTCATCAGGAGATGATCCAGCTATTTCTGATTGACTCGCCTGCGTATCCGGTGGTGCTGGGCATGCCCTGGTTGAGTACCCATAACCCATCTATTTCGTGGCAGGAGAGGGCTCTGATGGAGTGGTCTGCCCAGTGTGTGGGTCGATGTTTAGGCGTTTCCATAGGGGCTACCTCGGTGGAGAGTCCAAACCAGGTGCCCGCATTGCACGTTCCCCCTGAGTATGGGGATTTGGCTATTGTGTTCAGTAAGTCGAGGGCGACGCAGTTGCCTCCCCATAGGCAGGGAGATTGTGCGATAGACCTCCAGGCAGGAGCTGCGCTCCCACGGAGCCATGTGTATCCTCTGTCTCAAGAGGAGAAGAGAGCTATGGAGACGTACATAGACGAATCTCTGAGACAAGGATACATACGGCCTTCCACTTCCCTGCGTCCCTCGAGTTTCTTTTTTGTGAAGAAAAAGAATGGAGGATTACGCCCGTGCATTGATTACCGTGGTCTCAATCAGATCACGGTGAAGTACAGTTATCCACTCCCGCTGATTGCGACCATGACGGAGTCATTGCACGGGGCGCGTTTCTTCACTAAATTAGATCTCAGGAGTGCGTACAACTTGGTGCGCATTAGGGAGGGCGATGAATGGAAGACAGCCTTTAGTACCACCTCGGGCCATTACGAGTATCTTGTCATGCCATACGGGTTGATGAACGCTCCTTCAGTTTTCCAATCATTCTTTGATGAGATCTTCAGGGACATGCAGGGGCAGGGGGTGGTCGTGTACATAGATGACATTCTCGTGTACTCGCCTACCCGAGTCGAGCATGTGGCCCTGGTGCGCAGAGTGTTGCGGAGGCTGTTGGAGCACGACCTGTATGTCAAGGCAGAGAAGTATCTGTTTTTCCAGGAGTCGGTCTCCTTTTTGGGTTATCAGTTGTCTGCGTCAGGGGTGAAGATGGAGGTAGACCGGGTGTCGGCCGTGCGTAATTGGCAAACGCCAACCACTGTGAAGGAGGTGCAGCAGTTCTTGGGGTTTGCGAATTACTACCGGAGGTTTATCCGGGGTTTTGGACAGGTGGCAGCTCCCATAACGTCTCTTTTGAAGGGGGGTCCGGTGCGTCTGCAGTGGTCAGCCGAGGCGGACAGGGCGTTTGGGAGGTTGAAGGACCTGTTTACCTCGGCCCCGGTGCTGGCGCATCCGGATCCCTCTTTGCCATTTCAGGTAGAGGTGGACGCGTCAGAGGCCGGTATAGGAGCCGTGCTTTCGCAACGGTCCGGCGCGCCACCTAAACTCCGCCCCTGTGCTTTTTATTCCAAGAAGCTCAGTCCGGCGGAGCGAAACTATGACGTAGGGGACAGGGAGCTGTTAGCCGTGGTACAGGCCCTAAAGGTGTGGAGGCACTGGCTTGAGGGGGCTCAACACCCTTTCCTCATTTTGACGGACCACCGTAACCTGGAGTACATCCGGGCAGCGAGGAGGCTGAACCCTCGCCAGGCGAGGTGGAATATGTTTTTGACTCGGTTCACATTTAAGATCACATACATCCCTGGGTCACAGAATGGTAAGGCAGACGCACTGTCTCGGCGGTATGACACGGAGGAGAGGTCCTTGGAGCCCACTCCCATACTGCCGGAGTCTTGTCTGGTGGCACCGGTAGTGTGGGAGGTCGATGCTGAACTCGAGCGAGCGTTACGCACCGACCCTAGTCCACCTCAATGTCCGGAGGGTCGGAAGTACGTTCCGCTCGATTAATCTATTGGGCTCACACGTCACCCTCCTCTGGACACCCTGGTATCGGCCGGACAGTGCACTGTCTTAGTGCCAAGTACTGGTGGCCCACGTTGGCGAGGGATGTGAGGGTTTATGTTTCCTCCTGCTCGGTGTGCGCCCAGTGTAAGGCGCCTAGACATCTGCCTAGGGGTAAGTTACTACCCCTGCCCGTTCCACAACGACCATGGTCTCACCTCTCGGTGGATTTCCTCACTGACCTTCCTCCTTCACAGGGGAATACCACTATACTGGTCGTTGTGGACCGGTTTTCTAAGGCCTGTCGTTTGCTCCCCATGCCGGGCCTTCCTACGGCCCTGCAAACTGCCGAAGCACTATTCACCCATGTGTTCCGGCACTACGGGGTACCTGAGGATATTGTGTCTGATCGAGGTCCCCAATTTACCTCCAGAGTCTGGAGAGCTTTTATGGAGCGGTTGGGGGTCTCGGTGAGCCTCACCTCGGGTTACCACCCGGAGAGTAATGGGCAGGTGGAACGTGTGAACCAGGATGTGGGTAGGTTTCTTAGAACATACTGCCAGGACCGGCCGGAGGAGTGGGCAAGGTACGTTCCCTGGGCCGAAATGGCCCAGAATTCCCTACGCCATTCCTCCACTAACCTAACCCCTTTCCAATGTGTGTTAGGTTACCAGCCGGTTCTGGCACCTTGGCAGCAGAGCCAGATCGAGGCTCCTGCGGTGGATGAGTGGGTGCGGCGCTCGGAGGAGACATGGAACGCTGCACACGTCCACCTGCAGCGGGCCATCCGTCGTCATAAGGCGAGCGCCAATCTCCACCGCAGTGAGGGACCGGTGTACGCACCTGGTGATCGAGTCTGGCTCTCTACCAGAAACCTGCCCCTCCGCCTGCCCTGTCGGAAACTGGGTCGGCGGTTTGTAGGGCCATTTAAAGTCCTGAGAAGGTTGAACGAGGTGTGTTACAAATTACAACTGCCTGTGGAGTATAAAAGTATTAACCCCTCGTTCCATGTGTCTCTTCTCAGGCCGGTGGTAGCTGGCCCACTCCAAGAAAGTGAGATCAGGGAGACTCCTCCGCCCCCATTGGACATCGAGGGGGCACCGGCGTACTCTGTGCGGTCCATCTTGGATTCGAGACGTCGGATGGGGGTCTCCAATATCTAGTGGAGTGGGAGGGGTACGGCCCCGGGAGGAACGGTGCTGGGTGCCGAGGAGAGACATTTTGGACCCGTCTCTCCTGACGGAATTCCATCGTGGGCACCCGACGCATCCTGCTCGCGTCCTCCTGGTCGTCCCCGAGGCCGGAGTCGGGCGCACGTCTGGAGCCGCGCGTCAAGGGGGGGTACTGTCACGGTTTCGGCCGAGGCTGCCTCTCTTCCTTGCTCGGGCAGGCTTCGGCGTTCGTCGTCTCCGGAATACTAGCTGCCACCGTTGCATGTTTCTATGTTCGTTTGCTTTTGTCTGATTGTTGTCACACCTGTTATCATTTAGTGTCATTAGTGTCCTATTTAGTTCTCGTTGTGTTTGTCAGGTGTTGTGTGTGATTGTTTTACTGTCGTGCCGGTAGGCTGGATATTTACTGTTTGCTCGGTTGAGCTAGTTTGCTCCTTAGTTTTGGAGTATTTTGTTGCACCTGTTTGTGCGCTTGTGTTTACGCCTACGTGCGGAGCTTTTGCCTCAGGGCATTTATTTCGTGTTTGTTTTGCTGTGCCTCACTAAAGTCTGTTGGACTAACGTACTGCGTCCTGCGCCGGATTCCACCCACACCCACCTACATCTACCTTGACAATAGCGCTTAATTGTTTTTGCGACTGCTAAGTTCTTGAAATGTTCCATACTGACTGACCTTCATGTCTTAAAGTAATGATGGACTGTCATTTCTCTTTGCTTATTTGAGCTGTTCTTGCCATAATATGGACTTGGTCTTTTACCAAATAGGACTATCTTCTGTATACCACCCCTACCTTGTCACAACACAACTGATTGGCTCAAACGCATTAAGAAGGAAGGAAATTCCACAAATTAACTTTTAACAAGGCACACCTGTTAATTGAAATGCATTCCAGCTGACTACCTCATGAAGCTGGTTGAGAGAATGCCAAGAGTGTGCAAAGCTGTCATCAAGGCAAAGGGTGGCTATTTGAAGAATCATAAAACATATTTTGATTTGTTTAACACTTTTTGGTTACTACATGATTCCATATGTGTTATTTCATAGTTTTGATGTCTTCACTATTATTCTACAATGTAAAAAATAGTAAAAAGAAAGAAAAACCCTTGAATGAGTAGGTGTGTCCAAACTTTTGACTGGAACTGTACATACGTTGTCTTCGGAAAGTATTCAGACCCCTTGAATTTTTCCACATTTTGTTACGTTCCAGCCTTATTCTAAAATTGATTGAATAAATAAAAATCCTCAGCAATCTACACACTATACCCCATAAGGACAAAGCAAAAACAGTTTTTTAGAAATGTTACCAAATTGATAAAAAATAGAAAACAGAAATACCTTATTTACATAAGTATTCAGACCCTTTGCTATGACACTCGAAATTGAGCTCAGGTGCATCCTGTTTCCATTGATCATCCTTGATATGTTTCTACAACTTGATTGGAGTCCACCTGTCGTAAATTCAATTGATTAGAAATTTAGAAGTTTGTAACCACCAAGACTCTTCCTAGAGCTGGCCGCCCGGCCAAACTGAGCAATCGGGGGAGAAGGGCCTTAGTCAGGGAGGTGACCAAGAACCCGATGGTCACTCTGACAGCGCTCTAGAGTTCCTCTGTGGAGATGAGAGAACTTTTCAGAAGGACAACCATCTCTGCAGCACTCCACCAATCAGGCCTTTATGGTAGAGTGGCCAGACAGAAACCACTCCTCAGTAAAAGGCACATGACAACCCGCTTGGAGTTTGCCAAAAGGCACCTAAAGACTCTAAGACCATGAGAACAAGCATGGTGAAGCATGGTGGTGGCAGCAATATGCTGTGGGGATGTTTTTCAGCGTCAGGGACTGGGAGACTAGTCAGGATCGAGGCAAAGATGAACGGAGCAAAGTATAGAGAGATCCTTGATGAAAATCTGCTCCATAGCATTCAGGACCTCAGACTGGGGCGAAGGTTCACCTTCCAACAGGACAACGACCCAAAGCACACAGCCAAGACAACGCAGGAGTGGCTTCGGGACAAGTGTCTGAATGTCCTTGAGTGGCCCAGCCAGAGCCTGGACTTGAACCTGATCGAACATCTCTGGAGACGCCTGAAAATAGCTGTGCTGCAATGCTCCCCATCCAACCTGTCAGAGCTTGAGAGGATCTGCAGAGAAGAATGGGAGAAACTCCCCAAATACAGGTGTGCCAAGCTTGTAGCGTCATACCCAAGAAGACTCGAGGCTTTAGTCGCTGCCAAAGGTGCTTCAACAAAGTACTGATTAAAGGGTCTGAATACTTATGTAAATGTGATATCAGGTTTTTTTGAAATTATAAATGAGCAAACATTTCTTAAAACCTGTTTTTGCTTTGTCATTATGGGGTATTGTGTGTAGATTGATGAAGTGGAAAAAACGATTTAATCAATTTTAGAATAAGGCTGTAACGTGACAAAACGTGGAATAATTAGGAGGAGATAAAGAACCACCGGAATGAGGTCAAGAAAACAGCCCAGAGCAGAGTTCGGTGCAGATGCACCGTTGAGGTCCTTTGCTCCAATTGGAGCTTAAAGGAATAATAATAATCATAATAATATCTATTTTGAAAGTAATCGGTGAGGTGGCAATTAGTTGACAAATAGATCATCCACTTCTCAAATGTAGACAAATTATGGCAAAGAGAGGTTTATTCTCAGGTGGGCGTGGCTTGAGCCTTGCTACTTACACCACCACAGACCCAGAGCACTCATTCTCTTTCTCCATGGAGAGTTAGAGAGGCAGAGAGAGAGACAGAGAGAGAGACAGAGAGAGAGACTGAAAGATGAAAAGAGAGCGACATAGAGATAAAAAGAGAGAGAGGAAGAGACAGACAGACACTGAAAGGTAGAGCGCGAGAGAGGGAGAGAAAAATAGCAACAACTAGACAGGGAAAAAGAAAGAGATATAGGGAGATAGAGAGAGTTAGAGAGAGAAATAGAGAGAGAACGACATATAGACAGAGAGAGAGAGAGATAAAGGAATAGAGTTAGAGGGAAGGATGTCCTCTCCTCCCCTGTCAGTCTCAGAGCTTGACTGAGTAATATTCCTACCAGCACCATTAGCTGACGTCTCCAGATAACGAAGGGAGGATGAATCAGTATTCAGCTCGTGGTTCTGGGCTGTGCCTCTCCTTTATCACAGGCCCACTGTGGCCTTCCTCTAAAGGTAAGGTTAAAACGCAGATTACGCTTTGTTCCAGCACACCTCCTCTAATGAACCTTATCTCTCTTCCCCAAATACTAATCTCTTTATTCTCTCCATTTCTCTCTCTCATACACAAACGTGCTGCTACTCTCTCTCCTTTCTCTCTCTATCCATCACTTCTTTCTCTCTTCCCCTCCACCTCATCCCTCCCTATTAGGGTTGAATATTTTCCTTGTGTTTTACAAATATTCCATCCCTATTTTGCAAATGTTCCATCCCAAGAATAAATCACGTTTCTCAAAGGTAACCCAGTATTTCCCGCCAAAACCGGAAGTGTCATTCAAAAGCATTATAAAGCATATAAATGTCTGGATTTGACTAGAGCTTTATTCAGCATGAAAATTCAAACCTGATGCTACCTGAGCCTGATGAGCCATATATTAAATAAATTTTATGAGCCCTACATTAACGACATAAAATGAGCCCAAGCCCAAAAAAGCCCAAATGATTGTGCCGTTATCCAATACATACTGTATATGATAAAGGCACATTACGCACGACTGAAAAACATAAAAGCCCATAGATGTAGCTAGCTATATGCTCTCTTGGGTAAATAAATGAAACTAGCCAGTAGGCTAATCTTTTTGAGTGTGAACTGTATTACTGTACTGTATTGTATTATACTGTATTACTGTATATGGTCTGGAATTATGAACATCATTCAAACCATGATAAAGCAGAAGGGAACATGCGGCCAACAAAGTTACAAGTAGGCTATAGGCTAGCCAACTTGATTTTTAATTTTGAAATACAATATTTGTATAATTAGTAGGCTGATGCATATGTACCTTTCATAATTATTCCCCTAGTGTTATTAGCCTACCTCCTCTTTCTCTCTCTATTGTTGCTTCATTCCTTCCTCGCTTTCAACAGTTAAATGAAACAGGTTTTGTTGTCCTTATCTTCATCATTCTAATGACATCCTTGAATAGTATAGGACTAGAATTAGATGCAGAAGGCTTTCACTTCTCTTCACGAAGATTGAATGGTTATGGGTCTGAATAAATAACTTCTATAGCCTACCGCCATCACGCATTCGCTCTTCTTTCAAACTACCCGTGAGTTCTATTGGCTGCTGTATTTAACATTCAGCAAAAAAGAGCTTGTGTCCCTCTTCGAATAGTCTATTGCTATAAGAAATGCTAAAACAAGAATGTCCAGCAAGCTATTCTTGTCTAGATTTTCCTGCATGGGAGTCCAAGAGCTAAGGAACGTTTTTTAAGGAGAGGCCAGCGGAGCACAGGTGCTTGCATATTGCACAAGAGACAGAGGCTATAAGTTAGAAGCTTATTATGCATAACCCATCATTAATTAGCTAAAAAGAAGGCTAATATTGCATTGAATGTAAGAGGTAGGCTAGGACAGCTCCATGGCAATCTAGAACAGGATGATCTATTTTGGATGCAATTTGAATAGAGTTGATGCAGAGAGATAAAGACTGTGAGAGTGCTCGTGCCTGTACTGATTTAAAGCAACAATATTTGAGTGATAGGCTGTTTTAAAACTCTGCAGCTGCAAAAAATAAACATTATTCACAATCTTAAAAAAGGTGACCCCTGAAAGCCAGATGGAGATGGATACATTAGATGCGCATTCTGTCTTTATATTACAGCATAGGCTATGCTGCAGCAAATGTAGGCCTACCTGTCACAAAAAAAAGTTACCATGATGAGATGATAGGTTTGCATGTAAAGTATACGCAGGGAGTCAGGAAACAGCTGCAGAAGGTGAGTTTAATGATAATAATCATGAAGCTAATACAAAACAGGAGAAGCGTACTGAACGTAACCCCCCTGTATGTAATGTAATGCGCGGCTCCAGTCGCAGGACGACACAGGCCAGGGGGGCGGCCCCAAGGGCGAGGAACTGGCCGTTCCGGACGGCGATGGTGGAATTCTTGGATGAAGTTGGGATCTAGAATGTTGTCTACCAGAACCCAAAACCGCTCCTCTGGACCGTACCCATCCCAGTGCACCAGGTACTGGAGCCGACCCCCACAACGTTGGAAGTCCAGGAGGGATCTGACGGCATAGGCAGGGCTTCCCTCGATGTCCAGGTGAGGCGGAGGATGGCATCAGCCAGGGGACCAGGAACCACCGGCCTGAGGGGGAATCATGAAAAGAGAGTGAGATCCGGTAGTTAGTGGGGAGCTTTAATATATATATCACCTAGTTGACCCTCCGGAGGACCTTGAGCGGCCTCACAAACCGGGGGCTCAGCTTCTTACAGGGCAGGCGGAGTGGGAGGTTCCTGGTGGAGAGCCAGACGCGATCACCAGGATGGAACACGACAGCCTCACTGCGGTGGCGATCCGCCTGCTCCTTCTGGCAGCAGACGGTGCGCTGGAGCCTCACGTGAGCATCGTTCCAAACCTCTTCTGCGCTCCTGAACCACTCGTCCACTGCAGGAGCTTCGGTCTGGCTCGGGGTCCACGGAGCCAGGGCTGGCTGATAACCCAGAACACATTGGAAGGGAGTCAGCCCGGTGGAGGAGTGATGCAATGAACTCTGGGCGTACTCCGCCCAGGGAAAGAAACGGGCCCACTCCCCCTGCCGGTTCTGGCAGTGACTCCTTAGGAACCTCCCCAGCTCCTGGTTCATCCTCTCCACCTGGCCGTTACACTGAGGCCAGTACCCGGAAGTGATGTTGACCATGACCCCAGCTTATCCATGAAGGCTTTCCATACCCGTGACGTGAATTGGGGGCCATGGTTGGAGACAATGTCTTCCGGAAGGCCAGAGTGCCGGAAGACCTGCTGGAACAGAGAACAGGATAAAACAGTAGGATTTAGAGAATCATAATAGAGAATTATAACCATAATAGTGGTGAAACCATCAGACGGAGGAGATCAGTAACGAAGTCTATGGACTGATGGGACCAAGGCCACCGAGGCATGGGAAGGGGGAGGAGTTTCCCTGCTGGAGTGTGCCGGGGAGATTTTGTTTGGACACATACGGAGCATGAATTGACATAGCGGGCGACATCCTGTGCCAAGGTGGGCCACCAGTACTTCGCAGAGATGGATTGAATAGTGTGGGTGATACCTGGGTGTCCAGCGGCGAGGGATGTGTGCACCCAGGTCAACAGCCGATCCCTCACCTCCGTGGGGACGTAGATGCGCTCAGGAGGGCAGGTAGCAGGCGTGAGTTCCCTCTCCAGAGCCTGGCAGATGTCCACATCTATGTCCCAAAACACGGGGCCAACGATATGGGAGGACAGAAAGATGTGCTGGAGGGCACTCACAGGACTCTCAACCGATGTGGACCACAAGGTAAGGGCAAGCCAGTCTTCTGACATCCGGGTGCCCAGGCTGTGATTTTCATCTTCGACCAGGAGATGGTGGGGTCATGACATTGGAGCCACGGAAGGCCAATGATGACTTTGTGTACAGAAGCAGTGATGATGAGGAAGGGAAGGCTTTCTTGGTGCATGGGTCCCACGGTGAGGGTGAGTGGTGCTGGGATGTGAGTGATAGTGCCGGATCCCAATGGTTGTTTATCCAGGGCTTGGATCGGAAAAGGAGAGGAGAGCGGGTATGCGGTGATGTTCATGGAGGAGACGATGGCCTGGTCTATAAAATTCCCTGCGGCACCAGAGTCCACTAGAGCTGTAGAGAACGCCTGAGGGACAGCCAGCCAGTGAAATGGAAACCAGGAA
This sequence comes from Coregonus clupeaformis, assembly GCF_020615455.1. NCBI lineage: Eukaryota > Metazoa > Chordata > Actinopteri > Salmoniformes > Salmonidae > Coregonus > Coregonus clupeaformis. Next base: position 12,417,330 of record NC_059224.1, on the reverse strand, counting down.
GGGTTTGGCGGAAAACTATGATGAAGGAATACTCACGCCTACCCTGGGAGACGGATGATCACGGGACCTTCCCTCTGCCCCAGTTGACTTCGGGTTAGGACGCACCGGACACTACTGAAGCTGGTGCCCCTCCTGGCCGCAATAGGGACATCTCCGGCGATGTCGCTCTTCCGCGGGGAGGTGTGTGACCCCTATTTCCATGGGTTCAGGCTCTGCCTCAGGACGGCCAAAGGAGGAGGGCAAGGGGAGCGCCGGCGCTCACGAAGAAGGTTGTAGAAGGCCCTCCGCTAGTTGGAGGTGAATCCTCTCGGGTGGTGTAGAGACGGTGCAGGACCTCATCCATAGCCCTCACCCAGTTGCGCTAGATGATCGTGGTGTTGGCGGACTAGGTGTCCTTGTTCAACGACCGTCTGGGAGATGTCCTTAACTTCTGCTGATTCCATTTTTGAAGAGGCAGTATTCTGTAACGTATACGCAGGGAGTCAGGTGAGTTTAATCGTTGTCGTCATCATCATCATCATCATCATCATCATCATCCCGGAGCGGGGGAGCGGGAGTAGACGTGACACTACACATGCATGGTGAACTGCGCTTCATACTGAGATGGGCTGTCTGTCCCCACCCTGAGCGTTGATTCATCATGCAGAGGCCGTATAGAAGCCAGTTTTAGACATTGCATATAATTTAACAGTTCCATTTCATGCCATGCTGTTCATATAAATTATTTATAATAATTTACTGGTTTCTCACAGTTATTGGTTTTGGGCGGTAAAATCCCGGTAAATCTCGGTAACCGGGTTCCCCCCATTCAACCCTCCTCCCTATCACCTCTTTTTGTCTCCCCCATAACTCTCTGCCATGTTGTACTGCGTACTTCCGTGAGGATTCTGTGGGTAGAGGTCTGAACTAATTTCAATGTGGCTGCAGACATGATCCCAGCTCATCAATGGCTGGAAACATGCTGAAAAATTGATGCTTCAAGCTTTAAGGTACACCATTACATATATATTTAAGCTGCAAATATTAGACATTATGCACTGACAAGCACATATTTTATTTAGTGATGCATCTCTGATAGTCATATCAGGTAGGTTCTCCACCGTTTCATACATAATATATTATACAAATGACCCCATTGTAATTTTCTGCACACCCCAGGGTTATTCCACATCAGCAGGCTCCAGCAGATCCCATCTATCAAGCAGTGCCATGCTATCTCTCAGCGCTTTTCTCTCTCTCCAGCATAGATCCAAAACCACCATTGTAAATCTGTATCACAGTACACAGACCCGAAACCACTCTTCCCCTCCCTAACTTCCCACACCCCTCCTCTCCTCCCTTTCCTTCACCTCTCCTGCCCCAGCTACCATGATGAATGTGTCATAGTACACAACTCATGTCCCCTCTCTCCCCCTCTCCCCTCTATCTACACTCTCCCTCTCTTCCCTTTCCACATTCCTCATCCCTCCATCTCTCCTGCCCCAGCTACCATGATGAATCTGTATCACAGCACAAACCCAAAACCACCCCTATCTTCCCCTCCTTCCTCCCTCATCCATCCATCTATCCAGTACCAGCCACCATGATGAATCTGTGTCACTGTAGGCAAAACCCAAACCAACCCTTCCTCTTCTACCCTCCCTCTCCCTCTCTTCCCATCCCTCCAGCTCTCCGGTCCCAGACTTCCTGTCTAATCTGGGTCTGGGATCGGCGTTGGATTGTGCTGCTTGTGTGGAGAGAAGCGATTGCTGTGCTCTGATGAGTGTAGGTTATGAGATAGTGGGGAGGAAACCCAGGAGACCATGTTGCTACAGGATGCTACTGCTACTTCTCCTCCCGCTACTGCTGCTGCTCCTACTGTTACTGCTGCTACTACTACTGCTGCTTCTGCTACTGCTGCTGCTGTTGCTTATGCTACTGCTGCTATTGCTACTTCTACTGCTGCTGCTACTGCTACTTCTGCTACTTCTTCTACTGCTACTTCTACTTCTGCTACTGCTGCTACTGCTACTGCTGCTACTGCTTCTACTGCTACTACTACTGCTGCTGCTGCTTATGCTACTGCTGCTATTGCTACTTCTACTGCTGCTACTACTGCTAATGCTACTAATGCTGCTTCTGCTACTTCTACTTCTGCTACTGCTACTGCTACTTCTGCTACTGCTTCTACTGCTACTGCTGCTACTGCTACCCCTACTGCGCTGCTACTGCTAATGCTACTAATGCTGCTTCTGCTACTACTACTGCTGCTACTGCTATTACTACCTATTCTACTGCTTCTACTGCTACTACTACTGCTGCTTCTGCTACTGCTGCTACTGCTGCTGCTACTGCTACTGCTGCTTCTACTTCTACTACTGCTACTTATACCGCTGCTACTGCTACTGCTTCTATTGCTACTACTACTGCTGCTACAGCTACTTCTGCTACTGTTCTGCTACTTCTTCTACTGCTACTTCTACTGCTGCTTCTACTGCTAATGCTACTAATGCTGCTTCTGCTACTACTACTGCTGCTACTGCTTCTACTGCTTCTGCTTCTACTGCTACTACTACTGCTGCTTCTGCTACTTTTGCTACTGCTGCTGCTACTGCTACTACTACTTCTACTACTGCTTCTACTGCTTCTGCTTCTACTGCTACTACTACTGCTGCTTCTGCTACTTTTGCTACTGCTGCTGCTACTGCTGCTTCTACTTCTACTACTGCTACTTCTTCTGCTGCTACTGCTACTGCTTCTACTGCTACTACTACTACTGCTACTACTACTTCTACTGCTACTACTACTGCTAATGCTACTTATGCTACTGCTACTACTACTGCTACTGCTACTCTACTGCTGCTGATACTGCTACTACTACTGCTGCTACTTCTGCTACTGCTACTACTACTACTGCTACTACTACTTCTGCTACTTCTACTACTGCTAATGCTACTTATTCTACTGCTAATACTACTGCTACTGCTACTCTACTGCTGCTGATACTGCTACTGCTGCTGCTGTTGCTTATGCTACTGCTGCTATTGCTACTTCTACTGCTGCTGCTACTGCTACTTCTGCTACTTCTTCTACTGCTACTTCTACTTCTGCTACTGCTTCTACTGCTACTACTACTACTGCTGCTGCTTATGCTACTGCTGCTATTGCTACTTATACTGCTGCTACTACTGCTAATGCTACTAATGCTGCTTCTGCTACTTCTACTTCTGCTACTGCTACTACTACTACTACTGCTTCTACTGCTACTGCTGCTACTGCTACTTATACTGCGCTGCTACTGCTAATGCTACTAATGCTTCTACTGCTACTACTACTGCTGCTGATACTGCTACTGCTGCTGCTGTTGCTTATGCTACTGCTGCTATTGCTACTTCTACTGCTGCTGCTACTGCTACTTCTGCTACTTCTTCTACTGCTACTTCTACTTCTGCTACTGCTTCTACTGCTACTACTACTACTGCTGCTGCTTATGCTACTGCTGCTATTGCTACTTATACTGCTGCTACTACTGCTAATGCTACTAATGCTGCTTCTGCTACTTCTACTTCTGCTACTGCTACTACTTCTTCTACTGCTTCTACTGCTACTGCTGCTACTGCTACTTATACTGCGCTGCTACTGCTAATGCTACTAATGCTTCTACTGCTACTACTACTGCTGCTTCTGTTACTGCTGCTACTGCTGCTGCTACTGTTGCTTCTACTTCTACTACTGCTACTTATACTGCTGCTACTGCTACTGCTTCTATTTCTACTACTACTTCTGCTACTGCTACTTCTGCTACTGTTCTGCTACTTATCCTACAGCTACTTCTACTGCTGCTGCTACTGTTAATGCTACTAATGCTGCTTCTGCTACTACTACTGCTTCTACTGCTACTACTACTACTACTTCTACTTCTTCTTCTGCTACTGCTACTGCTTCTACTGCTACTACTACTGCTGCTACTTCTGCTACTGCTACTACTACTACTGCTACTACTACTTCTTCTACTGCTACTACTGCTAATGCTACTTATGCTACTGCTACTACTACTGATACTGCTAGTC